>NC_027755.1:11463857-11474605 GCF_000695525.1 Brassica oleracea var. oleracea
CCCCCCCCCCCCCCCCTTAATAGAATTTGTCCTCGAATTCTTAGTTGCGCAAATGCTCAGCTTGCGGCACACTCCAACTTGATATGTTGTGATGGTGATCTCTTCTTAAATGACTCCGTCTTGTGGTCTCGGTCATAAAATGTGCTTCATCGTCGGCTCGCCTTTCTTTCGGTTTCTTTGGGTCTCCATAAGCACTTCAGATTTTTGACTAGCTTCATCTTGATGCTTTTCCAAGGATTCTTGTTGGTCGAACCTTTTCTTTTCCTCTCGAATTCCCATGGCTCATCCATTATCTACTTGTCCCCATAATCTCTTTACGCTGTCTACCAATGTTCCTTGAGTGTCCTCCTCACGGTCTCCACAACTACCTTCGTAACTCTTCAGCTGAATGATCGCTGGATCATCTTCTCTTACTCGGCCATAGCATCCTTATTTCCGTTGATATTATCTAGTTCTCTCGATAATATCATTCTTGAACCTTATCACTTGAATCCTCTTCTCAAGCTCTCTTTTCCACAAATCTTGATGAAGTGAAGCCTTGTCCCTGTCCATTGTCCAGTCCATACCACGGTCCAGTCTCTGAATCTCTCTTTCCTCTTTCTCTTCAGGTTTTGGGTTTTTGGCCTTGAACTCTCTTGACTTTAAGGTTTTCATCCCTTAAAGTCTCGATCAACAAACACACTTACAAGCTGCAACTTAACAGAAAACTTCATATGCAAGTTAGCCAACCACTTCACAAATAATCTACTGGCCAAACAACTTATCGTAAGGCTAACTAATCGCAGTACTAACAGGGCAACCTAACTTGCAAAGCTAACCAGCAACCTAACAATTCTATCCAGGCAACCTCGCAATTCTATCTAGGCATTCTAGATTCCACTTATCTAATCTTAAAAAGGCGGTCTAAAATTCTAAGGTACCAAGGATACTTACAATTTGTGTGATATTTCAACCATTGTAAATGTTATGTTAGACCATATGTCCAAGCGATCTCCATTTTTCATTTTGCAAACCACATTCCATTGAAGAGATATGAAGACGATTGTGGAGGCCTTGAAGAGGACACTTAAAGAACGGTTGTGGACAGCGTAAAGATATATGGAGATGAGTGGAGAATGTCAAGAAGATGAGCAATTGCGCAACTAAGAATTCGAGGACGAATTCTATTAAGGGGGGGGGGAGAATGTAGAAACCCGTTAAAAAAAAAAAAAAAAAAAAAAACATCAACTTGGTGGTCGAATCGCGGGCGGTAAAGATCGATCGGGAAATTTTGAAGAACGAGGTGGTCGAAGAATTGATCGTGAGTGAACTATGAGTCGAATAAGCTGCTCGACCATAGTTAGAAGATGTCTTAGATTGATCAGACGGACGTTTTGGAAGCATCACATTTTTGGAAGCACAACGTTTTAGAAGCTCGATGGTTTAGAAGCATGACGCTTCTTAACCACAAAGTAATCCTCAAAACTTCGTATCGGTAATATATATTATGTTGGAAACATAATACGTTGGAAGCATGACAGGAATCAAGAACGACGGGAACGAAGCACGACGGGAAAACCCGAAATTGGACGAACCCTAATTTCGGTATTCTATAATATTTTCGGAGAAGCCGGAGGCTCGGGAAATATTACCGTCAAGGTTATAATGGAGTCTGGAGTTTATTAAAAATATTTGGAACATCAGAATGGGAGTAGAAAAATATTCGGGATTGATCGCGGGTCAGAAATTTGTCGGAAAAACCGAAATCAGGCCAAATGGACCGAGAAGCTCTAGGTGGCTTGATCTAAGAGATTAGGACGTGGTGTCAACCATTTAACCTGCTGAGTGTCAACAGATGAAGAAGGTGTAGACGTGCATGAAGCAGTTCCATGCAGCTTGACATACAGAAGCACGAGATGTCGCCGTATCTGCAACCGCAGCATGCTGATCGACATGTGGGCACCGTGAGTCGCCGTGCATGTGATCCAGACATGCTGATGGACATCTGGTCGTCCAGGCAGGATAAGAGGTGTCACTTTGCATAAGCCCTGGCCATGCTGAAAGACATGTGGAGCACGAGGGGCCACCGCACATGCAACCGGAACCATGCGGAGCGACACATGGGCGGCCACCAACCTGAATCTGATTGGCTGGTGTTTTCTATAAATACCCAGCCACCCCCTTCAGTTTAAGACATCCAGAACACACCAAAGCCACTTCAAAAAGTGGCTAGAGAGAGAGAGAGAAAGAAAGTGGTCGATTTAAGAGTATGGTCGATTCTGAAGACCGATACTCCACCGAGAAGGCCAGTTCCGTCCAATCGATAATTCTGTACTGTTGTGACGCGGAAGCTCTGTCCAATTCAACCCGTCCAACCCAGTCATATTCTCCTACAATCAAGTGTAGGTGCCATCCGGAGTTAGTTCAGATCCACGGGTTCAGATCAGTCGAAGTTCTGCTCGATACTCCGCTGGGAAGTCCGAAGAACTGTCCAGAAGCTAAAGGAGGTTCTGTCCGAGTCCAGATCAGTCCGTCCAGACCTGTTAGTGTCTTCATGATGAAGCCAAGGTTATGTCCAAGTCGAGATCAGTCCAGTCCAGTCAAGATGTTCATCTTGGATTTTGGCCATGTCCTCTCCGATCAACCAGCTGCTTCTCGCCTAGAACATTGTGAGTTGGTTTTGTGTGAATTCCATTTGGAATTTAGGGTAGATCGAGTCGTATATAGATTAGAATGATCACGCTATTGAATGGTAGAGTCTTTAAGGTTATTTTATTTATGGAACCGGACTCAGTTTAGCACGGGCTAAGCTGAGATGAATGGAATTAAGACTGAGTTAATAACCTGACTAGGACTAGGGCTAGGATGCATCATGTTTTCTATTCTTGTGTGTTGATATGGTTGAGTGCAGGTTCCCGTTATCTTTAAAGATAGTTTCATAGCAGGAGGCTGAACTATCTGGGTAACGGTTTGATTGAGTTGTTTAGTATTGATATTGTTGTTTAGTAGTTGGTACTAAGGTCTTAGGCCATATAGGCCGGACTACTGGTACTATTGGTTAGTCTTGTTGAGTCAAGAGTCTAGTTAGGATCTGGAACTTTATCTTTAGGTTAGGTTCTAGATTGAGTTTGTGTTGTCTGAGAGTGCCGACAGTATGTGCATAACCTGCCCATACTAGGCTTGTTTAGGGGTGATTAGTGTTTCCTCGGCCTCGTACCTAGCGGGTTCAAGGAAACCCCTTATTCGCTGGATCGGTAAGACTCAGATGAACGGGGTCATGTCCTATGGCTGAGTATTACACGACGGTGTAATGTGGCAGTGACCAGAAGGATTGTGGACTGTCGCGCGGTGACCCGAAGGACTATGGGCCGCGGTCGGTTGAAAGTTCCTTCTTCTGGCCTTTGTGGTAGGGAGATAGGATATTGTCGATAGAGAGGAGGAAGACGAAGTCACCAGAGCCCAAGTTAGAGTGTTGTGTTAGTGTGTCGTAGAGGGTTATGGAACCCTCGAGTTAATGTAGCACCGATATATGGTGTTACGAGTTAGATCCAGTCATTGGTAGTTACTATCTTATTATTGTTGTAGTTGTGGTTGTTGATTGTTTGATTGTTGGCTGGCCGGTTGGCCTTTCATCTCCAACCCTTGGTGTGGGTCGTCCATCGGTCATGTTCTTGTTTGATTGTTGGCCGGTGGGTCGACCATATGTCTAGGACGGTTCGGGGGTATTACAGGGGTATGAAAACCTAGGAGGTGGAGTTTATGCCTTAGGTGTAGAAAACCCAGACAATGCGGGACCGTCAAGCGGTCCCATCACAGGTATTGGGTGCTTAACCTCCTCTTTTTATTGAATGAATTAGTTGTTGGAATCTAGTTATTCTTCTGGCTAGGTACCCCAACTAACAAATACAACCCCTCGCTATCACACCCCAAACAATCTAAAGCGAGAGGTTCACCTAATCGCACAATTCAATAACACCAGCAATATCAGAAATACGCAGCCGTAAACGATAGCAAGATAACTAGCATTATGCTAATTACTAGCTCATCACCAAACTCAACCTCGATTGAAACCAGGGTTTAACAACCCAAAACACGATATAATATATATACCTAACCCGGGCCCCGGTGACGTTAGGTTCCTGTGTGCAGATGGCTAATCGCGGGATAGGTGATGATGGACGAGGTCGGATATGGGAGAGGGTATGGATTGGATAGGCGGAGGATTGGGCTACAGAGTCGCCGCCCATGCGTCCGGAGCCATGCGAAGCGACACACGGGCTGCCACACGGCTTGTTTCTGATTGGTTGCTGATTCCTATAAATAGCCCACGACCCTCTCTCATTTCAACACATCCAGAACACTTCAATGTCAGTTTAAAACGTGAGAGAGAAAGCAAAGAAATAAAGATCGAGTTTTGATAGTTTTCGAGCGATTTAGGCAGTTTTCGAGAACAGTTACTCTGCCGATTTTGAGTCAGCACCTGAAGAAGGTTCTGTTCAGCTGAAGATCATTCGAGTGAAGATCAGTTGAGTGAAGATCAGTCCAGACGTGGGTCTACTTGAGAAGGTCGGGAAAGGGTTCGGATCGCAGAAGTTGGGTTTGGGGTCAAGGCCACAGTCAATCAAAAACTGTGAGTTATGATCAATTGATTGCTGAGTTGTTTTCATGCAGGTTCCCGTTACTTGGAAGTTGGATCATGGCAGGAGGCCGGGTCTAACTGAGTAACGGTTTGATTTGTTAATAGTTGAGGTTATGTTGATTGAGTTGATAACATGCTTGTTATTGCTTGAGAACCGTAGTAGCATGCTAATGGTTAGGTTGATTGGTTAGTTAGTGAATGCTGAATGCTTAGATGATATCGCTAAGTTGTGGATAGTTAGTTATTCTGAAATTAGTCTTTATTCTAGATTCTGGAATGTGGTTGATTGTGTTGTGATTATTGCAGGGATTGGCTTGTTTGGACATGATGATGCATAATGGCCCTTCATACCGCAAGAGAAACAAGTGACATCTTCCATCCTGATCGATGAATAACCGTGCTGGTTACTCCGTTGGTTATTCCGCTGGTTTTTGGGACAAAACCTTGAAATATGTTTCGGCTGATCACATGTGTAACATACCCCAGTGTTACCACGATTGTTGGCTTGGCCTCCAAATCCTCACTAACTTTCCCGATGATCTTGTACGGACCAATGAACCTGACCGCAAGTTTCCCGACCTTGTCGAATTTGTCATTCCCTTTTTGTGCAGTAACCTTCAAATAGACCCAATCTCCTATCGCGAAAGTTACCTCTCTTCTTGACTGGTCTGTGTATTTCTTCTGACGGTCCTGAGCCTTCTTCATGTTGGTCTGAATCGTCTCTAGCTTAATCATGGTCTCCTGAACAATAGGTAACCCAAACATCTGTGATCCTCCCATTAATTAGCAAGGTTCCATCCTCTGCTAAGTAATATCCCGAATTATTGGGCCCGGCTTGTCCTTTGAGTTCCTCTGCGATCTTTAATAGCTTCTCATCCCTAAGTTGTTCCTCTCGAATTCTCTGAATCAAGCTGGCCTGATTCACCGCTTGAAGTCCCAATGGCTCGCTTGTCTGCCCTTCCAAAATTACACGACGGTGTAATATGGCAGTGATCCGAAGGACTGTGGACTGTCGCACGGTGACCCGAAGGACCGTGGGCCGCGGTCGGTTGAAAATTCCTTCTTCCGGTGGCAATAGAAATTTGATGATACCATGATGCCAAATCAATCTTCGAAAACCAACTAGCTCCTTTTAGTTGGCCTTTGGTTTATGTTTTATTTTTCCTTATCATCCTTGTTAGCTAGTTAATGTTTAGATTCCTTTATGTTCTTTTAACTCTGAAAAGATGTTGATCTTTGCCAGTTGCTGACTTCGAAAAAAATGTCTTCTTTAACTTTTAGACCAAAAAAAAAAAAAAAAAGAAAGAAAGTGATAACCATACAAGGGATCCAAATATTTGATTGGACAAGATGTTTTCCAGTTGCGAGGAGTAAAAGAACTTAGGGTATGAATGGTGACCAAGGAACGACGAGGAACAAATGCATTCCCTAACATTCCTTAAAAAAATCACCATTCATAAGGAATAATTTTTCCTTTTCATTCCCTACCATTCCTTTTTTTTGTAGAGAAATAAAGAACAAATTAATTCCTTGTTAAATATGGGATGGAACAACCATTTCTTTTCATTCCTGCAATTTTGTTCCTCTACGTTCCTTTTCTATTCGTTCCTCTTGTTTCTAGAATGGTCACCAGTCAGACCCTTAATATACAAACAATAAACCAAAATAAATGAGCACGTTAAACCAACTGGTTATGTGAATCGGAAATACTTGGATCTCAAATTTTAATCCTTTGAAGCTAAACCATCCTCAAAATTCTTGCCTTCTGTTCGTCTCCGTCACTCGGCAATTTCACGACTTCCTGTTTAGCCATTCTCTTTCCTTCTGTTTTTAATAGTCTCCCTTTCTTGTTTCTGAGTTGTTTATCGATCATCTTGTGAAGATAAGAAGCGGGACTGGACCTTCTGTGACACACAGGATGTAATGATGTTTACTTTAGGTTGTGCCAAAGGAATCGCTAACCAACTTTTCAGAAATCCCAGATGGTAATTCCCGTTTTAAATGATTCCAGAGTCTTGATTTATGCCTGAATCAAATTCTTGATGTACTTTTGCCGTAGAAACTGGAAAGTGTTTTGCTTTTCTGGTGTCTTCTTATGGACAACGCTTTAAGATCAGACATCAATATTGTCAGTTTATCTGCGTCTTTGTAGTTTCTTCAATGAAAGTTTTCTTTTGCTTTCATTGTATGTGTTCTTACAGACATGTTATTGGGATTTTTGCAGGAGGTCTGGACTCTTTGTGCATCACCTCCAGTTCCCTAATTACTCCGTCTATACAAAGCAGAGACCTTTTGTAGAAGTTCCACATGGATCAGCTTCTTCAAATCAAAATGTATTCGAGTACTGCAGACGTCACATGAGTAACTCGACGGTAGAGCTAAGAACTGAAGATAATGTGGTGAGGTTTTCTTTCAACAACAACGTCCGTGACACCAAAAGTGTGCCTATGAGGACAGAGAGGAAATGGAAACGAGCTAAATCGTCAAGAAAGGCTAAAGTGAATGAGTTAAGGTTTTACCGTCTAAAGGCCAAAAAGAAGATGAATTCTCCAAATCCTGAAGTTAGGATTCGATATAAGCTCGAAAAGGTTACAAATCGGTTCTTGTATTCGATATAAACTTGGATCTTCTCTTCATGTGTGTGTTATAAAAAGTTTATTGACATGTACAACAGGCGAAGAGAAAAGAAGAATGGTTGATTGAGAAACTGAGGAAATACGATGTCCCGAAAACGCCAGCAGAAGCCTATGATCCAGAGACTTTGACAGAGGAAGAGCAGCATTACCTAAAACGTACAGGTGAAAAGAGAAAGAACTTTGTACTTGTGGGAAGACGAGGAGTGTTTGGAGGTGTGGTCCTGAACATGCACCTCCATTGGAAAAAGCACGAGACTGTTAAAGTTATCTGCAAGCCGTGCAACAAACCGGGGCAGATCCATGAGTATGCAGAGGAGCTTGCTAGGCTAAGCAAGGGAATCGTGATCGATGTTAAACCTAACAACGCCATAGTACTGTACCGCGGGAAAAACTATGTCAGACCAGAAGTGATGTCTCCTGTTGATACACTCTCTAAAGATAAGGTAGGTAATGATGAATCCAGTTTACTTTTATGTTTTGTGTGTGTGTGTGTGTTTTCTTTTATTCTTCTGATGAACGTGATCATGAAAGAGCAGGCTTTGGAGAAATATCGGTATGAGCAATCGCTTGAACATACGAGTGAGTTCATAGAGAAGCTCGAGAAAGAGCTTGAGGAGTATCACAAGTATGTTGCTCGGTACAAGAAGAAGGATGAGGTAGATTCAAAGGGCAAAGCAGTGTAACTTGCACATTTGGAGATTTTGTTTGGCCTCAAAAACCCGAATTTGAAAAGAGTTGAATATCTTTGGTTTTTCTCAGTCTTTGTTACTTGCATTGAATTTTTCCAAGTGCTAGAGCGGATTAGAATAAAGTAGTTGATTTACTAGAACCATCTTACACTAGCTAGTCCCACTTTGAGGGTCGTAGCATGTTTTGGAGTAATTATCCATCATTTCACTAGCGCATTAGTTTCTCTTGGCGTTGCCACTGGGACGAACTTTGGATTGAGTGTGGTGACTCCATTGTTATCAATTGTGGCCGCTCCATCTTTGCAATGATGATGTAATAATAAAAATCAAATTTAATAAATCTTTGTAATATATTAAGCAACTTCCCCGTGAGGTATAAGCTACACAAATCATGTCTGAATAAATATAGCGAACTACAAAAAAAAAAGTCCTATCAATTGTTTGATACATCTCTTAAGCCTCATGTATCTAACATTTTCTTCGTATTTGAGTCTCTTTACCCTCTGCCAAAAAATTGTAGAGATGTCTGCAAGAATAGTCACGTTTTGTGAATCTCGTTCTTCTTTTTCTTCAGGTAAACAGCGTACCATAACTACCAGTGATCTCCTCATCATCAACTACACCCACCCTAATTAGAGTTCCTCTGGCTCCATCCTTCTCTTAGGTTCTGTAATATTCAGAGAGCAGAGATAAAGTTGGTTAGAGAGAACATATATTATGGTTGCTTTAGTAGCAAAAGCATACTTTTGTTGGTAATTTTTCGGCGTGTGCAAGCCAAAAACCCTTCCCAGCTTTGTTGTTTGAGGTCTCGTTTTTCCTCTTCCGAGAGCTCAAAGTTTGGTTCCCTTCCACACATGAAAGCAGCCCTAATAGAGTTAACCGTTGTCAATGGAAGTGATATATAGTTTGAATCAAACACTCAAGAATCTGATTTTAAAAAATGTAAATTTACTTTACCTATCGTATAAACGAGCAGCCTCTTCTTGAGAAGAGAAAGTTCCCAAGTGGATCTGTCGCTTCTCAACTTTAATGGCTGCTTGCCATTTCATGTTCTTGTAATAGACTCCTCTCATCAAACATGGTTCTTGGTTCTTTACTTGCTTTCTTCTATGCCGCTTTCTTCGTTTCAGCGGCTGGTCTGTAAATGGGAGATAAAATAAAAAGGTGAAATAATTGGCCAATTCTTTATTACTCATCTCAGACATTACAAGTTTCATTTTGATAAACCAGACCTGAATCACATAAGTCTTGCTCCCTTCTCTCTACTTTTACTTTCTCTCTCTAGATAAGTTTTTCTTCGTATAGACTCGTTGGTATCGTTCGGCGGTTTTAGTCGTCTCCTGAATTAAAGAACATGCCTCCGAGAAGTCGATTGTCGCAAAAGGAGAAAGGGAAGGACATCGCAGATTCTCCGAGTCCGACCAGAGATGCGTCAGCGACCGGCAGCCCACTGGACGATTTCTACTTGATTTATCGCGATGCTCTCTGGGACACAGAAAACATGACTCTATCTCAGCGTCTTTTGGTCGCTGATGCCCATAGGCTGATTCATGATGAAGGCGCGGATCGCGTTGAAGTCGGGAGCAGCGACGTGAGCGGAAGTGAGAACAGAGGGGGAGACCAAAGTGATGCTGCAGCTGGTTCCGAACGTGGCGACGCTGATGCGTCTGGTCGGTCCCCGACGCCTTCGAGGCGGGTTCGCAAGAGAGTTCATTTCGACCAGATAGACTGTCGTCCAACTATTTATCATCCTGGTGGGATCTTCGAGGAGCTTCTTCCGCTGCCGCCTGGACTGCTGCGCGACCCGCGGGCTCAGTCGTGGGGGAATGTGTTTGGATCTTGTGCTTCTCACCATATTGTGAAGGATCTGTTAAGGGCGAACGGCGGTGCTGGCGTTACCTACATCATCCCGTCTACTGAGCAGCGTCCCTGGTCGCCTCCGGTGGGTTACCAGTGCGTGTATGAGTCCTACTTCGGGGAGCATACGAAGCTATGGTTTCTGATCCCTCGGTTGGTGACGTCTTATGCATTCCGCCGAGACATTGCCACCTCTCAACTTTTGAATGGGTCGCTGCGAATAGCCGTCATGTTGATGGTAATGGTAGCTGAGATGGACATCTCGATGAGCGTGAGGGTCTTCGAGGAGCTGACTTTCACGAAGGCGGAGCCAAACGGGATTTTCTCGGTGAAAATGCGTTCGAACTACAACGTCTTGACCGGTCATCCAAATAAGACGCAGGATTGGCAACGCGCGTACTTTTTCGTGAAATCTGATGAACATGCTTTCGAAGAGCCGCCCGGGGACGACTACTGGGTTTTGTGGAACCAGCAACTCGGTAGATGCTCGTCTGTTGGAGTTTTGTTTTAGTCGTTAGCTCTAACCCTTCTTATCCTTGTATTTGTAGTTCGTCACCCGAATACGATCGCCTACCCTGAGAAGTTCTTTGAGAGTGCTCAAGCGATCGCGGCGCACAGTCATCTTCGTTGGCCGGATCTCAGTCGAGAGTGGATACGTCGCCAGCAAGCTAGGATCGCTAGAGGTAAGCCTGCTGGTTGCTTTTAGGGACTACTCGAGGTTTGTTTTTTTGCGATTTTAATGTTGATTCTCTGCTTCTGTAGTTGATTGGGAGTCGAGGCTTCCTTGCGTTCTCGGTCTCTGTAAGTCGCGCCTTCCTTTGTTTACTCGCAAACAACAGAGACTTCTCGACAAAGCTAGAGAAATGGATGGAGTCCCGGATCTAAGTGCCCTGTTGAAAGAGAAGTTGCAATTGCTCTCGAAGAAATCGACTACAGTCGATCCTCAGG
>NC_027755.1:11474705-11476623 GCF_000695525.1 Brassica oleracea var. oleracea
CTCGATGCGACTTCCGAGGGTTCGAAGGCAAAAAGGAAGAAGGACGGGAAAAAAAGGTCTCGTGGCGGGGCAGCTTCCTCTGTTGATAGAGATGAGGGCCTAGCAAAAGGGTGAGAGGGTGCTTTAGTCGAGGCGGCGCCAGATGGTCGCCCAAAGAAGAGAACTAAGGCCTTGATTGGCAGAGCAATTAGCATTAGCATTATGCTCTACATTATCCAATCAACAATTGTTAGAAAAGCGTTTAGAGAAGCATTTACTAAATGCAAATGCTCTCCAAATGCTTTTTGGCCAATGCTCTCACATGAAGCTTTTAGAAGAGCATTTGCATACATAATTTATAAAATTAAGAAAAATATATAATTAATTCTTTTATTTTATTTTATAATATCATAAAATTATTTTTATATCCCAAAAATAAAATTTTAATTTCTAAAAATAATTTATAATAAAAATATTTTTTTAAATAGTTTTTCACATTTAAAATATATAATTTAATTTATATATTTAATTTATTTTAAAAGTGAAAATATTATTTTAAAATAGAGATATTTTAATGAAAAATTTTATTTTTAAATAATATTTTTGATATAAACATAATTTTTTAATTTTTTAATAAAATAAATTAATTTTATATCTTTTTAATTTTATATGTTAATATATATATATATATTCATTAAAAATAATATATTAATATATTAATTAAAAATAAAATATATTATATATTAATTTTTATAATAATTTTAAATAGCATATTCATACTGCTCTACCAATCATCCTATTAAACAGTTTAGCAAAAGCATACAACTCCTGCAGCATACTGCTTCTATAGCATACTGCTACTGCTAATGCTAATGCTCTGCCAATCAGGGCCTAAGAGGTCTGTTGAGGCAGAACCCCGTCCTTCTAACTCCGATACGAATGCTGCTGATACGACCTTAGTCGACGTTGTTGGGGAGGACAGCGGCACTCCTGAAAACCTGTCGGAGGAGAGGAGGAAAACCAGCTCGCGAGAAGGGGGTTCTGGTGATGAGCCCGTTGCGAACGAGAGGTCTGCTCCCGACTCCTCTGCGAGAAAAAGTTCTCGACCTGAGGGTTCTCTAGAAAAGAAAAGGAGCTGATCGCGTCGAGTTTTCTTATGGTGAGACAACTCCCCTAATCCTTAATCCCCTTAGATGCGCGGAACTGACGCGCCAAATTCGTGGTGGGACGAAGTTGATGCCGCAACTGGAAGATCTCTACTTCAGGAATGAATACATTGACGCTGCTTCTTCGAGAGCGCGGGTAACTGCGCTACCTTTCATCTTTTATCTCCTTGTTGATTTATTGGGTTCATCCATCTCACGTAGTCCGTGTGTATCGTTCTGCAGAGTGACGGGATCATGAACTTCCTTGTCGAGAAGTAGAACAGTGCTCTGAAGTAGACGAAGATCCAGTTGGGATCTTCAGAGAAGCTTGCTCAGGCAAGGTTGAAGGCCATCGAGAGAGTAAGGGCGGAGCATAAGAAGGCTAACGAGAAGGCTGAGAAGGATAAGGAAATCCTTCGAGTGAAGTTCGAAGAGCTGGAGTGTAAGCTCAAATCCGACAGAGCGGCGAAGAAAGAGCTTGCCCGAGAGAACACTCGTTTGGAGCAAGCGGCTGCGACCCTTGAGAAGGAGAAGGCTGAGCTACTCGAAGAAAGGGACGCTGCAGTGGAGAAATTGATCAGAGAGAGGCAACGCTTAAAGGACTCTCGGGGGTTGGAGGTTACTCGTGAGAGGGAAAGGGTTGAAGCTGCTATGGCCGAGAAGGCAAATCGCTGTCTTGGTCGCGTACGCGACCATTTTACTCGCTTGGATGCCTTTGGGAAAGCGAAGAACCTGTACGGTCAAGCTTCGGGGACGAAGAAGTGCCTTGAGATGATAAAGGCCAGTGGGACGGA
>NC_027755.1:11476727-11479014 GCF_000695525.1 Brassica oleracea var. oleracea
GAGTCGGGGATAGAGACTTTCCAAACCCCCCGCCTCCTACTGTGGACTCCCTTGTCCATGTTCCTACTCGAGTGGAAGACCCGGCTGCTGCCGCTACTGAAGACCCAGTCGGTCCTCTTACTCTTGGAACGCCGGAGGAGGACGATCAAGATTCTGTGCCTTGACGCTTTGCTTATGTTGTTTTTCTTTGTGCTTTTTGTGTTTGTGGTCTTGATAGACCTTGCTATTGTACGACTAGACATTCTTTCATTTTGTCGGTAAGTCGCTCTTTTAAGCAGACTTTAAATTTGTGTGTTGTTGTGGTCCTTATCTGTACTTACAATTTTTCTAAGTAAATTTCAGTTATCTTTAGAGTCTCGCGATATACTCGCTTAGAAACAATAGATTCCTGACCTTTAGCTTTTGCAAATAGATAACGAAATAACCCGCTAAGGGACTTTGTTCAGCTCTTGTCGTATTTCGATTGAGATAACGTCTAGGTGTGTCATTCTATTTCGAAAACAAGAAACTGAATCTAAGAGTGGAAGGTTCTTTCACCCGTTTTCTCAATAACAATCGAGTAATTGGGTAGCTAATCCGTTACGCTCTAGTCGAGAAAAGGTAAAGATTCACTCTGTTTGGTCGGTCAATGCTCTTTGGGCATAGGTGACTCGCGACCGTTGGGTCCTTAGGCTAAGTGTCTGATCAGGACATAGCTAGGCAATGGAACGTGAGTATCCGCGTACCTCCTGCTGGAGATACGGGAGCCGTTGGGTTCGATAATCGGTATTTACTCGATTGGGGTCGAAACAAAGGACAAGATTTTGACTTTGGTTTTGTTACAGCTGGACCGGTTAAGGCTGCCTACGTACCTCGGTAGAGGATCAAGCCATTCGTATTTCGTTTTTCCCGAGTAAAAGTGGCCGTTAGAAGCACATTTACTCGGTCGAGTAGAACTGACCGCGGAGGTGCATCTCCTCGGTTTTTGTTTTTTTTTTTTTTTTTTTTTTGTAGGATAGTTTGATTAGGATCTGTTAGCTGCTTGAGTTCGAAGTCTGGTTATTTTCTATGAAATTGTTGAAATACTTTTCCATATTTAGAGTAGAATGCTATTGCGTAGTCTTCTTACTTACACGCTTGATGAATAATGGTATAGATGTTGTTGGGCACATGAAGCTGGTTAATGGACAGTGTCTCATTGGGACCCCAGTTCTTGATGAAGTGGAGATAGCTAGGGCGAGGCATGTGTTGGTTCATGTGCAGTCATACGAGTAAGTTTTTTATTATTTCTTAAACACTTTATCTGTCTACTTATTTTTCTTAATGCCGTCGATGATGAGCTTGTTGGAGGATTCTGCTTGGCCGTTTCCTTGCGGGTAACGAGGTGTGGAAGGGCTTAATCGAATGTTCCATTTGCTGCAGAACTCCTTGAAGTTGCCTGACATGAACTGTGATCCATTATCAGTAACGATTTCATAAGGTAGACCGTGGCGGCAGATAATGTTTTTCCAGACGAAACCACGGACTTCTTTGTGTGTGTGACTTGAGCATAGGCTTCAGCTTCGATCCATTTGGTGAAGTAATCAGTGAGGACGAGAATGAAACGTCGCTGGCGGGAGCAGGGAAGGGGTCCTATGATATCCATTGCCCATCGCATAAACGGGTACGGCACGGTCGTCGTTCGTAACATTTCAGTTGGACAATGGATGCTTGGTGTGTGCCGTTGGCATTTGACGCAGCTTCTAGCGTAGGACTCGCAATCTGCGTTCATCGTCGGCCAGAAGAAGCCTAGGCTTCTCGCTTTGATCGCTAATGCTCGTCCACCCGAACGGTTTCCTCCAGCGTCTTCATGCGTTTCGGCCATAACCCTTACTGTCTCATCACCATGGATACATTTGAGGAGTACTTTACTCACAGGCCATCGAAGGAGTTCGTCGTCTAGGACGACATAATGGGCACTGCATGTTTTTAGTCGGCGGGCTGCCCATTTCTCGGTTGGAAGTTCTCCCTTTGAGAGATAGTCAATGAACTTAGTTCTCCAGTCAGGGCCGAATCCATCAGTATCGGGCGTGTTGGTTTCGGTGACTGGGGCTATGATGACGGTTTGGTCAGTCGAGATATCGATGCTCGGCTTCTCAATGCGGGGTATTGGGATGGTTCGTTTAACTTGATCCTGAAGCTTGCTTCCAAGTGCTGCGAGGGCATCGGCACAGACGTTTTCTCCTCTAGGAACTTTGACGAGTTCGAATAATTCAAACTCTGCGGCTAAGCCTTGTACTATCTTGAGGTAGGCGTCCATCCGATCGTT
>NC_027755.1:11479112-11491983 GCF_000695525.1 Brassica oleracea var. oleracea
GAAGCTGGAAAGCCGAAGCTAAAAGACTGTCTGATCAGTTCTCCGGTCGGGGACTGTAGTTGGACTCCGGCACCTGCGCCCTTGTTAGTCGAAGATCCGTTGACATGCAGTGTCCAGTTTGGGTTTGGGAGTGTGATGTCTTGCTCCAATTCCGGGGCCAATTCGACTAAGAAATCCGCAAAAACCTAAGATTTTGCCGCGGTTCGGTTCTTGTACGTGATATCAAGCTCACCGAGTTCGATAGCCCACTTCGTTAGTCTTCCGGACCTGTTGGTATTTTGGAGTATCATTCGAAAGGGCTGGTCGGTTAATACTTCCACTGAATGTGACTGAAAGTATGGGTGAAAGACTAACGAAGTGGGCTATCGCGTTTCTGGTCCGGTCATGCTCCTGCTTGTGTAGAAGATTGGCTTTTGCTCACCACGGTCCTCTTTTATCAGAACGCTGCTAAATGCTGCTTGCGACACTGCGACGTAAAGAGATAGAACGTCGCCGACATCTGGCTTGGCGAGTACGGGTGGTATTGTCAAATAATGCTTGAGTTGAGTAAATGCCTCCTCGCATTTCTCATCCCAGATAAACCTCCTGTTACCTCGTAGGAGATCTTAAAACGGCAAGCATTTGTCGGTGGATCTGGAGATGAACCGATTGAGTGCAGCTATCCTACCCGTAAGCCGTTGTACTTCTCTACTGTTTTTGGGCTTGGGAGGTTCAGGACCGCAGAGATCTGCTTCGGGTTGGCTTCGGTTCCCCGTTGTGTGACTATGTAACCAAGGAACTCGCCTGAGGAAACCTCGAACATGCACTTTGCTGGGTTTAGTTTCATGCCGTATTTGTTGAGAGTTTCAAAGTAAACTTGCAAATGACTGAGGTGATCAGCGGCGTGTAGCGACTTGACAAGCATGTCATCGATGTATACTTCCATGGTGACGCCCAGCTTATCTGCAAACATTTTGTTCACAAGCCGTTGGTAGGTTTCTCCTGCGTTCTTCAAGCTGAATGGCATGACCTTATAGCAGTAGGTTCCTCGGTCTGTGATAAAGGCCGTCTTCTCGCGATCGTCGGGGTGCATCATGATTTGGTTGTACCCGGAGAAACATCCATGAAGGTGAGCATCTCGTTTCCAGCTGTGGACTCGACTAAACGGTCGATGCTAGGGAGAGGATAACTGTCCTTTGGGCAGGCTTTATTGAAGTCAGTGAAGTCGACGCAGACGCGCCACTTCCCGTTCTTCTTCTTAACGACTACTGGATTTTCTAACCACTCGGGGTAGCGCACCTCAACAATTGAGCCAGCGCCGATTAACCGGTCGACCTCTTCGTTTACAGCCTTTGACCTGTCGAGACCATGTTTGCGTCGCTTATGTCGGACAGGCTTGAATGTCGGGTCGACATTTAGTTCGTGAGTCGTTATAGCCGGATCAATTCCTTTCATGTCCGCCATGGACCACGCGAATGTGGACACATTCATCTTGAGGAAATTGAGAACTGACTGCTGCATATCCTCAGACAGATATGCACCAATCCTTGCGGTCCGGCTTGGATCGGTATCTTCAATAGGTAACTCGAGAACTTTGCTTTCCTGGGAGAAAACTTTAGAGATTGGAGGAGAAACAGAATTAACGGATAGAGACGATCGTTGGAGTTTGACTGTGGCGACTAGGAGCTCCCTAGCGGCTTTTTTATCTTCTCGCAATGTTTTGATTTTTCCGTCTGTACCGCGGAACTTGACACACTGATGATAAGCAGATGGAATAGCTTGCATTGAGTGTATCCAGGGGGTTCCAAGTATAGCGTGGTAAGGGGCCTTCGTGCTTACAACAGCAAACTTGACAGTTCGAGTGACTCCACATGCGCGTACCGGAAGGCGGATTGTTCCCAATATGGCCTAGTCGGCCACCTCTGCGAGGTCGCGACCTGTCGACGGTAATCCTTGACGAAGCGAACAGAATTGCCGGAAGGAGGAGAACCGCCCATAATGACGTTTAGCTGCTGTCTCGTTTTTACTCGCTTGGAGTCTAAGAAGGCGCGTAAATCGGTTGGTACGTTATTGTCGTTTTTCGACGATGGAGTGTCGTTGCTTGACGTCTTAGTTTGCTCCAAACGTCTTCAGAGGTCCGTGGATTTCGAAAGATTGAGACGGATGCGAAGATCGCATGCGCCAGCGTTGAGTTTATCTTGATGGTCACCGTTGGGGCGCTCTTTGGGATCGGGGTTGCCAGCCGAGATACGACGGTACTTCCGTGCATCCAACGTTGTTCGAAGATCATTGTGCTTGGAGCTGTTGCTATCTTCTGACTCAAACTTTCGTTTCAGAACGTCCCTCAAATCTTCGAGTACAGGCGTGTCGTCGTTCTTGTCGTCCGACGATAAGGTTTGCTGAGAGAGTATAACCTCAATGCGCCTGCGATTAGCTAGTTGCTCTTCGTCGGCTGAGGAGTCTCCCTCGCCGTTACCCCTCGGAGTGTCCTCCTCGTCGTCTCGTTGTTGAGTTTCATTTTGTCGACCTTTGCATGTAGCTTTGCATTGGGCTCTCCTTTCTTTATTCTTGCTCTAGCTTTTGCCGTTCTTCGGCTTAGCTTTTAGGGGTTCGAACTTAAAGTCGCCACTTGCGAGAGATGAGAGGTAGTGCGGATAGAGTCACTTGCACTCTGTCATATCGTGCCCTTTGACGTCGTGATATTTGCAGTGCTTGGTGAGATCGACTGTTCTGGAAGGGCCTGCCGCAGAACCTGCTGCTGTTGTAGGTTGGGTCGCGCAAACAGCATCGACTGGTTTGTCGGACGAATCGAGCTCCCTTACCCACTTGTTCCAACCTTCTCTGCGGACTACGAGAGGTGAAAACGGCATGTTGTTCTCGTTGACGACATACATGTATCTGTCTTTGCGGCCGTTTTTGTCGCTTGGGGCTTGCTGGCGCGGTTCTTGTCGCGTGTTGGCGTTTTTAGCCGCTGGAGCTTTGGGTACGTTCATCTTGCTGAGAATTGCATTAGTATCTTCTTCCATTCGGATGAAGTTATTAGAGCGCGCGATAGCGTCTTGGAGTGACGTAGTTGGGTTTTGGTATAAGTCTTCTCGGAACTTAGAGCGAACCCACAACGTGTTCCACATGGCGTCGATGGCGATACTGTCTGGGATTTCAATCCTCGAGACCACGGCTTTGAACTTCTCCATGTAGCCGCGGAGGCTCTGGTCTTTGGTTTGGTTGAGGTTCCACAAGCTAGACGCGGTAGCGCTGCGCTTTGTGAACATAATGTACGTCTTGAGAATAGCTGCTAACAAGTCACGGAAGCTTCCGATTGAGTTTTCCTCTAACTGGGAGAACCAGGTTAGGGCTTGCTCGTGGAGAGTCTCGACGAACAGTTGGCAGTAGCCTGCGTCCCTTTCTTCGTCGGAGAGTCGAGTCTGCGCCATCGCGATGTTGAAAGCTGTCATGTGTTCCACTGGGTCTCCGCAGGGTTTGTACTCGGGTAGGCGCAGCTTATCTATCTTTTCGAGTTGCACACTAGTCAACGCGCTAGTGAAAGGGGTGCGCGAGGTTGTGGCGTCATCTCGAGCCATGTAGATCTAGAACGTTACTTTAGTCAGCCCCACGGTGGACGCCAACTGTTTGAACAAGATTCAGTCGACTAGGTTGAAATAACTCGGAAATGAGATGACTAAATACGTTTTATTAGATTCGAACCAAAGGGTTACAAGATTGACAGGAAAGTGAGAGAGACAGCCCAGAAAACTCAAAGCAACAAGATCAAAGAGATGACTAAAACCCTAGATCTAGCCGCTCAGTTTGTAAAAATCCAAAAAGTCCTTTTCTTATTGTTTCCTCTTCCCCTTTTATAGGTCTCATGTCCTTGATGCCCTAATTTCGTACCTCTTTGGGCCTTGATGCAAGAGGACGAGTATACAGGCCTGGGCAAAGTTCCCTCTAAGCCGGGTACTTCGGGTCGGCTTAGTCGACCGGCTAAAAATATTCTAAAGTCGAACTGACGTCTTTAGCCGCCGAACCGACTAAACTAATCCAACTTACCGGATTAGAGTCTGTTATTCGATGGGCCTTGTGGAGAGATGGAATCCATCTCCTACAGTGTGATCTCCTTGGGTGTGGTGACTCCATTGTTATCAATTGTGGCCGCTCCATCTTTGCAATGATGATGTAATAATAAAAATCAAATTTAATAAATCTTTGTAATATATTAAGCAACTTCCCCATGAGGTATAAGCTACACAAATCATGTCTGAATAAATATAGCGAACTACAAAAAAAAAATCCTATCAATTGTTAGATACATCTCTTAAGCCTCATGTATCTAATATTTTCTTCGTATTTGAGTCTCTTTACCCTCTGCCAAAAAATTGTAGAGATGTCTGCAAGAATAGTCACGTTTTGTGAATCTCGTTCTTCTTTTTCTTCAGGTAAACAGCGTACCATAACTACCAGTGATCTCCTCATCATCAACTACACCCACCCTAATTAGAGTTCCTCTGGCTCCATCCTTCTCTTAGGTTCTGTAATATTCAGAGAGCAGAGATAAAGTTGGTTAGAGAGAACATATATTATGGTTGCTTTAGTAGCAAAAGCATACTTTTGTTGGTAATTTTTCGGCGTGTGCAAGCCAAAAACCCTTCCCAGCTTTGTTGTTTGAGGTCTCGTTTATCCTCTTCCGAGAGCTCAAAGTTTGGTTCCCTTCCACACATGAAAGCAGCCCTAATAGAGTTAACCGTTGTCAATGGAAGTGATATATAGTTTGAATCAAACACTCAAGAATCTGATTTTAAAAAATGTAAATTTACTTTACCTATCGTATAAACGAGCAGCCTCTTCTTGAGAAGAGAAAGTTCCCAAGTGGATCTGTCGCTTCTCAACTTTAATGGCTGCTTGCCATTTCATGTTCTTGTAATAGACTCCTCTCATCAAACATGGTTCTTGGTTCTTTACTTGCTTTCTTCTATGCCGCTTTCTTCGTTTCAGCGGCTGGTCTGTAAATGGGAGATAAAATAAAAAGGTGAAATAATTGGCCAATTCTTTATTACTCATCTCAGACATTACAAGTTTCATTGTGAGAAACCAGACCTGAATCACATAAGTCTTGCTCCATTTTAAGAGAGATGGAACCATAATCATCCGGTGAAATAGCTGAGCAATCAGACATGAAATGCATAATATATTTTGAAGGAGTTCTTTGCCTCTGGGAGCGTGTCCCTTCTTCAATAGGCGTTTTCTGCCAAAACCAAAACAGGTAAGGTCTCAATATATGCACTTCACTGAAAGGAGCGTGACCCTTCTTCGCTTCTCAATTACCTCCTCCTTAGGCCCGGGACTATAAGCTTCTACGCCATTAGGATTTGGAATCCCAGTGATCATCTCCTCAGCAGTTAGAAAAGGAAGCGGTGTCACATAACCATTTGGTCCTACACCGATCAAAAACAAGTTGGTAAACATTGCACAATGTTAATGTTGGACAATATAGCGTTATCAAGAACATATTTTTACCACAACAAAGTCCCAGTAGCCTGCGCCTTCTTAAGCTCACCATATTGACTTTTGAATTTTTTTCACTTCTCTGCTATAAATCACATCAAAACACTGATCAAGCTCACAGAAACATAATTCCATAGAAGGAATGCTTAGCATAGAAACTAAACTAAACACTGATCAGCTCAAGAAACTGCTCAAACAAAGATAGATCCAAAGAACAACGCAAAACAAGTAATTAACACAAATGCAAATGCAAAAAAAATAATAACTAGATCCAAAAGTCAAGACAACGATCACCTATAGGATGCTAGGCTATTGAATCTGTGTTTTGATTGAATTATAATGGCCGAAGACTTTTTATCCAAATGAAGTCAACCCTCAATGAGAAACCAAACCTACCACCACCGCCACCTTTTTCATGGATTCTCACAAATGGTACCACAAAGCAGCGAAAAGAAAAAGCATCAAGAAGACACCAATCTCAGAAGAAAACGCAAGGACCCAATTTTTCAGGATTAGTCTCTTCAGAAACAGTGAACCACAAAACTAAAACATACCCATTGTAAGAAAACTCATAAGAAGCAAATCCATTGCATCAAAATCAAAGCTTGAGGGTAAAAAAAAAAAAAGAAACTGGTTAAAGGGTAAAATCCAAGAAGTTTTTCTTCAGGAAAACCGAAACTTTGAGCCAAAAAAAAAGTGAACAATTTGGGACCAGGACAATTGAATTACCTTTAAACTGAAGGGAAAATAAGAAGGCGGTAAGTGAGAAGAAGATCTTATATAGTTCTGGATATACTTGTTGAGGAGAAACAAAATAAAAGAAGGAGAAGAGTTTAATGAGTTTTGAGTTGTGGTGGTATTCGAGGCTCATGCATCTACCACCTTTGGCCTTCTTTTTATTTGGTTGGTAAACGCTGAGGGAAGATGAAGGAAAATTAAATATATTTGACAAAACTCTTTTTAATATTAAATGTTTATTATTATGTAGGGACAGATAAATGAAGGAAATAACAAAAGACTAATAGAAGATAAATGCTAAAATAAAAAAACATGAGGTTAGAAAAAGTTGAATCCAGGGCTGGAACGTGTGATTCTTTCTTCTCGTATATTTTTTCGCTTCTCTTCCCACTTTTGTGCGTTCCAACTATGCCCTTTCCCTTCGACCTTTTCTTGGCTATGAATATAGAAAATCAAATTAATCAACAAGAGGAGTCTGCACTTTATCCGTGTCGTCAGTTGACATATCTGGTTGAGCGTGATGTGGTTGAGAGTTAGATTGATCCTTACTCCTCCTCCTTCTAGCGCCAAACTATGAGAACCGAAATTCACACTGTCGATTTCCGTTTAAATAAGGAAACTAGGAAAACCCTAATTTCCCAGAGGTCCCGGATATCTGCTAATACCACACGCCAAGCAATCAGAACACAATAATGACAACGATAAAGTATAAGAAATCAAAAAGAGAGCAAAGTAGATCTTATTCCGAATTCGCGTTTGAGCGTTACAACAAGGTAAGAGTCTGGGCTACGAGAGCTGTCGGCGAGATTCTCTAGTTCTAAAACCCTAAGACGGCAATAACCTAGTTGAGTCGCAGCTCGAATAACAAAAACGGAAATATGCCTAAATCGCTTGTCGAAAAGTCTTCTCCATGCTTCACGCCTAGGACTCCTTATATACTGGCCCCAAGGTCAGTTTACTCCTTTCCTCTTCTGCCTCTAAGCCGCCATAGCATAAAAATGGAGATATTCTATTTTTTTCGATCTTCGTAATTATCTTCTCTCCCCTTGCGGACCAAGCGTAAACCGACATGCGGTTTACGGGCTGTTGGTTAAAAAAGCGTAAGCTGGGTCGTGTCCTAGGTCCCTTTGGGCCGTCTTTCGACTCGAAGCGTTTATCACGGCTTCTTTTGATAAAGAATGAACTTTCCGCGGTTTTTACGGTAAAGTTTGATTGATAACTTAGAAATGGCGGGGAACGTGAGATGGGTTCGCTACGGTATTTGGGAGATAGCATCGAAGGGTAGACGAGAATGCATAGACTGATGTCGTATCGACGTTTCGGTAGAGCTCGGTCGCTATGTAGCGACCGAATTTTGGTTTGAGCTTGGTTGCTACGTAGCGACCGAGCTCCGGCTCAAGCTCGGTCGCTACGTAGCGACGTAGCGAGCGCTCGAGCTCGGTCGCTACATAGCGACCGAGCGGAATGGGCGTTTGGTTGTTATGTAGTGACTGAGCTTTGGCTCGAACTTGGTCGCTACGTAGCGATCGAGCGGAGCACGCGTTTGGTCGCTGCGTAACGATCCTTCTCGAGCTCTTGTCCGATGATTCGCGTTTCTTCCGCAACGGTTTTTCGTAAAGAAGAATCTATTTCGAAAGTATATTTGTCGAAGAATTTTTCTATGTTATTCTTCTTCGGGAATTTGGATGCTAACTTCGTCGTAACCGTTTTTGACCCCAACAATCATCATTCAAGTTCTCAAGATCCCAAGTATTATAACCAATTTGAGCATTGTATTCATCACTCATTGCTTTTCTCCAATGAGGACTCTTGAGAGCTTGTGCCACTGTTGTAGGAGGTGTTTCTGTTGTCTGAGCAACTTTCGTATGAAGATTTAACTTCTGGACAGGTTTCTTGGGCCGAGTTCTTTGTCTGACCGGACGAGGAGGACCTGGCTGGGAAGGAGATTGAGCAGACGGTTGTTGTGTTTCTGTAACAGAAGGAGTCGGCGCTGTGTTGGCCGTGTCGGGTGCTGGATTTGTATTTGTTTCTGGTGGTGATGAGTGATCAGAAGTGTGGTCTTTTGGTTGAGAAACATGACCTGCAGAAGTAGTAATAAGAGGCACAAGCTTGACAGAGGGGTAAGTTGATGTCTCAGTTTCTTCAGTGTCATTAAACTCTATATGAGATGGTAAAGAAAATGGAAAAACATGTTCATGAAAGACAACATGTCGAGAAGTATAAATTCTCGATGTCGAGCGATCTAAACAAAAATATGTGCTTTGTGTAATAGAGTAACCCAAGAACACACATGGTGTGGATTTAGCATCCAGCTTATGAGATGTGTAAGGTTTAATCCATGGGAAACATAAGCACCCAAATACCTTAAGCTTTTGATAGTTTGGGCAATGTCCATGAAGATTTTGAAAAGGAGTTTTGAAATCTAACACCTGTGATGGCATTCTATTTATTAGATAGACAGCCGTTGCAAACGCATAGGTCCAATAAGACTGTGGCATCGACGCATGAGACAGGAGGGCAAGGCCTGTTTCTACGATATGTCTATGTCGACGTTCTGCGATGCCATTATGCTCTGGAGTATGCGGACTTGTCATATGAGAGATGCCATGTTGAGCTAAAAAATCTTGTAGCCTAATAGATTCACCCCCATTGTCTGTGTATAAGGTCCTTAGCTTAGATTGAAATCGATTTTCAACCAAGACTTTGAACCGGGTGAAAACATCAAAAACGTGGGACTTCATTTTTAAAGGATACAACCAAGTGTATCGAGTGTAGTGATCTACAAAAATAACGTAGTATTTGAAACCATCGATTGAAATTATGGGAGAAGTCCACACATCTGAAAATACTACATCTAGAGGTTGTGAAGATCGAAGAGTTGAGTTTTGAAAAGGTAACTTATGCATTTTATTAATAGAGCAAGCAAAGCATGGCTGAGCCATTAAAGCATTTGAAGCAATGGGTAACTGAAATTGAGAAACAACTTTTTGAAGAATTCAAAATGCTGGATGTCCCAAACGGGAATGCCAATCTCGACAAGGTTGTCCTCACGGCAGATGCAAAAGCTAGTAAGGGTTTTGATGCTGGGGATTGTGGCCAATGGTACGTTCCATCTCTAGGTTTCCCTTCGAGACGGAGTATCCATGTTTCCAAGTCCCTCACCTGAAAATATGTCGGAGTAAAAGTAACCGCAACCCCATTAGCAGTGCATAATTGAAAAACTGAAATGAGAATTTTTTTCAAGAGCAGGAACACATAAAACTTTATTTTAAAAAAATGGACGAGTATAAGAGGGAAGAGATAGTGAACCAGAGTGTGAAATGTGGAGTCCAGAGCCATCACCCAGCAGAACACCATCGCCACCACTGTAAGGGTTATGCATGGACAGGTTTGCTAGGTCGGATGTCATGTGGTGTGAGGCACCGGAGTCCAGTAGCCACATTGAGGAGTCAGACATCATAGCAGGGTTAGCACTCGAGGGCCACTGTTGGAACTGTGGAGCATTGTTCCACGTGTTGTTGTTCCTTTGTTGTTGAGGCATCTGAGCCGCTCCTCTTATTATACCAAAATCAGGACAGTTTCTGGCTCTGTGGCCTTGTGTTCCGCAGGCTTAACAGCGGCCTAAGTACGGCTTGGAGGAGCGCTGCTGGTTGTTGTTCTGAGAGTGGCGAGTCTGATTGTTGTTGTTACGCCATTGTTGATTGTTGTTGTTGCGCCAGTTCTGGTTGTTGTTGTGGTTTTGACGAGTATCTGCAGCATGAGCAACAATCGGAGTGACTGGAGCTGTCTCAGTGGACATGATAATAGCTTCCCGGTTTAGTAGGCGTTCATGGAGTTCTGCAAACGAGATGCCCACACCACGGCCACGGATAGCATCAACTTTAGGCTTGTACTCATCACCAAGTCCTGCAAGTATTCTTTCGGTGAGATCCTCATGATCCATTGGTTTGCCGAGGAGAGCAAGATCATCTGCTTTTGATTTGATCAGCCTGAGATATTCATTGATCGTCTTTGTTGCCTTGACACAACGTTCGATCTGAAGTTTCAGCTGACGAATATGTCCTCGTGAAGCTTTGCCATAGGTTGTGGCGAGAGTGTTCCAGACGTCTTTGGTCGTGTTTGCACTTGAGTACACAGACTGAAGCGGCAGAGATATAGAGCCGATCATGGAGCTGTAAAGAAGACGATCTTGGTGTCGCCATGGGGCATATGCCGGATTCGGAGAGGAGACGCTGTTGACCACAATTGTCGAAGGCGGAGCAGTATTGGTGTCTTCGATGAAGTGTTGTAGTTCATGCCCTTCAAGCAACGCACGAACCTGTCGGCTCCACATCACATAGTTGAGATCGGTAAGCTTGGTGACACTAGACATATTGACAGAGAGAAGCGTGCTCTGTGGGTCTTGTGTGTTGAAACCGGATGTTCGTTCTCGATTCTGACATCGTGAGTTACTGAGAGAGAAAGAATAAGGTTATAAGAAACAGAGAGGACAAGAGAGTAGGAGGCGGAAAAAAAAGTTGAGCCTATAGCTCTGATACCATATTAGGTTATGGAATTGCTTGTCTTCTATTGAACACGTTAGGTATACATATATACATCGAATACAGAGGAAACTAAGGAAAGGAAATATATAGCAGTAAAGAGAGAGACGTTAGAGCTTAATTATATGCATTCTAATATTGACTTTCCTATATCTTCTACAGTAGTTTTTAATAATTACAAAAGAGCCTTGTTGAGTTGTCATTTAATTAAGATGTCAATTAATCTTGCATGACAGTTTAAAAATTAATTGAAAAAAATGTTAAATCAAAATCAAATTGTTAGGGAACATTATATTAACCCAAAATATAAAAAACATGTATTATTTCCTTAAATAAAAGCTAAAGAGTTACCGAATATGATTAATATATATATAGCAATTAATGATTATGAATAATAAAGATTTGATAACAATTTTTACATCATTCTTCATTTTTGTTTAATTTTATAATATTAAAAGAAATTAAAAATTACATTAACCATATAATTTAAAAATAAGATTTTTTCTTATATGTGATATTTTGAATTTCTTAAGATGACTTTAAATTACAAAAAAATGTTAAAAATCTCTTTAAAATTTGTGTGATCAATGGCTTAATTTTTTATTATAATAAGATACAAATGATCATACAATCTTATTAATATAAATTTTTATTTAATAGATATTCATATTAAATAATATATATATATTAATAACGTTTAAATTAAACTATGTACCATTTAAAAATACATAAATATGTTAATTTTGAAATTTACATTGAAAGAGTATTGAAACCTTAATATTTTAATTTTGAAATTTGCATAGAAAAATACCACATCAAAATTTTTGAGATTAATGATTTAAATTTTTTGTTACATCAAATATGCAAATGTGTTAATAAAACCATGTGAGTAGGAAGTATGAATAATGAATATTTATATTAAAATATACTATATATTTATGTCAATATCTTTGAAATATAATTATACACCATATAAAATAAATAAAATGATTATTTTGATTAATCTACTATAAATATATTGTAAATAAATAAGATGTATTGTTTTGATTTATGTGATTACTATAATCTCTTATATATTAATTGAGAAACAATTTATTACTCTAGCAAGTGTAAGATTTTATTAATTAATATTGTTCAAATTTTTTACAAGAGATCGATACAACTAATATTTATTTAGAAGTTATTGAAATCACCTAGCGAGAACATGGGTTGCACAACAAATTTGCTTTTGTAACCCTAACCCCCTTTCTATTCGTCACAACACCGACAGAGAATATTTTGAATTGTCGATTAACAATCTGAAATGGTAACGGTTTTTTGAAGTTCAACCCATTATTTTTATTAATTGGGCCTAGAATAATTTATTAATAATTAACTAAATGGGCACAGTAAAATATGTTTTGGTTTAAAAATTATTGCATACCCAAAATCAATATGAACCATCATCATTTTTGTTTAAAATTTTGTCACAATAAAAATATAAGGTTGGGCAAAAAATCTGAATCCAAAAAACCGAACCAAGGCCGATCCAAAGAATAATACTGAACTTTTAACCAAAATTAGTTAGATATCCGAATGAGCTCAAAATTTTGGTATCTAGAGAATCAAAACTGAACTCGATCCAAGCCGAAATATTGTAGGTATCCGAATATATACTTAAATATATTATATATTTGTAAATTTAATATCTAAAATAATATACAAAATATATAATACATTTTAAGTTGTCCAAAATACTTGTAAATATATACAAATAGTTATAAGTACATTTTTAAAATAGCTAAACAATATTTATAATACCTAAAATACTTAAAATATCTTTTGATTTCATGTCCAAGTATTTAAGCTAAACCAATTTTTATTTTAAGTTTAAATATTGGGGTTTTTACCAAAACTAACCCACAACTTGATTTTAACCCCAAACCTATACCCAAACTTGAATCAAATGCAGAACTAACCTAAAAGCCTAGTGAAATTACAGCTCAGCCCCTTGGGAACAAAAAAAAAAAAAGAAGCCATTTTTACGAATATAGCCCTAGTAAGTCGTCTGCGATGTTGGAATTCGTCTGGACGACTGAAGTTTAAGTCGTCTGAACGACTGAAGTTTAAGTCGT
>NC_027755.1:11494367-11495048 GCF_000695525.1 Brassica oleracea var. oleracea
TGTTTCCAAAATGGGACGGAGACGTAGATGACCCTGCCGCGGATAACATAATTAAAGTCATGTTTAATGATCCTGGATGGGAGTGGACCATGGAATGCTGGCCAGTCACCGGTACTCGCAAGATTGTGAAGATGGAAGTGAGTCCAGTGAATATTGAAGTGAGTCCCGTGAAGTCAGAGAGTGTTATGAAGGAAGAAAGTAGCAGACCTCGGAAGAAAGCTCGTAAAGGGTCTTCTGTTTCTGCTGAGACACCTGCGGCGGGTAGTGAAGGGATGACGCATCAGCAGATTGAAAAGTCCTTGAAGGACATATCTGATGCCATTAATCTTGGCTTTGGGACGTGCCTTAAGGAGCTCAAGTTACTGGCGGATAGGATGGTAGCTGTGGAGAAGAAGGTGGGAATCACCAACAGAGGGGGTTCATCTGATGATCGTCAACTTACAACCACTTCAAATCCACCAAAACCTGCTGACGAACCCGGGGTTAGTACCAAAACCTCTCCCAAAATTGCAGAGAAGAGAGTCACTAGGCAAAGTGTTAGGAAGAGTCAGGACTGATGTGCTTTGTTTCTAGTGTGCTTTGATGAACCACTGTATGCCTTGATTCTGAACATGTGTGCTTTGTTTCTAGTGTAAATTTGATCTTTGCTGTAAGGGCATTTGTTAATAGTTTTTAAACACT
>NC_027755.1:11495148-11495567 GCF_000695525.1 Brassica oleracea var. oleracea
GCTCCCGGTTTCAGTTTTCCCGATAAGGTCGACTTCCATTATGAGGGGCCGGTTCCCTTAGCGTACGTTCCAGAGAAGTGTGGGGAGTTTCTCTGTCAACTGAGGGGGAGGGCGAAACCTCTTCCTGCCGTGAAGGACCTTATCTTCGGGAGTGAATACGAAGAAGCTGCAAGGGCCAAACTGCTGGTAAATGGCTTGGTCTCTCTTTGTTTTTATTTCCTTGACTCGTAACCTCTCACGATTTCCATTGTGTCGCGTGTTCAGGGTGATAGCACGATGAATGTCGTAATCGATAAATACGACACGGCGCTTAAGGGAGCCTTGGGGGAGCTCGAGCTGGCCAATAAAGAATTTGCTGAGAAGGAAAAGGTTTCCGCTCGTCGACTGAATGAGTCAAGGGCCAATCTGCAGAAGCTCGA
>NC_027755.1:11495644-11497023 GCF_000695525.1 Brassica oleracea var. oleracea
GCTCCGAGCTTGCCGGCTTTCCACTCCTTAGTATTTTCGAAGACCTTTCTTAAAACAAGATTGCCCATTTCGAGGGGACGCGACTTAACCTTCTGGTTGTAGTAGCTCTCGATTTGATGCTGGTAATTTTGGATACGGAGCAGTGCTTGGTCGCGCTTTTCTTCGATGTCGTCGAGTGCGTCGAGCAGCATGTCACGGTTGAGTTCGACGTTTTGCGGCATTCGTGATCGGCGCAAACTCGTCACATTGACTTCTGCGGGAGCCATTGCCTCGACGCCGTAGGCCATTGAGAAGGGCGTGGCCTTTGTCGCTCCGCGAGGAGTTATTCTGTGGGACCACAGGACACCATCTAGTTCATCCGCCCAGCAACCCTTCTTTAAGTCGAGTCGTTTCTTCAGACCGTCGATGATGGTCTTGTTCGTCGACTCAGCTTGGCCGTTACTCTGCGGGTTTCTCGGGGTCGACATGTTGAGTCGAATTCGCCATCTGTCGCAGAATCCCTTGAAATGATGCGAGATGAATTGCGAACCGTTGTCTGTTATGATCTCGTATGGGAGCCCGTGTCGGCAGATTATGTTCTTCCAGACGAAATTTTGCACCTCCTTGTCGGTGATGTTGGCATAGGCTTCGGCTTCGACCCACTTGGTGAAGTAGTCTGTGAGAACCAGGATGAACTTCTTTTGGCGAGATGCCGGCATTGGACCGATGATGTCCATTCCCCATCGCATGAATGGGTATGGAGCAGTCAGGGTATGAAGGAACTGCGTTGGGCTGTGTAAGGTGGGAGAACTTCGTTGGGCTGTGTAAGGTGGGTGCATGACGCTGGCATTTGTCGCACTTGCGCACGTATTTCTCGCAGTCGGCGTTCATGGTTGGCCAGTAGAATCCCAGATTCTTCACTTTTAATGCAAGAGCTCGTCCCCCCGAGTGATTGTCTGCTGCTCCTTCATGTGTTTCGGCCATGACTAACCTCGTTTCTTCGCCGGAGATACATTTGAGTAGCACCTTCGTCGCGGTCCATCGGTGTAGTTCCCCGTCCATGACAACGTAGTGTACACTACGTCGCTTCAGTCGCCGCGCGTCCCACTTCTCGGTGGGAAATGAACCTTCAGTGAGGTAGTTGATGAGTTCCTTGCGCCAATCTGTTGGCTGATCGTCCTGCGAAGGAGGTTCCGCTTCGTCGATGTCCATTGCTTCGCTAATCGCTGCTGCGATTGCGGTCTGTTCCGCCTTCGGGTCGATGCTCGGTTTCTCGTTTTTATGGATTGGGATTGTCCTCTTGACTTGATCGTGTAGCTTGCTTCCTAGAGAAGCGAGGGCGTCGGCACAGACATTTTCTCCGCGAGGAACCTTCGTGAGTTCGAAAAACTCGAAGTCTC
>NC_027755.1:11499547-11510069 GCF_000695525.1 Brassica oleracea var. oleracea
AGCTTCAAATTGGTTGTTCATGGTGGTTGTGGTATTGATGACAATGGCAATCTTGTAATTACTTGAAGATGATGAGGGTGAGAGAGTAAAAATGTCATTTTCGAAAAAAAAAAGAAAAAAAAATTGATGGCATTTTCGTAAATTATATGAACTTGTGGGGTGAATAGGGCAAAACCAATTTTCAAAAAAAAAGGAGGTTAGTTTTGTGTTTGACTTTAAGTTATAGGTCAATTCTGCAAAAAGCCCTTAAATATTTTGGCATACATTATTCAAATTTATATGTTATATAGTATTTTTCTTTTTAGATTTTGAAAACTTTAATTTTTGAAAAAAATTTAAATAGGTTATCCAAACCCAAACCCGAACCAAACCCATAAAGATCCGAACCAAACCCTCAAGGATTCGAATTGAACCAAATGATATTCGAATGTCCACCTCTAGTCAAATGTAAAAAAGGTTATTGATAACAAAATGTATATTGTTTATAATATTTAAGTACAATATATTTTTAAAAAATTTACTCCGCGCAGAGCGCGAGTTGTGATCTAGTGTGTGATTAAAATCCCAAATAAAACTAAAAAGGATTTTTGGAACTTGATACGCTGACCTCTGAGTCACCGTATTCACTACCTTATCATGTTGTGGTGGTGAAGTAAGAGTAGGTATTTAAAAGGATTGTTCTTCTCTTGGTGGTAAAAAGGATTGTTCTTCTCTTTGTCGCGGAAAAAGTTCTTAACTCCACGAGAGAAAAACTTTCCGTAGGTATTTTCTTTTGTAATTCGTTCATCTTCAGTTAGATGCAATCTTCTTTTTTTTTTGTGAAACCAAGGATTATATTAAACTTAACTGATGCTTACAAGTAGAGGGCTCGTTGCCAGAGAGTGAAATTCACTTGTTACATAAACGAAAATTAAAGCATTAAAAGGATAGGTTAAACGGTTTGAATCGTAGACAAAAACCGGAAGCTTCTTCAAAAGGGCTTCTAAGCTGATCGACTGCAAATCGATCTGATCTTCTGCCAAAAAAGGCGAATGAAGAAAATGGCTAACTCGTTGTTTGATCGAGAAACGGTAATAAATAAGATGTGGGTTTAAGCAAAGACGTCTTATTAATGGTCGGAGAAAGAACGTTCAGTCGGTTACAAGAGAAAAGGAGAGATCGCGACAGAAAGAAAGCCGGTGGCACGATATGCTACCGGAAAAGTACAACTAACGGCGAGATGAAGCAAAGGTGAAAACCCTAATCTAGCCGCCAAGTGTTAGTCAGATGATTTCCAATCCCCTCCTCGTCGTCTCTCCTTTTCCTTATATAGGCGTCCTGGCGTCTCGCCCTTGACCTAATTTACGCCGTCTTGGTGGGCCTCCTCTGCTGGGCCGAGAAGCCCGTAGGCATCCGAGTAGCTGCTGAGCCGAACGTACTTCAGTCGATGATGATCGACTAAAAGTACTCGAGAGTCAAGCCGAGAGACCTGACTCTCGAGCCGACCGATCGAGCCGTCGTTCCTCCTAACTCGGGCCAAGCCTTCCTATTCCTCGGGCCTTGTGGGATGGTCAAATCCATCCTCTACACTCGTGATGCTTGTACAGCTGAGCGTTAAAAGACTTTCTCTATGGAGAAGGTTGATGGAAAAATTTTCCCTAGAATGGAGGAATGTGTCGAAAGTGATCTCTCCAAAAAGAAGGAAACTGGTCTTAGTATTGGCGCTTGATGAATTCCTGTGTACGGATTGGAATAAAGAACACAGTAGAGAAAGAAGGGGGAGAACGATCTCTCATGGCACCGACATGAGGAGGTTTGATCAGCCTTTTGTTGTAAGGCTACGGGACTGCAATCTTCAAGCACTGAATGGTTCCGAGCTAAACTTTGAATGAGACGGGCATGAATATTTGTACTTGTCGGAGATACCGGTTGATGAGGAAATTTGCTTGACATCTGTTGGACGTGGATTGTGACAGCGAAAGGAGTGAAATGAGACATCTCCTGAAATGAATTGGACATTAAAGAACTTGACTCCTCCACACCAGTGAACAGTAGGATAGGCATGACTCCAATTTTGAAGGAGCATGTCTTAATTCCCAGCAAAACCTGTCGACTCCAGCATTACCGTGATGGACCCATAGAGATTTGCGGGAGTCAAAGCTGAGCCATTGGTCATTGTGGTCGGAATGAGCCGATATAAGCGGTGGTTGTGGTGAACAGAGAAGGATCAGTTGATCATCGGAGAGGAGGTTCATCGACCAGAACCAGGTAGAGTAAATATTCCCCGAAGGGAGAACGGTCATCTTCCAAGGAGACGAGAAAGGTAGCGGACGTCGAAACGTCTTCAGATCTGAGGTCTGACGAGAGCCATCTCCGCGAGAAGAAGTCCATGCCGTAGAAGACAGATCTGGAACTAGTGAAGTCATAAGAGATGGACAAGGGCTACACAAGAGCCAAAGTATTAAGAGACTGCACTGACACCATCTCTCGCAGCTAGCGACGGCGAACGAGGTTAAGAAACCCAGAAAAATAAGAGACTCGTGGAAAAACCTGATGCAACAAAGAGACAGATAAACAGCGAGATAAAAGGGGAGAGAGCAGGAATGAGAGATGCGTCTGGAGGGCCTGTGGGGGTCGGGAGGCTCCAGCGGTTCAAGCGGAGAGAGAGAACCAAGCAGAGGAAGCTTTGGCGGTGGAGGGTCGGGAGGAGATCTGGACCGCGACGGTGGAGGAGCTATGACCTTCAAAGTCATGGAGGAGGATAGGAGCAGCTTCAGAGAGGAGAAGGTTGATCGACGATGCTGAAGCGATGAAGATCCATGGAGGCGTCTCTTCTTCGTTAACTAAATCTAAGTTCGACTCCTATTTTATTATTTCCATTACGGTCTTGTGTTAGATGCTATCTCTTAGTCTTTATAAAATACACACCATCAATGTATATTTCATAATGTTTTTGGTATTTTCATCTTCTTGGGTAACTTAATTTGAGGGATTTATCAAACTCAAAATGTTGATTTATTCCGATTTGAGATTGAGAGATTAGAGATGTCTGACATGTATGTATTACCATTCCTTCGGTTTTGTCTATAGGTCGATTGTGGTATCTCCCACGATTTACTATCTACTTACTTCTCTGGCTTATGATAGGGTTTATTGTCTTTTTCGGTTTTCTTATTTCTCGGGAACTTAGGATTCATGCTTTTGGAAATGCTTGAACTGGTATACTGAATCTTCCTCCCATTTCACTTCTGCCCGTGCTCGGGATGTGACGTCTGCCATGGTTCTGCATTGATACTTGATTAACTCCTTGTACATATCAGCATCAAGCAACATGTCTCTCTTGAAGGTAGAGATCGCTATCGAGGTGTTACATCTCGGGATGGATACCTTTTCCTGGTTGAAACATATTGTATAGTTACGCAGGGATTCAGCTTGGTTTCTTGTGCATGCAAATTTTTTTACGAACTGGTCGGTTAGAGCTGCGAAGGAATGTATCGATCCATTGGGCAAGTTGATGTACCATTGCAGGACGGACCGGATCAGAGTCGAGCTGATACCATTGCAATGATAGCTTCCACGAATTGTTTCTGGATAGTTGTAGTAAGCATACACTGCTTGTTTTAGGCCACATAATTGTCTGGATCACGGGTTTCATCATTCATTTTTATATTTGGGAAATAAACTTTTTCGACATCTCGAACATGGCGATCTTGTCTGCAAAAGGAGTATCCGCGAACAGTGTATTTAGAAATTAGAGAGAAAGTAAAAAGGTAAATTTGGAATTCTCTTAGTTCAGTAAAAGTTAGAGTATGTAGAATAAATGAAAGTATTTCGGAATATTTTTTTTCTTATTAAAAGTATCTAAACAATTGGTGCCGTGTGAATGCACTTAGGTCCAAATATGGAAGGTCTTGGTGTAAGAGTGGCCCAGATTTAATCATCCTGATACAATGGCTGAGAATAAATTTTGAGATGTCCTTATGGTACCCTAGTTATAGTAAGTTCCAGATGAGACATGTCGAGAACTATCCGGTTTGGAAACTGAAGAACTTTCACATCTGAACCGGCCTTGATGAATCCAATTTTCTTGGTTTCTCTGATGGGTCAAGATTACAAACCAAGTCGGTTCATAACCTAATTCCTTCTGGTTTGGCTGCAAACCTCCATTTAGTTAGTGTAGATTCAAATCGGGTATGTTGGTAATTACCCAACTTAAGAGCTGAATATCTCCTCCATGTGAAATATATTTTGCTTATTCCACTTCGAGGCGTGCTCTAAATGAGCAGAGAATCTTTCCCAAGTTGTTTCATGCCCTAACTCTCCGTGGCTGAGCCAACGTGAATTGAACAATGGCACTGGGTCTGAATGGCCTTCACTTGCAAGGTAGCCAGGAATCAGCTGGGTTGTAAACTTGATTCCGGTTTGGTCTGAGATGATATGGACCCAATTCCAATTCGACGTAAGACTGATGATTTGAGTGTCTGGACATGTAGGTCTGTTGGTCATCTCCTTCTGGTAGGTTCGGCATAGTCTATGAAAGACACATGTCCTTGTTGGGTTTAGCTGGCCTTTTGCATCCGTTTTATGGTGCTATGGATTGGCTACTGGTTTGATGTCCTCATCACGGGGTTTGAGTGTGTTTATTTTGGATAGTTTGATACATTTTTTGAAATAAAATTTAATTCAAACTGAATTGTATACCATATCTAGAAGTTCATGCAGTCCAGATATTGATTACCTAGAAGTTCATGCAGTCCAGTTTACAAAACATCGTGTTTTATGTTTACAGTTACTATATTTTTTACATATAAGATATTGATGGCGCTTGCATACATTTCACTCAACGTACCATAAGCGTCGAGTGGTTCGCCAATCAAAGCTTGGTTCGCCCTCGGCCTTGGCCACCTTCCCCTCATCGAACCACAAGCGTCGAGCTGTACGCCAATCAATGCTAGGCTCACCATTAGGAACATCCTCGGTCTCAGACTCAGAATTCTGAACACTGCTGCTAAGTTTGGGTAGGACCTCATGCGTAAGGTTGTATAACCGTGGACTTTGGAATACATGAAGTTCGTGGCGAGCCTCATGCGCTACGTTTTGTCCGCCGTGTTCGTGGATAAACCAGATTATCGCTAAGGCCAGGAATAGAGTCAGCGCAACTGAAAACATAGTCATCCTGGTCCTGTTTTTGTCGCCTCCTTCCACCTAAAAACTAATAAAAATTAGATGGTCTTGCATCTGTTCAATCCAAATCAATTAAACTGATCGACTACCAAAAAAAAAAAAGAAACCAAACCATACCCTCATATAGTCATGTGGTTAGTATGAATTCATTTTTTCCATCTGAATTAAAAGAAGCTAATTATTTTCCCAAAGATTTATCTTTTTTTTTTTTTTTGCTTTTCTTGGTAAGTAAAATTATTGAACCGCTTCAACACCAAATCAGTCATCAGTCCCTAGACTGATGAACCAATCATCAAACCAATCATGGTATGTTTTGGCATCAAAAGAGGTAAGATCTAAAGATGAAGTAGAAACCTTGGATATGGTGAAGTTCCTCTTGGGACAAAACCGAAGATTCTTATCAGCGTGTTCAAGGCAATGCCGTAGCAAGTTGCAGACTGTTAGTGTTGTGGCTGCGTCCCGGCTGTCTATACTTCCTATTAGTAACCAATAAGATATATAGCCTGTCTCAAAAGAAAAAATATAGACTTGTGACCTGGAATGTCGAAAATCTGTTTGTCAGGTGGGATACCAAGAAGTTCTCCAACGAGAACCTGAACTCGGGCCCGTTCCTCCCTTGAAAGTAGATCTCCATGAGTGATAACTACTGCTGGCTTGTCATCTGGAAATCATATTATGACTTCTTTGAAATTTTTAAAAAGAACAAAAGAAAAACACCATTCTGTGAGGACTCACCAACCTTTAAACGATAGTAAAGGAGAGTTAAAAGCAGTCGAGACCATATGGGCATAGCTCGATTCACTCTCCATCATTTCAACCGCATTAACAACAAATATAATGGAGTTCACTTTCCTTATCTCACAACCTGTACAACCATCTCGGATCAATCTATCCTTCAAATCCGAGTCATCGGATGTCCTGACCAAAATTACAAACTCGTCATGTTAACACAAAAAAAAAAACTAATTAAAGCCAAGAAGAGTATAAAACAAGACAGAGGAAGAAAAGACCAGATCACAGGCTCGCCGTGATGAACACCTTTTTTAATCCACTGCTCAATCATAGTAGTGTTATCGGATGACGAGATTTGGCTCAAGCCACGCGTGTCACAGAGGCAAAATGAAGCAGAACCTCCTCTTGGGATCATATATTCCTGAAGAAAGAACGTGCCTCCATTAGACGGCATACCATCTGCAAAAATTGAGAGCAACAAAACACTGATCTCGTCGTCTTCATCTTTAAAAGACAAGAAAATGAATTATCCAATTATATGTGTACATGATTCTTGAGCTCTAGCTGGGGCAAACTCCTCGTCTTGGACCACTCTTGTAATTCTATTAACAAGACTACTCTTCCCAGCTCCTTTCGGACCAACTATGAGGATCGACGTCGTCTTTGGAATATGGTAATCGCTCAAATTGACATCCGCAAATGATCCAGGAGTATAGCTGATTTTTTTTGTCAAAAAATACTAAAAGGGGTTAGAATCTAATAGTTGAATAATATCTCTTTATGGATCGAATATAAGTAGCACAACACAAGAATCAATCCTGATCTCGATTTGAAAACAAATAAAAAACCTCAAGATTTGGCGTCTTGCGAGTTTCAGTTTCCGATTGTTCTTGCCAAGTCTCTCCCGTAACAGATCATGGCTTTGGAGAATCTCTTGGTAAGTTTTCTCTCTCTTTCTCATATAAGCAGCAAGCTTCTCTTCAGAAACCCCTAAATCATCACTGCCACAAAAAAAGGAAATGAATCACTTTCTGATTACGACCATCGTCAGATAATAATATTACCTGAAGCAGCAAGAAGACGATCGTGAAAAATCAGGGTACAAAGAAGATGCCAACTCCTCTACAACAAGTTTAAATCATTTCCGTTAAAACAAAACATGCGAAACAGTTCCAGAGAGAAAGATAAAGAAGAGAACTCTTACCATCTTTGAGAGTATCACCACCCATGGCTATGATTAGAAAGAGAGAGGAAAATTGAAACGTTCGGGGATCAAATGCCAGTATGGACCACTTGGGGTCCAAAAAACCGAAATTCTTGGGTTCACCCGCTGCTCTGAACCTTAAAATTCACTCACCAATACCGATAGTATTTGAGTATTTAATATTTGATATCACCGACCAAAATTGAATTTTCAAATAAGATTATATTTTTAAAATAAAACAATAAAAATAATTACAATAAATAAATAAATAAATATTGTTAAACCGTTAGCAAAATACTAAATCCTATACCTTAAATCCTAAACTCCAAACCTTAAATTATAAACCTTAAATCTTGGATAAACCGTAAACCATTGGAAAATTTTAAACCCTAAACCATACATTAAAAACTAAATCTTAATAACACTAAACCCTAAACCCTAATCACTAAACTTTAAACCCTTGGATAAACTCTGAACCCTTGGATAAATCATAAATTCTAACTAAAAAATATTTAAAATTAAACCCTAAAGTTTATGATTTATCCAAAGGTTCAGAGTTTACCCAAGGGTTTAAGGTTTAGTGATTAGGATTTAGGGTTTAGTGTTATTAAAATTTAGTTTTTAATGTATGATTTAGGGTTTAAGATTTTCCAACGGTTTAGAGTTTATCCAAAGTTTAAAGTTTAACGTTTAGGGTTTAGGGTTTAGGATTTAGGGTATAGGGTTTAGTATTTTACTGAAGACTTAGCAATATTAATTAATTTATTTTTTGTAACTATTTTTATGTAATTTTATTATTTTATTTTAAAAATATAATCTAATTTGGATATTCAATTTTATTTCCTTTTTTAAAAGATATCAAATAACAAATACCCAAACACTATTGGTTGGTGAACCTAGAGGTTCACCCTAGGGGGTGAACCCAAGAATTTCTCTCCAAAAAATCTCATTTAGACCTGTCTTTTTTTCTTTTCATTTTATATTTAAATTTAAATAGAAATTTAAGCAAAATAATTAAAAAACCTAAAGACTTAAACATATTTACTTACCCATGTCATTATTATCCGACCGAGAATCCAAACTACCCGAAACCCGACCCAACTAACCTAAATCTTCTTCTTCTTCTTCTTCCCCCTTTCTTCTTCATCAATAGTTTTTATTTTTCAAAATAAAATCAAAAAAGTTCTTCAATTATCCGATAATTTTATCTTTCTTATACCAAATCGATCAACTCATAATCATATTTAATCAATTATAAATTACCCATAATCAAATTTCATCTTTTACGTACTAGATTCAAAATAAAAAAACGCAGAGTATTACTAGTATAACTAGTGCAACTCAAATTAGTACAACTAGTACAACTAAAACAAGTATAACTAGTACAAATAGGTTGAGTATAACTAATATAACTGGTACAAATACAATGCGTATAACTAGTACAACTTAGCAATTAATATGATGATATTTGGTTTTTGTTTTCAGCATATTAATGATGCTATAGAAGATGATAATGCAAAACCAATAAAAATATTGGTATAATCCTCCTGCTTATATGTGTCAAAATATGTTAATAATTTTTTTTCGATAATATTTAATTTGGATAATGACATTGTTTTACTAGTTGTACTAGTGTACTATTTAGGAAAAAAATGCATCTTCATTTTTTCTGTTCTCGTAGCAAAAGAAGGCGGCTGCAAAGCTTAGGGGTGGATGTTCGGGTACCCATTCGGATTCAGTTCGTATCTATTCGGATTTTGGGTTTTCGGGTTTAAATATTTTGGCTCCATTCGGGTATATTAAAATTTTGGTTCAGGTTCGTTTCTGATCTTTGCGGGTTTGGTTTGGGTTCGATAATCTGTTTAAATTATTTTAAAAAATTTTAAATTCATATATAATTTAAATTTCTTAAAATCTATAAATAAAAATAATATATAACATAAATTTTTGAATAATGTATGCTAAAATACCTAAACTTAACCTAAAAATTAGTTTAGCTTGAAAATTTGGATGGAGAATCAATAGACATTTTAAATATTTTGGTGTTTTGAGTATTGATTAGCTATTTTAGATATTTATTTTAACTATTTGTATATATTTTAAAATATTTTAGACAATTTCAAAATATCTTATACATTTTAGATATTTTTTGGATATTATATCTAAAAATATCTAACATATTCAGGCACATAATTCTAATTTGGATATATTCGGGTATCCAAAATATTTCGGTTTGGATCGGGTTCGGTTCTGGTTCTTTAGATACCAAAATTTTGAACCCGTTCGGATATGTAACTAATTTCGGTTCGGGTACAGTACTACTTTTTTGGATCGTATTTGGTTCGGTTCTTCGGGTTATCGGATTTTTTGCCCAACCCTAGCAAAGCCAGAAAAAGTTATAGTAGGTTCATGCCCGTCTTTGGGCAAGTGCAAGTGGTGCTTATGCAGGTAGACCCGCCCGTAATAAACAAATGAACATATAATATAATTGTATTTAAAATGTTTAACTTATTCTCAACTTTAATTAAATTAATTTTCATGTTTTTTATTAAAATAATTTATCAATTTATTTGATTATTTATTTTAAAAATCGTAAAACTTATTTAGTTATTAAAATTTCCATAGAAGATTATTATTTTGCTTTCTTTCAACTATAGTTTTATTTTTATTAAAATAGTTTATCAACTATGATTTTCTATAGACATTACACATATTTGGAGAATATTTTAATGTTATCAATAGTAATATACCTCCATCAAGAAAATGGCATCACTTAATTATGAGATGTATAATTTTCTTTATTGATTGTTTCTAGCATATGAAAATGCTAGAAAAGAGAATGATGTAGAACCAATAAGACATATTGGTCTAATCTCTTCTGCTTGCATGTGTCAAATATATGAATAATATATTTTTAATAATATTTGATTTGGAATTGATACGTTTATAAGTTATACTAGTTGTACGATTTTCGAAAAAAAAATCATCTTCATTTTTTAGTTTCCAGGCCTATATTTTTAATAATATTTGATTTGGAATTGATACGTTTATAAGTTATACTAGTTGTACGATTTTTGGAAAAAAATCATCTTTATTTTTTAGTTTCGAGGCGAAAAAGCTAGATGCGGAGCCAGAAAATTCTTCAACCATTGCTCTAAAGACGCGAATCACCGGAAAGAAGAAAAAGATTAGGTTTGATGTATGATTTTTGTTTTTTTTGCAAATAATTGTTTTAATCGTGATGTATTAATACAATTGTTCTCGACAATTGTAAAATTTTAGTTTGTTTATCAAGATAATAATAGCTATTAGAAAGAAACAAAATTGCAACAAATAATACAAATAATCAGTAAAAATATTAATTAAGAATTACTTACCAAAATAAATCATTTTAATCAAATATTTGTTTTTAATTAGTAAATG
>NC_027755.1:11510085-11531712 GCF_000695525.1 Brassica oleracea var. oleracea
GTTGTAAATGATACATATTTTTGAATAACTTCTTAAAATTGATACTAATTTTGTGTAAAATGAAATGATGCAAATAATTTATATTTTTACATCAATTATTAAATAAATTGATGTAAATTATTTGCATCACCAATTAGTTTAGTACAACCGATACAACTAAAGCAACATACTAACATGTAGTTCAACCACAATGTTTAAAAACATGATACACATTTAAAACTTGATGCACAATACAAGATGAAATAACATAGTTGTACTAGTATTTGAGTTGTACCAGTTTATACATAGTTGTACTTGTTTTTGAGTTGTACCAGTTTGTATATAGTTGTATTTAGGCATTGAAATCGAAAAAACTAGTTGTACCACATAAAATTTAAACTTACCTTAGTTGTACCACTTCTTTATGTGTACATGTCTTTGCCCCACTAAAATGAAATCATCAATTTTGTTAAAATACATTTCATGTATGGTTTCCAAAAATTATTTGGACAAAGAAGTTAACAAACCTTAAAAGTATAAGGTAGATCATGCAAACTTATGAGATGGTGTAGAAACTGCAAAAAAAAAAAACAAAAAATTATCACAAATAAAAAGGGGCCTATCTAAATACTTATCAATTTGGCCAGCTAATTGTTATTTTCATATGGAATATTTCAATTTCAAAATTTGAATAGTTGTACTAGTTATATCAGTATCACTAATCTGGTAAATAAGACATAGTTAGAATAGTTATACCAGTATCACCTGTATTGTTTGATACATATGAAAAAGTTGTACCAGTTGTACCATAGACAAAAACTATTTATTCTATAATATCATGATTCATACTTTAACAACATTATATTAAATCTTAAAATCTGACTCATAACGTTACAAGTTATACGAGTTGCACATGACTATTACAAGTTATACGAGTTGTATCAATACCACATATTCAATGTGTTACACCGAGTTGTACCAGATTTACTAATGATACGTTTTCTATAAAAATGTCAGTAATACTACATCAGTTGTACCAGTGAAACCAGTTGTTAAAGAATTTTGTGTTACAAGTTGTACCGGTTGTACCATAGACAAAAACTATTTCTTCTACAATTTCATGTTTCATACTCTAACAACATTATATCAAACCTTATAATCTGACTAATACGGTTAACATGTATTTTATATGACTTAACCGAAACAAATAACAATAAAAACATAAGAGAGAAAGACAAAAGAGAGAGAGGAAGAGAGTCTACACTTACCAATCGATTTCAGAACCAAGGACGACGCAAATGGGATGTTTCACGACGTCATAACCTGTAGAAAGACCCTAAGAAACAGAGGTAAAGGTTTGTGAGTGAAGAGTTGAAGAAAAGAGGTTTGGTTGGTGAAGTGAATGAATTTTCGTAGTGGTTCGGTATGGTTGAGGAAGACATGAAGAAGAAGAGTGATTAAATTTTCTGTGGGACCCAAGCGAAATCTGATGGCCAAGATTAAAACACACTCATAAGATCCGTCGGCTGAGAGACAAGCTTCATTAATGGCCTTATTGTAAATATTTCATCTTTAAAAATCGGACGGCTCAGATTATAACGTGAAGAATCAGATCTAATGGTTGATATTAAACTTTCATTAAGGGTACAATCATAATTTACACCCATTTGTCTCATAAGAGATTAGTTTTGGTGGTTATAGATTTTTTTTTTCTCCTTTGTCCCTGTAGATTAAAGTCCAACTTTCGGTTCTAGTTTGTTCTTCTTCGCAGAGATTTTGCCCGCTCACGATACGGAATATTGTATTATTGTTTCGATAAAGATCATTTGAGAATCAATAATCATTTTATTCTCTTCTTTATTCGGTTCTATCTCACTGATTGTTTTGGAGAAAATTGGAAAAATAGGATATTTAGAATTACTGTTAATCATTATATTTTTAATTTAATCTAAATTAAATTTAATTAGAATATATAATATTTGTTAATTGTTTTCTTAATACAATTTTGTTAAGCAAAAGAAAAGGTCAAATAGAAAAAGGTTGGAGGCCAAGCTTGGAGACGCAGAGACTTGACGTTTCATGGTCACCGACTCTTTGGTCTGAACCGTGTCTCCAATCTGCCATCAATCTAACTCCATCATCCTTCGTTCATGATGCAGCGGAAGCTACTAGATTTTGAGAATACTTTTAGTGCTTAATCAATTTTTTTTTTAGAGTTTGGAAAATATTTTTTTCGTGCTATAAAGCTCGTATAAAATTTCTTTCTTACTAAATCATCAAAATTACTGAATACAACTATAAACCTAGAAAAGCTATTTATGTGAAAACATAAAGGGAAATTCTCTCAAATATATTTTTTTTAAGTTTTTCTCACAAAAATAGACTCCAAAAACTAAAATGGCCAAAATAGCATTTTTTATTTTAAAAATTTTAATTTTTTTAATTTTTTTTAATTTGGTGAAACGCTGTCCACAAAAAGAGAGATCATTTGCTAAAGAGAGGTGTCTCTTTATTTATACAAGAAGAAGTCTAGGGCTTTATAGAAAAATGGACCTAATTTATTGTCTAGGAACATATGATGGACGCCTCTCTTTATGATCAGCTCATGATTATCCACTTCAAAGAAAAAGTCTCATCTCCAACAACTAGCAACAACTCATCCTCAAAAGATAAGTGTTTACAACCGTTATGAGATAACTATCGTTGTTTGCTCTGTTGCTTGTTGTCTGTGTATATTGCTTAGTAATTAATTACTACTATCATATTCAACTCGTGAACACTAAGTAAAAACAAGTTCCATCGCTTACTTATTGATTATGCAAGACTTGTTTATTTCTCTTAGGTTTCTCGTGATCTAATGGTTCCTTTTATGAACCAGAGTTGATTACGTAACGTCGAGCCAAAGAGAATCAACGAGTGAATGCTACTATCATGTCCTCATGCTTGGAATGGCGATCTCTCAGCTGCGAGCTTGCCGGAAGCAGTACAAGCGACATAAACCAGCACGTTTCTCAACGCCAACAACTTGCTCGGCACACACGATCTCAACACGAGACTTCGGGTCAGCAATAGTTCGGTAAACATGTATTTTAGGCACGAGTTTAAATTGAACTTGCTTGTTATTAGGCACGAATTTGCAGTTGACTCGCTTATTGTTAGACATGAGTTTACAAAAACTCATCTTTGGCTAGGCATGAGTTTTCAGAAACTCTTCTTCTACTAGGCACGAGTTCTCAGTAAACTCGCCTTTGTCTTAGCATGAGTCTAGTAAACTCTTCTATCGCTAAGCACGAGTTTAAAGCAAGCACGCTTTTTACTAAGCACAAGTTCAAAGCAAACTCGCCTAAATCTAGATTCTCCCAAGTTTGATATGCTTTGAAGATAGTTCTCTTTGGCCTCATCCTTCTAGCGCCAAGTCCTGAGTTCTCTGCATAATATCATTTACGGCGAGAAGCTTATGGTGAAACGCTGTCCACAATAAAAAAAAAAAGCTCGGCCTCCCATGCTCCATCAGTTACGACGTCTTGAAGCTCCATCAAGATTGAGAAGCCCGAGCTTGCCATCACAAATACAGTTCTGGTCTTGCCTTGGAAGTATGAGACACAGCCTTACCTTCATCTCTATACATTGTCAGCAGTTTCAAGCTCTGTTCAAGCTCCAAAACGAAAGAGAGAGAAGAAAACAAAGGAACATATGATGGACGCCTCTCTTTATGATCAGCTCATGATCATCCACTTCAAAGAAAAAGTCTCATCTCCAACAACTAGCAACAACCCATCCTCAAAAGATAAGTGTTTACAACCCTTATGAGATAACTATCGATGTTTGCTTTGTTGCTTGTTGTCTGTTTGTATTGCTTAGTAATTAATTAGCCACATTATGCACATAACCAAGCACTTCTTCAGTAAAAGTCTTGAATATCTAGAATTTGATAAGCTTATATGTATACGTCTAAGCTTCAAAAGCTGAATTCGGGTTTAGATGAAGATGACAATGTCATTCACATTGTTGATGAGAATGGATGGTGGTGACGGAACTTGTCCGCTGACAAAACAAGAAGATTCTAACTTCGGAGAACATATTCAAACTTTTTCTTCCACAATAGATAGTTACTATCATTGAATTTTGATAGTAACAGTACTCGAGCAAGATATGAATGGTGGAAGGAAAAGGATAAGGATCGTGAGCTTCGGCCAAGTTTATGAAAGCTCTGATACCATCATAATAAACAAGAAAACAATGCTTAACTGAAGTTATTTATTTACTCTTACTTGATTCATTAAAAGTTACAAGAGGCTCTTAAATAGTAGAGAAAGAAAGATCTCCATCCTAAACAGATAAGAACATAGGAAGAAATATCTAGATGAAGAAAATTTTAAGATCATTTACCAGTGTTCTAAAATGCGTTATGCGCTCTCTGTGCGGTGACCTAGCGCCTAACACCTACCTGTATACGCGGATGCTTAAATGGGGCCTAAGCGAACAAATATATATATATATATATATATATATATATATATGAAAATATAATAATATTAATACTAAAGCATAAGGTTTTCAATACTAAATTCTTCAAACCAAATAACTAAAGTTTCCAAAAAACAAAACAAATCTGTAGTAAGATAATTCACATTATAAATTATAAAAAGGTTCCACTCAGCAAACATTAATTATTATAGTATTGAACACTGCTAATGAGAATAGAAACCAACAAATAGACGTAGGTATTATGATATTCAAAAAAGAAAAATACATGTATAGAGAAACAAGAAAAGAGAACATAAATCAAAATAATATTAATACCTTTCGCAAGATAGAAAGCGATAAAGTGAAGGTGTCGGGACTTGATTTTTTGATAGCTAGAGAAAACAATGAGTTGAACGTGAATTGTTAATCGGGGTTAACAACTTAAAAACCCAAGCTAAACTACGTAGTTTTATGTTTTTGACTATCTTCATTTAAACATGTATTTAATTATGACTTTGTTTAACTTTAACTATTTTGAGCAAAAAAATGGTAAACGCTTAAATGTCACCGTATATACGGATTATTCAGCGTATAACGTCCATTATTAAAGAAACCGTATATTAAATAGTATATGCTGAATCCGCTACGTTACATAGGCACACAGCATTTACCGACCGTATAGACGGCCGCATAGGACGCATTTTTGAACAATGTCATTTATACATGCAAATAACTAAAGAACTTCGTGATAATAGCTTCAAATGATATAATCAGAGAAAAGCTGGATACTCTGCAAATTATCGGATATTATCGGATATTGTCAAAGCAGATATTGTTCATCACATGGGACACTTTGAACATATAATATTATCGACGGCAAAAGTGATACGTCCTAGATTCGGACAGGATCACTCAACGGGACTTTGAATAAGAACTCGCCAATGATGGGAGAACTTGGTGGATTGAAAGGCGACACAAAAGGTTGCGGAAAGACCTCTTGATACTACCGGCTTCGATTGGTTTGGAATGTTACGTCAAGACCAACAAGGGAAGATTTGTTTACTTGGAGAATCACTCGACAACAAACAAAGACTGTTCTAAGCGAAGAACAAAGAGATAAACTCATACACTTGAAAGAAAAATCAATTGCTCCATTATGAAAAAGAGTTTACATACTTATACTACTTGTGGTCAAAGCAAGACATAAATAAAAAAACTTAGGAAATAACAAAGTTGATTGGGAATGTTGAAAGACAGTCAAATAAACTCTTCAGATCAGATCTGGTCAAAGTGACCCTTCGGCTGATGTCTAGATTCATCCGACCAAGTTGGTTCCGTCGCAGTAAGGAGCTGGACGAACAAGGGGACGGTCTGGACAGTCCGCCGGATGATCGAGCAGTGCACTGATGCGGCCTAAGTCTTCAGATAGCTTGATGATTCGTGCCTTAGAGAAATCTGAGTGATAGAAGTCCAACAGTGCATTGGACATGAGAGATAGTCCGTCGGTTCGGTCATCAGGACACTTGGTACGTGCCAAACGGACCAGGAGAGAGAAGTCGTGATCGTTTTGGGAATCCTCACGACCCAAGTCAAGTCTGGCTCGGCTGTTGGCTTTAGCTTGTCGAGATGGTTGGGAAGGACGAGCTCTGGTACGGTCAGTTCAGACGTCTGGTCTTGGATCTGTCTGAAGCTCCATTCCGGATGTAAGCGGTTCGAGACGGTACATGGCTCGGTCGTTCTGGTCGGCATGGTCGGATAGACGAACCTCAGCTGAGTTGTTCTGATCAGCCTGATCTTCGTTTTGGTCCGGTTCCATGTACTGATCCATGGACTAAGGCGCATCATTCCCTCTCTCTTCAAAAGGATTTGTCCGCAAATCGGGATCATCTGCAAAGAAAAGAGATAGATCAGAAACGTTAAAACTTGGAGAAATGTCATACTTACCTTTCAGATCCAATTAATACGCATTGTCACTGATTTTCCTAAGGATCTGGAATGGTCCATCGACCCTAGGCATGAGTTTGGACTTCTTTTCTTCCGGGAATCATTCCTTTCTCAAGTGAATCCAAATAAGATCACCTTCTTTCATGCGAATTTGGTGATAGCCACTTTTCAAATCAATTTTAGAGAAAATAGAAGAACCATGCAACTTATCAAGCATGTCATCAAACCTAGGGATTAGATGCCTATACTTTACCGTAATGTTGTTGATGGCTCGGCAGTCTACGCACATGCGCCAAAAACCATCCTTTTCAGGCACAAGGAGGACAGGAACGACACAAGGGCTAAGGCTCTCCCTGATGTAACTCTTCTCAAGAAGCTCTCCAATCTGTTTCTGAAGTTCCTTTGTCTCCACTGAATTGGTTCGGTAAGCTGGTCAATTCGGAAGAGACGCACCCAGGACGAAGTCAATCTGGTGTTCAATGCCTCTTACTGGTGTTAAACCCTTAGGGTTCTCATCTGGAAATACGTCAGAGAATTCCTGCAAAACATCTGTTAGATCACTCGGAATTTCCGGTGCAATGTTAGAAGAGGAAGCCATTAGAGATTCTTTGTAAACAAGCAAAAGAAATGGCGGTTGTAAGCATAAGGATTTCTTTACATGGCTTCCCTTGATAAAGAAGTTTGAGTTCCTAGGAGATACCTCAGGTTCGGATTGTTTAGGCTCTTTGTCTCGGCTCTTCTTCAGTTGGAACTGATCTTGGTGGACTTCGGCCGGTGAGAGAGGAACCAAAGTGATCTTCTTTCCCTTATGATCAAAAGAGTTTCGGTTGGTGTATCCGTCATGCATTGTCCTCTTATCAAACTGCCATGGTCGTCCCAGCAGGATATGGCATGCGTCCATGGGAAGGACGTTGCAAAGGACTTCATCCTCATATCGCCCAATAGAGAGAGGGACTGCGACTTGTTCCCGCACATATTGTTCACCAGTTTCGTTTAGCCATTCCAACTTGAAAGGTTGAGGAAGTGGTTTGGTTATGAGTCCAAGCATCCTGGCAAGAGAATCACTAGCAACATTAATGCAACTTCCACCATCAATAATCAAAGAACAAACTTTCTCTAAAACTAAACATCGAGAATGAAAAAGATTATCCCTTTGTTCTCGTTCATTGGTTTTGGGTTGAACACTCAATGTTCTCCTGGTAACAAGAAGTGGACCGTGAGCTGGGTAGTCGAGATATTTGTTCTCATCATCAAAGATAGGCTCAAGCGTCTCATCAAAGACCGGATCTGGGTCTTTGTCCGAATGTTCTTCAAAGATCGGACCAAGGCCTTCCATCCGTGGATCTTCTGTCGACTAGAAGTGGTCCTTGATGTGGGTAATCAAAGGAGTCTTCCTCCTTATCAAAGATAGGACCGCGTTTTTCCTTGTCCTCCGTATCGTCCTTATCATCATCGGACTCAACTTCTCCATTCTCCAAGAGGATCATCACTTTCTAGTTTGGACATTTGCTGGCATAGTGTCCAAGACCCTGACATCTATAGCATCGAATGTCTCTTGCCCGGTTGTTAGTCTCAACTGCTTTGCCTTTATCAACATGAGCAGGACTATTAGTCTTAAAAGCAGTATTTGTTGTGATCGAAGACTTACCCTTGTCTTGATAGCTAGGTTTGGGAGCAAAGGCCGGTTTAGAGTAGCTCTTTCTTTTGAGTTGCTGCTTGATCAGAGTGGCCTTGTGTAGCATTTGCTCCATACTAACATACTCTTAAAGCTCCATTCGATCTTGAATGTCTCGGTTGAGGCCTGAAAGGAATCTGGTCATAGTTGCATCCAAAGGCTCGTCCACATCCGCCTTGATCATCAAGATCTCCATTTCTTCGTGATAGTCCTCCACGGATTTGGTTCCCCGAAGCAAACGTCTGAGTCGTTGGTGGAGTTCCCGGTGATAATGTTCTGGAACAAACCATCTCCTCATCAAAGCCGAGATCTCATCCCAAGTAGAGATTGGTGGTACGCCATTCCTTCTCCCGTGAGTCATAACTTGATCATACCAGTTAATAGCATAGCCAACAAATTCAGTTGCGGCCAATCTAACCTTTTTCAACTCAGAAAAATTTTGACAATCAAAAACAAGTTCTATTTTTCTTTCCAATTCAAGGAAATCATCTGGGTCATTTTTACCGTCAAAAGTTGGAATTTTGAGTTTCAGTCCACCCAAACCTTCATCAGTTCGTTTAGTTCTAGCAAAAGGATTGGCATCACCTTGATCACGGTTTTGTGGACCTCTCCTAGGTCGGTTGATGGAACGATCATCACAAATCTCCTCCTCTCCAACTTCTTCACCCGGCCGGTTGTTCCTCTGTGGGCGATCTCTCCTAGTTCTAGATCGGGTCAGTTGGCTACCTTGAATCTTATCAAGTCTCTGATGGACCTGCTTCAAACCTGCATTCATAAGGTTAGCCATAGAATCATTGAGACCTCTCATCTGTAAGTTAGATAAGCCGGCAAAGGAATTTCCGGTTTGGTTTCTTTCTTCTTCACTGTCCATAGTTCCTGAAAAGCTTAAACACAAAGGATTAGTAGACAAAATCCTCACGCACTCAAGTGTTTAACTCTCCCACACACGTGTTTCACTCAAAATTTAAAAAGTCATTCTAGAGCCTTCTCTCAAAGTTCTAAGAGAACAAGACAAGTAACCAGCTGTGATCTCCAAGCAAACGGGGGGTAGTACTAGATAGAAAGATAAGAACTTTGGTTTTGAAATCCGTTTTAACCACTCTAAGGCTGGATTTCTCTTTAGCCAGCATGATTTCTTCCACCACCTAGCCACTAATCGAACTTTTGATTTTTTGATAGATCTCTTTCTTTTCTTTTTTTATTTATTTATCTAGTGACTGGTAAAGAGATGGCCCAGATTAGAGATAGAAAGAAGAAGATGAAAAGATTCAGAAAATGGAAGATGAGAAGATGGATAGATAGTACCGGTTGAGTGGCTCTAATACCACTTTGATACGTCCTAGATTCGGACAGGATCACTCAACGGGACTTTGGATATGAACTCGCCAAAGATGGGAGAACTTGGTGGATTGAAAAGCGACACAAAAGGTTGCAGAAAGACCTCTTGATACTACCGGCTTCCATTGTGGTTTGGAATGTTACGTCAAGACCAACAAGGGAAGATTTGCTTACTTGGAGAATCACTCGACAAGAAACAAAGACTGTTCTAAGCGAAGAACAAAGAGATAAACTCATAAACTTGAAAGAAAAATCGATTCCTCCATTATGAGAAAGAATTTACATACTTATACTACTTGTGGTCAAAGCAAGACATAAATAAAAACACTTAAGAAATAACAAATTGACTGGAAATGTTGAAAGACAGTCAAATAAACTCTTCAGATCAGATCTGGTCAAAGTGACCCTTCGGCTGATGTCTAGATTCATCCGACCAAGTTGGCTCCATCGCAGTAAGGAGCTGGACGAACGCGGGATGGTCTAGACAGTCCGCCGGATGATCGAGAGAAGTCGTGAGAGAAGTCGTGATCGTTTTGGGAATCCTCACGACCCAAGTCAAGTCTGGCTCGGCTGTTGGCTTTAGCTTGTCGAGATGGTTGGGAAGGACGAGGTCTGGTACGGTCAGTTCGGACGTCTGGTCGTGTATCTGTCCGAAGCTCCATTCCGGATGTAAGTGGGTCGAGACGGTACACGGCTCGGTCATCCTGGTCGGCACGGTCGGATAGACGAACCTCGGCTGAGTTGTTCTGAGCGGCCTGATCTTCATACTGGTCCGGTTCCATGTACTGATCCATGGACTGAAGGGCATCAAAAAGTCTCCTAGCGCAAAGGCCGCTGGTTTGGTCATGCGATAACGAAGTATTGGTTCGGTACTTGTTAACAATATGGCCTATGGTTGCTGTGTTGACAAGGAAGTGAATTTGCTGATTCATAATTGCAGATTCAGAGAGCTTATATTCTGGATTTGAAGGCTCAACCTCCCCTATAGATAATCCAATCTAACCTTTTCTAGAAAGCCATATCATAATATCGAGCTAGCAGCTTAAGAAGCAAAGGGGCAGTGGGGTGGTGAAAGTGACAACAGATGCTCCAGCCGCTTCAGAACTGATGCTAAATGACGGACAAAGCTACTATGCTACGGTATAGGAGAAGAGGCCTACGCACGTTGAAGTAGGTGTCTAGGTGGAAAAGAATGTAATCGATTCAATAATCAATAAGAATTGTACTTGAACACTTATCAAACTCACATTAAATTCATGTTTATGTTTTGTTTTAATTATTAGTAACATCCTTTTATCACTAAAAGGAAACAAAATAAAAGAGTAACCCTTCAAATGATACTATATTTACATGGATGCCGTTTAGGAGCTAACGTGTCACACAGCCAGCGCTTTTCAATCCCTTTTTCAAAACACCCACGCCCATCTAGGCTATTGACAAATATTTCCACTGGTCTGGCTTAAAACATGTAATTGTAGGATCCTTATAAATATGTATATAACATAGTATATGTTAACTGCGGTGTGCTGGCACACATTAAGATTGGAAACCTATGTTATTTTATAATCTCATTCGCCGTACATTAACATGAGATTGGACACAGCCTCTCCTATTGGTAATATAACCTGCAAAATAAAACTCGATGTTAGTTGCAAACACACAAACATATATTACTATGTTATATTACACACAAACATATATTACAATTTCTACAGGAAGAGGCGAATTATGCAAAAAATTAGAAAAAATGCTTACAAGAGATCTTCAGCATGACACAAGGAATACTGTCAGGAATGGATCTCATAGGACTACTTAGGGTGATGTAGTCAGGCGTGAATCCTCAAAAGGCAGGTAAAATTGTCGGCTGTTATATCGTCTATGTAATGTTTCTCATAATTTGTAATAGCATAATTAACCAGACAAAAAAAAAAAAAAAATATTACAACGATAGGAAGCAACATATTTTCACTCTATAATGACAAAGTTGCTAAACCTGCAAATAAAGTGGTCATTTGTTCATGGGAAAATATGTAGAGTCACATATCATCTGTTCATGCTAAAATATATAGTGTCACATAAAGGGCCATTTACTTATCAAATTATCATAGGAAGTTGTATATTCTTTATTGCAATGTTCTTTACGAATTTAAACATGCAGTATTTTTAGATGATTTTGACATAGCCTCTAAATCTATACAGGCGCTATGTAGTATGCATTGATATTTTAATGATAATTTGTCTCTACATCCAAGTTCAAAATCGCTGGATAAATATTTATTCCAATTGTAAATGATATTGATAGTTTTATGCGCCTAAATTTCGAACGTTACTGTGCTAATTAGTAGTGATAGTTCAAATCGTGTTCTTACTCTGATTTAGATGACAAGGTTTTTGGAAAATTCATCAGTTCATATTAGCATTTATGTGATTACTTATTATATAATAGGAAACAAAATATATTCAATATATGGTGGTGATACATTATTTAAGCATATTCACATAAATAGAGGCCCACATGATTGGTTGATTTTTTTAATCTTTCTATATTCTCACATGATTGTGATCCCGAAATTATATCAAGGTAAAGATCAATATTGTGCCAATCACACAAATGTATAAAAATGGAAAGTTAACAATTATGTGACCAATTATTTTGGGTTTAATTGAGAACGTGTACCGTAAATTTGTACCATAGGGGATATGATTAAAATTTAAAATTTAAAATCTAAGATTCACGTAATAAGTATCGTATATTATGCATTAACAAGTCTATGCCTTGATAAAAAATGCATTCCAAGTTACAATTCTCTCTAAAATTTCATTTTCAGTTCTTTGTTGTTTATACTCAAATTGTTGGGATGCCGAACCGTGAAGCACAATATCATTGTGTCAGGGACCACTATCATCCTTGTGGAAAATAATCTATAGGAGGTTACCAAGAAGGTTGTAATTTTTCTATAAGTTCATATTTCCGTCTCTTAATTACAAGCAAACACTACAAGAGAAGGGGGTAAAGATATTATAAGAAGATAGCGTTCTGGTCGAGAATGCTATTTTTGACATAACTCATAATTTAAGATAGCGTTTTTTTTACCTCGATGCTATAAAAAACCGCATATTGTACATTAAAACGCTATCTTTAGTGAGGCGAAAAAATGATTGATTTTTCGCTCCTACCCTCATTTCATTTCCTTCTCATTTTATTCTTTAAATATTTACATATAGAAGAAAGAAATTTTTCTATTGGTTGAAAGTAATACACAAGGATTGCAATCTCTACCCTTAATTGTTTTTAACCAAAGGTGGAGATTGTGTTTTAAGTTGTCCTATCCTTTTGACTTCTGAAACACGACGAGAGAGAGAGAGAGATGATGAGAGATTACAAGGGAAGAAGACAGAGACCGGCCTGAGTTCGTCGCCTTCGTCACCGTCTGAGTTTGTCGCCGTCGACCTGTCTCTACTCCTCGTCACTTTGTTCTTCCGGAATCCGTACTCATCCTGAGAACGCCCCTCTCTCCTCTGCAGCCGAATCCGAAACCAACACTCGTCTCACTCTCAATCTCCTCTCATGTCTACTCCTCAGGTTCTCTCTCTCTCTGTCTTCCTCTCGATTCAATTTCACTAAACAACAGATCTGAAAAAAATATCCGTAAAATTTGTATCTTTATGTAGGTCTGGTGCTTCCTCTTCAAAGAACAGATGAAATCCACATCCCAAACCCATCTTGGATGCAATCTCCTTCCAAAGAAGAGGCTTGGAACTAGCCACATATATGGTTTAGACCAAACAAAGTTTTAATTTTTTTTTAGAACAGTGATTCAGTCAATGGTGATATACAATCCCACAGATCTTTACTTGTGGGAGGGGACTATTGTTAGAGCTTCAAAATGTTGTTCAAGTGTATTTCTTTGTGTTGGCTTTCTAGTTTGTGCAAGGCTTCCAAGAAACTTAGGATTGATTTTCAGATGTTTTCTTGTGCAGATGAAAGTTGCTTTTGGAGGTTTGGATTCTGTGAGTCAGCCACCACATCAACCTGACAGTAGCAATGAGCAGACATGAACCTCAAATGCTCTTGCATTCCCAGGTATTGTGTTCATATCACCTGTTTTGTTTACGTTGATGAAAGATGAACAAAACTAGTTTATTTTCTTATTTGAATTTTTATTAAAAATTGCTCGATGAGTTCTGCAGGTCCTGAAGGTTCTAAGAGTACCCAAAAGGGTGTGACAGAGAATGCTCTTGTTGTTGGTCCAATTTTACACCCAAAGGGTTTGTAAGTATTAACCTTTTGTCGTTTGTTTCGTTGATCTGGATGCTAGTTGATGCTTCTACTTAATGGCAAGGATGCTGATTAAAAATAGTTTCTATCTTCATGTTCTTATGTAACTCTTGTTTCAGCTGTGTGCTAAGAGACGGAAGATGTTGGAAGACATGGAAAAAGACTTTGAAGGTATATTCTCTTTGAGACCTGTTTTTAAATATAAAAGAGTGCTTGATCTCTCTTTGTGTTTTGAATTTGATTTTCTTTTCTTGTTACATGAAGGTGGACAAGAGGCAGATAAGCTTGGAGGAGGAGGTAGCAAAAGCGGTGGGTCGTTAGCCTCAGGGACATTAGGTTTAGAGTGGAAAAGGTCCAAGCTCCTGTGTGTGATTGGAAGACGGCAACGTTGGAGTACTCGTTTCGACGGCGTCGGTCGTGGTGTGGTGCGGTTCTAGAAGATAGAACTTTAGGTATAGAATTTAGGTGTAGGTTTAATATTTTTGAAAAAATTGGTTTAGTTTGGTTTAGTTTGGTATACCAGTCATAAATATGTAACTAATTTCGATATATAAAAAATTTGAAATATTTTATTTGTATTTTTTTTTTTTTTTAATAATGCTATAATAACAATTATTATCTGCTATTAGAAGATATACAATTGCACAATTAATAAAACGCCATCAAACTAATACTTTAACATAGCACAAGTTAAACGCTATCTAAAGTGCTCGAGAAAAGATTACGGGGGAAGATACATTGTTCGCCATAACGCTGCGCTATCTTGCAATAGCGTTTTTCTCATGCTATATATGAGACGTTTTCTTGTAGTGAAATAGTATGTCTAAACCCATCTAAGGTTAGTTACCAAGAAGGTTGTAATTTTGCTATAAGTTTATATTTTGTCTTTTAATTATAAGCAATTAGTATGTCTAACTTCTATTTTTGCATTTCAATCTTTCGGATTCTTCTGTTTTTCACCCTCTATTTTTTAGTTTGGTGTATTCTCTTCCTTCTCAAATTCTTTCAGTTGTGATAAGACCTCCAAGAATTTTGTTATCATGTCGATTAAAGACTGTCAGTTAATAATATGTAAGTAGTATCTCCATCAACAAAAAAAAGTAAACCTAAGTGAATCAAAGTACGAAGCGGAACCAAAGAATGAAAAATAAATAAGAATATAATTCACCTGGATTACTCGGTTGATGACCAAGTGAAGATTTTTGTTCTGTCAATTGTAGAACTTTTAGAACCCTAATCCCCTTTTGTTTTCTTTTACACCCTTGAAACATCTAATGATCCCGATATCATTAGCTTCTTCCATTTTTAATAAAAGAACAATTTTAATATTTAAATGTAATGAGCCTGTTCTTAATTCGGCATAATTCTTCAATTTGTTTATGAAGCCACGATACTTTTTTTTTTTTTGTCGAAGCCCACAATACTTGTACTTTTAATAATTCATCATTTTAGACATTTTGTCTGACATGTTTAGGTTGACAGATTCTAAAATGTAGTATAATTTATTACTAGACATTAAATTAGATTTCATTATAAAATATGGAAGATACATACTATAAAATCTAAATGTCCTATAAAATCACCATTTTTTAGGTGGAAGCACCGTAGCCTAATGGTTAAGGTTTAAAGGCTTTTACACCCAGGTCTGGGGTTCAAATCCTAGACTATGCAATTTATTGCAGATTACAGGAAATCCAGGTTTCAAGTCCCGGAGAGAACTATTTATTAAACAATTATGCAGACTACGGAAGAAAGGCTTACAAGGAATTTTCAACATGGTGCAAGTAAATCTGGTCAAGCGTGGATCTTCATAGGATGACTCAGGTGATGCAGTTAGGCGTAGGTCTTCATAAGACAGGTAGTATTGTCGGTTGTCGAATCGTCTATGTAATTTTTCTCATATCATAATTGTAAGATCATAATAAATCAGCGTAGAATTTGCGATTTGTTTCTCTTTGCTCTTTACACATACATGAGCTCAAACATTCACGATTATACAAATTTGATTTCTGTTTGATTTTTATGTCTCTTTGATTTTGATTTATGAATAGATGAATTCTTTACCATTTTCTATTCAAGATAATACAAATAGAAATTATACGAAGAAAAATAATACAAGCTCGTGTTCCTCAGCGTAATAACAAATCAAAAAGATCATAAACCTTAAAAACCCAAACCCGATCCGAAGTATAAAATAACCCGAACGGATTCTGTACCGGTGCGACCCGAACGCCCAAGCCTAAAGTACTATAAAAAACTTAACCAACGTAACAAAAAAAAGTAAACCAACATGTCAACTAACATGTTCACATAAATTATTATTTTTTTTAACTCTCACCCCGCGCAAAATGCGGGTATCTAGTTAGTAGTTGGGTATTATATATTACACAAAACAAAAGAAAACAATGAGAAAACGAGAATCAAACTATAAGCTTATAGAAACATAGACAGCGCGGCACAAGCAAAATGCTATTCATGGCTCGATAATGATCTTCCCAGTAGCATGACCGTCGATACTTTTAGCCCAAGCATCCTCTGCTTTGCTCAGAGGATGCTTCGAGTCAATCACAGTCTTGACTTTCCCTTCTTTCACTAAGTTGACCATAAATTCCAAATTCTCAGCTTTCGGGATCAACAAAAGCGGAACCAATTGCTTCTTAGACATGGTTATTTTCTTAACCGCGAAAGTCCACATTGCGCTAGGCCCCGGCGTGATGTCTATAACCTTTCCATTTTCAGACAAATTCGGTTCGAATGTCGAAAACGGTATCCCATTTGCACAGTGAATCACAGAGTCATATTTCTTACCAGAGGGACTCTTGAGAGCAGCTCCCTCTGGAGTCTTGTAGTCAAGAACCTCGTCCGCTCCTAATGATTTAACGAAGTCTATGTTCCGAGCCCCACATGTGGCGGTTACATGAGCGTTCCCTAGCTTTGCTAGCTGGACTGCATAGTGGCCGACACCACCAGATGCTGCCGTGACCAGGATGTTCGCCTGCTTGCCTGTACCATCCAGCTTCAATCCTGCCGGATTAGTTAGAGCCTGGAGAGCGGTTAGGCCGGCCACAGGTAAAGCGGCTGCTTCAGCTGGTCCTACCTCTTGAGGCCTTTTGACTGTCAGTTTCTCGCTTGCAACAGCATATTCAGCAAGTCCTCCTCCGGTCTGAAAACAACCAAAATAGTTAAGTTTTTCATGCTGTATTATAAGAGTAACTCTACAAACTGTAACGCAAATGTCTTGTATGTAAGAACCTACAAGATGGCTGAGAACTGATACAACTTTGTCACCAGCCTTGAAGTTCTTGACTCCTGATCCAACCTCTAAGACCTCACCAGCAACATCCGTAGCTGTTCAAGACAAATTATCCAACGTTATGCAACCCATTAAAAAGCCATCTAAGCATGGGCAGGGCAAGAGACACGAAGCATATTATTTTTGAAAGCAAATAAAATACCAGGAATGCAGGGGAACTTGCGAGGCAGAAAAGGCCTAATCATTCCTTTTTGAATTTTCCAATCAACAGGGTTTAGACTAGTAGCTTCTAATTTCAGCAAAACCTCGTTGGCCTTAGGCGATGGAACCGGAACTTGAACATGCTGAGAACATATCAGATAAGCACATACTATGATACTCATACTAATCATCAACAAAACAGGGGAACATGAATCGGGTTGATAGAAACAAATGGTTTCTCAGAAAATCAGTCTTTTAGTCCCATCAGATTATGTCAATAAATTCTCGATAATCATTAGCTCTTACACACGCACTAATTATACATTCATCTGTGTAAAGGTAAAAACACTTATAAGATTGAGATGATTTCGAACAAGAGGTTTAAGTGTTTAACCTTCAAAGCGGCGGCGCCACCGCCGTAAGACTCGTATTGAAGAGCGTGCATGAGTTTTTCGGCCATTGTTAAACGAAGGGGATCTCTAAATCGAACAGTATAGTTTTCTTCTTGCAGAGATAAATAAAGTTGAAGGGAGGATCTGGAACCTTTACAACCGCCCGCGTGCAGAAGAGTTTCGTTAGTTTATGTGGACAGAGGCTGCAGTGAAGGGTAAAAGCGGAATTCACAACAACTGATTGTAAATCTGCCACGTTACTTCCGCTTATACACTTTAACTAACGTGTGTCTATCGCACGACTCACAAGGAGATGGATCGTGTAAATTGTTTTGGATTGGTCAATTCAAGCCTTTATGTGGGCCGGCCCGCTTCAAGTTAGCCTATTCGTAGTGGCTTAACATTTGTTTTCGAAAGGTGTCGATTGATCCACCGCGGGTTCAGTTCATGTCTGTACCATTTGCTCTAGCGGGTCTGCAGAAGCATCTTCAAAAGAAATAGGATAATTTCAAATTTAGAGTTTTTTGTCCTACAAAAATGAAATTTAAAACTTCAAATTTAGAATTTTAAATCAAAGTTTTACTACTCAAAATCCAAATTTGAAGAAATTTCATCTTTTTATTTGCATTTTGTCTTTATAATTAATTACACATCACATTTATTTTTCTTAAGAAGAATTTCATGTTTACCACTTTCATTGTACCATTATTCATTTTTACTATCACTAGGGACATTTTCAAAAATACATTCTTTATTAAGTGACAAAAGACTCTTATACCCTTGTTCCTCTATATATAATAAAAAAATTATGTTTTCTAATTATACTTTTGCAAATTCGAGCTTTTCTATAATTTTTTTTTTGAACTTGTTTTTTGGATTTTTTTTTCAATTTTTTTTTTTAAAATCGAAAATTATATTTGAAACTATTTTTTAAATTTTTTTAATATACTTTATAAGTATTTATTTGTATATTTATTAGAATTCTAAATTTCACTTTCCAAAAATCCTACCTTACCCCTCAACTCTAAACCCTAAGTCCAGATTAGTTAACCCTTGGGGTATAAAAGTGGTTAGTGTAAACATTAAAAATAGTACTATGAATGTGGTATTTGTGGTAATTTTCCTTATTCTTAAGTATTTTTTTCATTTATCGTTTTAATCCTTAAGACTTTTGTATATCATAAATATTTCACATTTATTTTTTTAAATAAAAATTTAACACATAAAATTAAATAAAAATTTTAAAACAAGATTCATAATATTTTAAAACTAGAATTACACAACAAGAATATTACAAAAGAAACTTAATAATTTTTTTAAAAGATACATAAGCCAATAATTATTACACAAAATTAAATATTATTACAACACTAATAGTCTAGTAAATTTTCTTCGGAACCTCTAAAATATTGTCCAAATAAATTTTGTGTAATCAAAGATGGAGCATTACAGAAATAATTAGAATAATGTAGTATTTTGCTTGTAGTTTAATATTTAATTATGTATTTCTATTTATAATTTTTTTTTATTTTAGTGTAAGATTTCATTAATTAATATTACTATAATATTTTTATATATGTGCTAGTTGTTTATAAATTTTTTATGGATTTATATTAGTTATGAAAATATAAGGACCATAGTGTAAATTACAAATAATTTTGAAGTTAAATTTGAAGTTTTGATTTTTCAGAATAACACTTTGAAACTTCAAATATAGAGTTTTGCATACTCTAAAATAGAGAGTCTTTTCGGAGATGCTGTAAACAACTTACAGTAGAAAATCTATAAATTAATACTCGATAAATTAATAAATACCATAAATTAATTAATTTCTCCGGTCTTAAGTTGGACCGGCTCAAAATATGACACAAAACGATAAAATAAATTCTATAAATTAATTTCTCGGCTTTGTTGGGGTATTCCCACCGAGTAAGCTATCACACTAGCAAACTCTAATATCCCTTCTTGAGAGTTCTTTAACTAATTAACTGTTTTATCTCACTTGACTAATTAACCCTTGCACACTTGTTGTTGTTGTTTGAGTTAGTAAAAGACACACAAGATTTGATTACCGAATTCTCTTTACCGGCACATCTGGGGAGAGGACGGTACGCTCAAAGATTTACTAGTATCAAGAGTATACAAGAGTTTTCTCCTACACAACAACTTATGTGTTTCTATATTTACCTAGAGACAATACTACAATAAGCTAAAGACTTGTTGGGGGTTATTGGTTCTAGTATTTTAATGAATTTGGAAATCCTCCTTGGATTTAATAAATCCATTTATTTTTAAATCAAGCAAATAGATAAGTGGGGGTTATTGGTTGGTGTATTTTGATGGATTAGAAAATCCAAACTAAATTTAGTGTTATTGGTTATATAATTTTAAAATATGTATTGAAATTATGTGTTATTGGTTTAATGATTTATAAATTCTAATTCAAATCAAGTGTTATTCAATAATACGGGTTTAATAATAGATTTGATTTCATAATGAATTTGAATGGATTTGCATGGATTTCTTTGTTAAAAATACAAAGGCTCAAATCCGAGGGAAAACCTTCGGATTTGTAAATACTAATCCGAGAGAATTTGAAAATTTGTATATTTTACTTGGATTTATAAATACTGTATGATTTCTAAATCAATCAAAATATATAAAACAATAACACCTTAGAATCAATGATACATAATTCAAAACCAAAATAGGTGGATTATTATAAATCAATGAAATGGATTTGCAATAAATTCAGCTTTGTAGTAAAATAAAAAATATAAAAACTGAAACACATGTTTTTCATTTCATATATCATAGGTTATTTTTATAACATAAAATCACTCCACATGTAGTTAAACGTGCTGCAGCTAAGGCTAGCACTCGTCAGGGTGATGGGGGCAAACAACAAGAGAGTAAGGGAGCTTCAACCCTGAAATCTGGCAACTTTAAGGTTTGATTTTATAGATCAGAGTGGTCTAAAAGAGAATGCTAGAGAATGCATGGTACGGGGTATTGGTTATGGGGTCTGGGGGTTTATGGTTTTTAATAAGCTCGATGAGCATTTATCTCATGTTTACGGTTAAGATTTTGGGTTTGGTTTTATTTACGAGTGTGTCTCTGATGCTTTGTAATCATTTTATGGTGAAATATTGGAAGCATTGGAATATTTATGATATCTTGGAATATTGGCTTATGGATTTGATTGAGATATTACATTGTTTGTTTCCACTGGTTTTATTTGAGGTCTTTTTATGTTGTTGGAATATCAGCGATCAGAATGGATTGGTAGGTTTGTATTGGTATGTCTCTTTGGACGTTTTGGTGGTGGGTGAAGTGGCGTCGTGGGCCGGTGGGCCTGGCACGTTTAGTTGTTTCAATATGGGTGATCGTTTCAGTCTAGTACCGCTGTGGTTCTTAGGTGGGTACATGGCTTATTTGTTCGGGTATGTATGGCTAATTGATCGTACAATACTGTTACAAGGTCTTGGTTATTGGAGGGGATGGACATGGTTTTATGGGCAGTAAATTGGTACATGTAGTTGGAGTTGTGGGAGGGACAAGTTTGAAAATTGTTCCAAGGTTATTGGGCAACATCTTTTGGACTGGAGGGTTGGGATTTTAAGTTATTTCAGATGGTTGGGAATCGTCAATCCCCCATTCTCTAGCTCTTGGGAGCATGATCAAAATAAAATTTTATGAGGATCCTAAGCTGGAATTGTAGAGGAATGGGGAATCACTCGACAATAAGTTATCTTCGAAAATTTTGGTATAAACATAAACCTGGTTTTTTATTCTTATCGGAAACTAAGCAAGATTTAGAATTCGTTCAAGGAGTTCAATCACATTTTGGATATGATCGTCTGGTGACAGTGGATCCAAATGGTAGGAGTGGGGGGTTAGCGCTTTTTTACAACGATGAATTTCAGGTACAAATACTCTATTCGAGTAACAGAATGATTGATGTAGAGGCCGTCGTTCTTGGGAAGACAGTTTACCTCACGTTTGTGTATGGTGAACCGGTACAAAAATTGAGGGAACAAGTATGGGAACGTTTGACGAGGTATGGGTTATCGCGAACAGACCCTTGGTTCATTATTGG
>NC_027755.1:11533226-11535965 GCF_000695525.1 Brassica oleracea var. oleracea
AAAGGGTGGGAACGGGGTCCTCTATCTCTGTATGGAGTGATCCATGGCTCCCAACCACTCGCCCGAGACCAGCAAATAAAAATCAACATGACAATTATCAAGACCTCACAGTGGATTCTTTAATAGATCCTATTTCACGTACTTGGAACATGCAACTAATTCGGGATTTGGTGGAAGATGCTCAAATTATTGAAAGCATCCCTTTGAGTAGGAATCAGATGGTGGATAAGGATGGTTGGCACTTCACAAAGAATGGGAAATATTCGGTCAAGTCAGGATATCAGTTAGCACGGGTATATCCGGATAAGGCAAAACCACCAGAGTTTTATGGACCCACGGTGGATAGTCTAAAAGCGTTCTACTGGAACGTGAGATGTCCTCTGAAGATTAGACACTTTTTATGGCAAATGGTATCCGGATGTATTGCTGTTAAGAAGAATTTGCAAGCAAGAGGAATAAGGGGAGATATTTGTTGTGCTAGATGTGGAGCTGAGGAGGAATCAATAAACCATGTGTTCTTTGAGTGCCCTCTTGCGCAACAAGTTTGGGCCTTGTCAAAGATACCGTTAAACCCAGTTTACTTTCCTACTAGCTCGCTCTTTACGAATATGGATCACCTCTTTTGGAGGGTACTCCCGAAGATGAAGGATCATCATTTTGCGTGGTTATTATGGTATATTTGGAAAGGAAGGAATAATAAGGTGTTCAGTAATTTGGATATTGACCCAAGGGAGACAATTAAGCTTGCGGAAACCGAATCAACGCTTTGGGCGGAAGCTCAGGTGTTGAAGACAAAACAGCTAACACAACAGGGTGAGGGTTTGCACCGTCAGCTGAGGGTAGGTCGTTGGTGCTTTATAAATGGTTCCTGGAAAGACAAAGAGCCTTACTCAGGCCAAGGATGGTATAGTACACTCGAGGGATTCCAGGGTTTGTTGGGGGCTAGGAATACTATGGCATGTCTGTCACCTCTCCATGCGGAAATGGAAGCATTGATATGGACAATGCAATGCATGAGGAATTTGCATCAGTTTCAGGTTACATTTGCTACGGATTGTTCTCAATTGGTGAAGATGGTTTTGGAACTAGAGGAATGGCCGGCGTTTGAGAGTTACCGGCACGATATAACGATACTGAAGACAAGTTTTATTAGCTCAGAGATCATTCATGTACCCCGGACAGAGAACCAAAAGGCGGATAGCCTAGCACGATGTGCAAGGAAACAATCGTCTTTCGTCGTTCACATGGATGTGGAACTACCAGTTTGGTTCGCAGAGTCTATATGAGTCTGTAAAAAAAAAAAAAAAAAAAAATCACTCTGCGTATTTGTTGCTATTGTGGCTCTCACTTGATTGGCATGATCTCTTTGCTGATCCTGAGTTACGAGAATTTCTTCAAGAATTTCATCATTGTTATTAACTTCTTAAAGATCTTTTACATCATCAGAGTCTTTTTCTTCACGAAAATTATTTGTTCTACAGAACTTCCGAAGAAAATCATGTAACCCAACACACGCAAGTATGATCTTCGTGTGTGTCTTGTAAGCTAAAAATAGATTTAAAAATTAGAAATCGAGATTTCAATATACCAAAAAATTTCTCGATAACATATCTCAAGTAAGCATGACGGTGATTAAACAACTCTTTATCATTCTAAGGAGTAGAATTTTGACCAGGAAACTCTTGTAGATGGTATCAAACACCTCGATATGGAGCTAAAAAGTTTCGGCGATTTGCAAAACCCCAATCAACTAGATAAAACTTTGCTGATATTATACAATAAAATAGTTAATTATTTAGAAACATATGTATGATTTAAAATATATTTTATATTTAACCAATCTGATAAATCGGGAAATCAGATCCAGTTACAAACCCGCTTTGAACAAAATATCTCAAACCAAACTATTACAAACTATATGCACCTTCTGGAACTGGTAGTGGATTCGTGTTCCTTGTTAAAGCATCATTTAATAACTTTGAATCATGAGTTTAATAAGGAAAAATTGGCAAATTGGGCAAATTGCAAGTTTGATATTAGAGAAGCTGCATCCACTGAACAAGACGAAGCTGCATCCACCGAGCCGGAAGTTATTGTCACCACGCCAACTTTCCCGGAAAGACTGTTTGCACGTAATTGCTATCCTGGCAAACCTCGACTGAACATCTATTCAAAGGTGAGTATCATTGGATCGTTAGTGAAGTTGCTAAGAGGCTCCCCTGAAATGAATTGTCTTCTAGGAAGTCAGTTTGGAGCTCTGTTCCACTTACCTGTATCGCGCTGCTCAAACTCTGCGAAACTTGTACATTCTCTCCTCAGCCGTCAGCTGGTTACGATGCGCCTATATGAGCTCTGGTTCTTGTTTGCAGACAAGCCACTACGCTTTTCTCTGCGTGAGTTCGGAGACATCACGGGGCTGAAATGCGAGCCTGAAAGGGAAAAAGTTGGAAACGGGTCAGAATCTATCGATGCCACACCTGGACGTATGTGGAAAGAGTTGTTTGAAACTGAAGATGAAGACGTGACTGTACCAGATGTTCTTCGTATGCTTGAACAGCCTAGTCTTCCTGAGTGGAAGCGGTTGCCACTAGCTCTCATTGCGCTTGTAGATGGGCTCCTGGTTTGTGGTCACAAACTTCTTCGTGTGATGCCTGCTTACGTCGAGATGCTGGAAGACACCAGATCATTTCTTCTTACGTCGAGATGCTGGAAGACACCAGATCATTTCTTCAATATCCA
>NC_027755.1:11536065-11536946 GCF_000695525.1 Brassica oleracea var. oleracea
TTTCTTATATTGCGCTTTAGCATCAGATGTGCAGACATGCTTCAGTTACGCCTTCCTCACCTGATATGTTGAAGATTCCCCCAATTGCTTAGCCATAACATAAAATTTACAGTTTTTATCAATGCATTTCGCTGCGACGTAGTTAAATGCATGTTTGTGGAACTTGAACCTGAACATCTGCTTTAAGGCATAAATGTGCAAACTGATCTTGAATTCTTGCTTGCTACTGAATAGCTTCCCAGTGTACATATCAGCATCTGCTAGAGTGAAGTCAATATCATCGACGGTATAATCGTTAACTGCTTCGTTGTTAGACGAAGCTTCTACATCCTCATATCCATATAGCTCAACGGCTCTAACGGATTTCATGAGTGATTCGTCATCAGCCTTATCCTTTTCACGACGTCTTCTTGCGTCTTCCTCACGGCTTCGAGACTGAGGTACCAGTTCGATAAAGTCGTCATCCTCGTCTTCTCCAACCAGGGTTTCATGTGTCTGACCACCCGAAACACACTGAGGTACCGGTTCGACAAAGTCGTCATCCTCGTCTTCTCCATCAGATGTATCATGTGTCGGTCTAGACGAAACACATTGAGGGACCTGCCCAACGAAATCATCCCTGTCGTCAACTTCCCGAGTATGCATGTTGAACGGCTTTGGAGGAGTCTGGAGAACCAACATTTGGGAGCTGTTGTCCAAACTTGGGTCCTCTTCTTGATTTGGATCTGAATGATTCTCAGTGTCGGCCACTTGATCACTTGACTTGACACCTAAATTGTTACTTGCTTCTTCAATATTCTCCATCGAAATCCTAGATGAGCCTATGTAATCTCTACCCTCATCTACGTAATCTTCAAAAGTTGATGGTGGGTTTGCGGTAC
>NC_027755.1:11537607-11542545 GCF_000695525.1 Brassica oleracea var. oleracea
AAAAATTCAATGTGCTAATCAGAAGCAATAAATATAGTTTCGCACAAAAAAACACCTGAATTCCGAACACCCTCAAATCTGTAATAAATGATTTCAGCAATAACTATAATGTCATAAATGCAATGGTGTACGGCTTATATATGATTTACCTTCGATGCTAGATACAGAACACCCACCATCCGCCATACCCTTTCCTCCCTCACCATATCGGATGCAGCTCATGCCTCTGTGTGTAAAATTCGCTGCCTCAAGTTCCCTTGTTCGGTAGCCTTTTTTACTCCTCAACAAGGAGACAGACAAAGAGATAGGGTTCATACGTTTTTGTATTAAATAATTAATTGTTGTCATGTTTTTAATTAATAAATTAAAGTAAAACACATGTTTTCCAAAGTCACCAGTCATTAATGGCCATTCGTCCACCTTGGAGCCGTTGTTTCCCGCGAGAAATCATCACATATAAGGCCTTTAAGTTTTGGGGTCAAATAGCCCAAAAACGAAGCCCAATACCATGTTTCCTTTTTAAATTAAAATAATATAATATTCAATTCGTCTCTTACACGCACATCCGGCGCGCGTGTGTCGGTATTCCTGAGGCAAGTTTTTCTGGGCAAAAAACAGCCTGGTCCCACGAATTTCAGCTCAAGATTGTTGGGCAAAAAGGTTAAAACTGTCCACTTTTTCTTCTCTCTCCTACTAGGTTGCCCAACAACCTAATTAAAACATGGGCTTGCCCAAATTTCTAATTCAAACTTAAAAGTTTCCCAATCTTCTAATTTTCCCGTTTAATAACTGGGACGTTCAATTTGTAACTGAAGTTCACGTTGTCACTTCTTCAAACACATCATCTGACAGAAAATGAAGACCACCAATAAAATAATAAGGGCATCTAACTCATCGTCTTCATGCGACAAATATGACTCTTTTTCTTCTGATTCTTGTTGCCCAAAAAATTCTGGATCCATGTTTGATAATATATTGCTTTGACGAAAGAGCTATCAAACAAGCACGAGGGGATGACGAAGGCGATTTCCAGATCTAGCTTCCGGTGACGTAGATCCTTCATCTCGACGGACTGTACTCTGGTTTCTCCATCGCAAGGGAGATTACCCCACACTCCTTGTGATCGGACAGAGGTCTCTGATAAACCAAGGCTTTCAGATTTCTTTTCTCCTAAGTAACGACAGATTCATGGCGTGATCTCTGTTCTCGTGTTTCCTAGTTTAAAGTTTCCATTGAAACTTTGATCTCCACATAATCAATACGTTCATTGACGTGTAGATTATTAGACGATCCTCAGCTACATCTCTCTACGTTATACTTCATCACGTTCGATTCAGATTCAAGGCGACCTCTGCTCCACTACATCTCTCTCCGTTCTACTGCAAGTTGAAGCCACTCTGTTTCCCTATGATCAGATTAAATATATTCATCTCTCTCCATAACCTGATCTATACGATCCTTGTCGTAATGATCCTACGTCCTTCGTATGGGGTCCTCTCATAGGAATCACTCTGCTCATATGGCGGACATTAAGGGGAAAGGAATACTCTACGACGATGATGATGAACCGATCAACCTCTCTAGCCAGGATGATCCTACAATCCTTGATGAATTCAGCTTGTCACTGATCGGAAAGATCCTTAATCCAAAGAAACAAAACGGGGAGAAACTACTCCATAAAATGCCTTTGCATTGGGGTTTAGCTGATCGCATTACGGCTAATGATTTGGGTAATGGGAAGTTTCTTTTAAACTTCACAACGGAAGAAGACCTGCAATCGGTTTTTCGGCCTGCAAGGGACCGTTCCACTTTAATTTCTGTATGGTGGTGTTGGTCCGTTGGGAGCCAATTGTTCACGACGACTATCCATGGATAATCCCATTTTGGGTGCGTCTGATAGGGATCCCTTTGCACCTATGGACGGATCAAAATCTGCGCAATATACGTTCGCGATTGGGACATGTCGACAAAGTGGAGCATACCGAGGGTCGTATGCTCATTCAGGTGGATACCCGTTGACCTTTAAAGTTCTAGCGTAAGGGTGAGTCGCCGGAAGGGGATGAGGTCACGTTGGAAATCAAGTACGAAATGTTGTTCAAACATTGCTCAACCTGTGGTATGTTAACGCATGAGAAAGAGTATTGCCCGTCGTTGGATGTCAAAAATAGGATACAACCACAGATAGAGCGACATGGTGTTTTCACTCGAGTGCAAGTCCCTTTGGACCAGAGGCACAATCAGTCTATCTAGCATCAGAATAATGGAACGCAACCTCGTTACGGTAATGAGATAAGCCATGGCAGGTACAACCAATCTTGCGGCTCGAGATATGATTCTAGCGATAGGAAGTATGATGAAGAAAGCAACTATCGTCGCTCTCATTCTGATAGGATCATGCGTAGACGGGACGATCATTCGAGGAGTAATAGATATGGTGGATCACGCGCTGGTACAGGTCCATATGACCGAAAGCCCGCACTTACTTGGAGACAGAAATCACTAGGTGACCAGAGAGAATATTGTGTGGAGCCACCCATTACTAGCCAAGACATTGTTCCATATGAACATTCGGCGGGTACATGAAGTGATGGCAAGCAGGTTCTGAGGCAATGCGATCACCAGAGGCTCCGGTAACAAGAGGACTGGCCAGTACCATTGTTACGCCATCTCGGGTTGATATCCCTATAGAAGAAAATGTAACTAAACATCTAAAGGAAGCTACTCGAGCGCTTTCATTTCCTGCTTTAATTGATCAGGAGCTACAAGAGGGACTTGGGGATAAGCAAATCATAGGTGCCCTGAGTGACATGGAGATTGCTGATCCGCATGATGGCGAGATGATGGAGTGTGACGTGCGTGATGATGATCTCTTAGGTCAGGAACTTACGGAGATGGATAGTTTGGGTTCTCGTCAAGCTTCAGTCAAGATAGGAAGATCGGATGACAAACCGTCTAGGAGCAGGCGGAATGGTGCAAAAACGAATGTCTCTTTGGGCATTACGAGTAGGAAATTTGAGATTCTTCGTCGGGGATCTCCTCGGAAGCGTTTGACATCGTCTCATGTTGATGCAGGAAAATCAAGGCGTCACCAAAGTTCAAAAAAGCTGAGAGGTGGTTCGTCAACAAGTGATGGTTTGATGGGTTCCAAAAATCCATCCCACGATCAAATATGAGGACACTCAGTTGGAACTGTCGAGGGATTGGGAACGACCTCACAGTTCGAAGCCTTACTAAGATGTGTCAGAAGCATCGCCCAGGACTTGTGTTCCTTTCTGAGACGAAGAACAGAAGGCTGCTGTTGCAAAACATTCAAGCCGACTTAGGATTTGATCATTTATTTACTGTTGAGCCACTTGGACTCAGCGGAGGTTTAGCATCGCCCAGGATCGTGTTAATGTTTTATTTTCGAATAACCGTATGATTGACATTGAGGCAGTCATTGACGGAATAAAAGTTTATATGACGTTTGTTTATGGGGAACCTGTACTTGAAAGGCGTGATCAAGTTTGGGAACGTCTTACGCGTTTCTCAACAACAAGAAATGGACCTTGGTTCATGATAGGAGATTTTAATGAAATCACATGTCATAATGAGAAAGAAGGAGGGAGACAACGTCCTGATAGTTCATTCCTCCCTTTTAAGCAGATGCTTAATGACTGTGGGATGTTGGAGTTTCCTTTCACGGGGGACATGCTCTCCTGGGTAGGGAAGAGAGCAGGAGGAGCAACTGTTCGATGTCGCTTAGATAGAGCAGTAGGAAACGCAGATTGGCATGAAAAATTTCCACACTCGACTGTGAAGTATATGAGGCTATGGGGATCGGATCATCGTCCGATTCTTGCAGACATCCTCGTAAAGCCAATGAGGAGATCAAGAAAATTTAAGTTTGATAAAAGATGGCTGGATAATGAGGAACTAAGGAAAGTTATTCTTGAGGGATGGAAATCTCCTGATCTTCCTTCTCATGAGACTATTTTGGAACAAATTTCTAGTTGCAGGAGAGCCTTGAGTGAATGGAGGAGACAACATAATGTTAACTCGGCTAAATTGGTGGAGGAGCTTAAGGAAAAGGTGGAGGATCTGTACGCTGATGATAACGCTACAACAGAGGAAATTGCAGGAGCGTTAAAGGAACTCTCTGATGCTCTTAAAGCAGAAGAATTGTTCTGGAAACAAAAGAGTCGGGTGTTTTGGCTGAGGGAAGGGGACATAAATACGAAATTTTTTCATGCCTTAACAAAGCAAAGAAGAGCAAGGAATAAGATCACACAGCTCCTAGATGAGAATGGAAACGTAGTTGAGGATGAAGAAGGATTAGTAGCCATTGCTACTAGTTATTTTAGACAGATCTTTGAGTCATCGAATCCAGAGGATATTGAAGACGCACTTTCTCAAGTTCCAGCGTCGATCACTGGTGCTATGAATGATAACCTTACAGCTCTGGTCTCTGAATGGGAGATCAAACTGGCGCTCTTTGCTATGCATCCGGAGAAGGCCCCAGGACCAGATGGGATGACTGCGCTTTTTTATCAGAAATTCTGGGATATAGTAAAGGAGGATTTGACTCTTATGGTCAATAAATTCCTTTTTAAGGGGACAGTGGCAACTGGACTGAATGATACAAATATATGTCTCATCCCGAAGACAACGAGGCCTAATGAGATGGCTCAGTTTAGACCCATTAGCTTATGTAACGTCAGTTACAAGATAATCTCTAAGGTCTTATGCCAGAGATTAAAGAAAGTGCTACCAGGATTGATATTGGAGACTCAGTCGGCCTTTGTTGCTGGGAGACAGATCTCTGACAACATCATGATTGCTCAGGAGATGTTCCACGCTCTCAGAACTAAACCTAGTGGACGCAATAAGAGAATGGCCATAAGACAGACATGATCAAGGCATATGACATGATGGAATGGTCCTTTATTGAAGCTGTCA
>NC_027755.1:11542664-11549968 GCF_000695525.1 Brassica oleracea var. oleracea
GTAGAGGTTTACGTCAAGGAGATCCTTTGTCTCCTTTCATTTTTATTTTATGCACGTAAGCGCTTGTTAGCCTTCTTAATCATGCAGAGATCCAAGGGAAGATAACAGGGATGCGCGTCACACGCACGTGTCCGTCGGTATCCCACCTTCTCTTTGCTGATGATAGCCTTTTCTTCTGTAAGGCAGAGCCCCGTGAATGTGAAGAAGTAATGAAAGTAGTCAGGAAATATGGCAAAGCATCTGGACAATGTATTAACTTTGATAAATCGTCCTTACTCTTTGGTAAGCGGATTAATGTGACTATGAGACAAGAGCTTAAAGATGTGCTTGGAATACAGAACGAGGGAGGAATGGGAACCTATCTTGGTATCCCAGAAGACATAAGTGGTTCCAAGTGCAAACTTTTTGCATTTCTAAAGGATAAGTTGATGCATAGAGTGAATGGATGGACAGACAGATGGCTATCGAAAGGAGGGAAGGAAGTGATGATAAAATCCATTTTGCTCGGTCTACCGACATACGTGATGTCTACTTTTCTACTACCATTGGAGATATGTGAAAACCTTGCTAGTGCCATTTCACAATTCTGGTGGAGTTCAAATCCACCAAAAAGAGGGATACACTGGGCAAAGTGGGAAAAAGTTTGCTTACCAAGAGAGGAAGGTGGGATCGATTTCCGTATGATCCATGAGTTCAACTTGGCGCTATTGGCAAAACAATTATGGAGGCTAGTTCAATTCCCTGATTCTTTGGTTGCACGGGTCTTGAGGGGAAGATACTATAGATTGAGTTCTCCATTAAGAGCGAACACTTTTACCAGCCCATCCTATGTGTGGACAAACATTTATGCCGCAAGGAAGTTGTTATTACTGGGGATCAGACAGAAGATACATTCAGGGTATGAAGTCAAGTTGTGGGAGGACCCGTGGGTTCCAACGACTCCTGCGAGGCCAGCTATTCCCATAGCGCCAGCTATGCACCTGAATATGAGAGTCAGCGATCTTATTGACCAGGTATCGAAGGAATGGGACATTGGTCTATAGGAGAATTATGTCAGTCTTGAGGACATACCTCTCATAAGGAGTCTAGCCATAAGCCCAACTCATCGTCGGGATACTTTTTGCTGGAGCTACACAAGGAATGACCAATACACGGTTAAATCTGGATACTGGATGGCTCAGAATGTACTAATGCCATCGGCTGGGGAGGAAGTTCTAGAGCCAAGCATCGCTAAGCTCCAAGCCTTTGCGTGGCAGATAAAGGCGCCGAAGAAGATATGTCATCTTATATGGCAACTATTAACTGGTCATGTGGCAGTAACGAGAAACTTAACAAGACGCAATATGAGGTGTGACAATTACTGTCCAAGATGTGGAGAACTAGAGGAAACAGTAACCCATGCCGTTTTTGAATGTCCGCCAGCTCTCCAAGTTTGGTCATTATCGTCGACTCCGACAAGCCCAGATATATTTTCCGTATCAAGTGTCTACACAAATATGGACTATCTGTTTTGGAAGAAGAATAGCATTATTGAACCAGAACTAGACAGGGATCCTTATCCCTGGATAATATGGTATATTTGGAAGGCTGGGAATGACAAACTTTTCAGGGGTGTAGATAGAGATCCTTTGGAACTAGTTCGACATGCAGAAAGTGAATGCAAAGCCTGGTTTGATGCTAACGAAGTGGTACAACCAGTGGTACAACCAGTGGTACAGGATAATAACCCTGTGGTAACCCAAGTCATAAGCTTGGGTAATATCTGCTTATTAGATGGATCTTGGACATCTTCTGCTCAATTCAGTGGATGCGGATGGGTATGGATGGACAGTGGTGGGAACATTCAACTTATGGGAACAAGGAATTTCACTCAACGCGAATCAGCCTTGCATTCAGAAGTAGAAGCACTGAGATATGGAGAATATGCTTCAACACTCAACATGTCAGAGCTTCAGGACGGATTGTAAGGAACTAATTGCAATGATAAAGAACCCTCAGGCGTGGCCAAGTTTTACGACGGAGTTGGAGAGGATAGAGACGTTACAGATATGCTTCCCGGACTTCAGCATTATTCATGTTCCACGGGCGCGGAACCAGATTTCAGATTTTTTAGTTAAGACTGCGAGATCCTTCGATAGGGAGTTACTTTTTATTGGTTGTTCTATTCCGGTTGGGTTACCTAGACCACCTCAAGTTTGAGTAATAGAATGAGCCTTTCGACGTCAAAAAAAAAAAAACAAGCACGAGAGTTTTATTATTTTCTTTGATGGGTTTCTCTTTTTTATTTTTTAAAAATAAGCTATTAGAGATATGAGAATCAATTGTATATATTATGTCTTCCTCTGTTTTAGGAAACTACTAGCGAGATCCTCTGTATATAAACTCCTTTGTATCATTCTAAAAGATTAAGGCAAATACATTATTTATATGGTATCAAGAGCCATCGGTAACCCTAAACTTCTCTAGCCGCCAAACCCTAATTTTTTTTTCCATCATGACGACCATTGCAGAACAAATCGATGACTCAAAATCCGTTCTCAACATCAACATGGTCAACATCACGAAGCTCAACTCCACCAACTTCATGACCTGGAATCTTCATTTCCATGCTCTGCTTGATGGCTACAATCTTGCCGGCTATATTGACGGCACTACCACTGAACTAGACAAGACAACAACTCTCGATGATGTCATTACGATCAACCCTGATCATACCAAATGGCGACGCCAAGATCGCCTTATTTACAGTGGCCTCCTTGGCACACTCTCTCCATCAATCCAAGCGTTGGTGACTAACACCAAAACATCCCGAGATGTGTGGAAGTCCCTAAGTGCGACTTATGCTACGCCGAGCCGTGGCCACATTCAACAACTTCGTCCCCAACTCAAAACCTTCACAAAAGGAGACAAGACGATCGATGATTACATGAGGAGTTTGACTACACGTTTTGATCAGCTTGCTCTACTTGGGAAATCGCTCGATCATGAGGATAAGATCGAGTATATCATTGATGGGCTCCCGGAGGACTAAAATCAGTGGTTGAACAGGTTGAAGGTAGAGACACTACGCCTTCGATTGTGGAGATTCATGAGAAGTTGATCAACAAAGAGGCCAAGCTACTCTCCATGAACGCAACTACTCTCAACACGGTTCCAGTAGCTGCAAACGTTGCGACTTCTCGCCCACGGCAGAACAACAACTACAATCAGCAGTACCGCTTCCACAATTCAAACTGGAACAACAACAAACCGCAGCAACACTACAACAATGCTTCACAACAGGACTCTCGGTCTTCGAAAGGATACCAAGGGAAATGTCAAATCTGTAGTGTTTTCGGCCACAATGCTCGACGCTGTCCTCAACTCGCTCAATCATTGAACTCTGGCTACAACCCCTCACCGTTCCAACCGTGACAACCACGAGCCAACATGGCTGTCTCTGCTCAGAATCCCACAAACGCCTGGCTGATGGACTCTGGAGCCACACACCACATCACCAGTGAACTCCAGAACATGAAGCTCGCGCAGCCTTACAATGGCTCGGACTCTGTTCTCATTGGTGACGGATCAGGTTTATCGATATCTCATACTGTCTCTCTCTCTTTACGTACTATCACCAGACAGTTGCGACTCAATAACATTCTTTGTGTTCCAAATATCAAAAAGAACTTGATCTCTGTCTACCGGTTGTGTAATGCTAACAATGTTTCGGTGGATTTTTTCCCTGCTTCCTTTCAGGTGAAGGAATTGAGCTCGGGTGTCCTGTTGATCCAAGGAAAGACCAAGGATGAGTTGTACGAATGGCCAACCCAAACACCAAACCTTCAGTCTTTTTACGCATCACCCTCACCAAAACCAAAAATGTCTGATTGGCACTTTCGCCTAGGACACCCGTCTTCTTTTATTCTTCAGTCTATTGTTTCTGGTTTTTCTTTACCTATTGCCAACTCTGTAACACAAAACACATTATGTTCAGATTGTGCAATCAATAAATCTCATAAACTGCTTTTTGCTCAATCCTCTATTACTTCTACAAAACTATTACAATACATTTTCTCAGACTTGTGGAGTTCTCCTATACTTTCCCTTGACAATTTCAAATACTACCTAGTTTTGGTAGATCACTACACCAGATATACATGGCTTTACCCTCTCAAAACTAAATCCCAAACCCTGGAAATATTCAAAGCTTTCAAAAGCTTGGTCGAAAACAAATTCTCCACAAAGATAGGCACTTTGTTCTCTGACAATGGTGGTGAGTTCATCGCCTTGCGATCTCTACTAACAGAAGCGGGCATCAATCACCTTACATCCCCACCACACACTCCAGAACACAATGGTATTGCCGAGCGGAAACATCGGCACATAGTAGAAACTGGCCTTACTCTCCTTACCCATTCGGCCATGCCCAAGAAATACTGGCCTTTTGCTTTCGCCACTGCTACCTACCTCATAAACCGGCTTCCCACACCAGTCCTCAACATGGAGACTCCCTTCCATAAACTCTTCCAAACCCAACCCAACTACCTCAAAACCAGAGTATATGGATGCCTCTGTTATCCATGGCTACGACCTTACAATGCAAACAAAATGTAGGACAAATCAATGCCTTGTGTTTTTCTCGAATACTCTCAGTCACAAAGTGCCTTTCTCTGCTTACACACTCCCTCTGGTCGTATTTTATGTCTCGCGACATGTCACTTTTGACGAGACCGTCTTCCCATTCAAATCCAAGAAACCACTATCTCCGGCCCCAAACACCACAGACGAACCACCATATATTCCATTACCACCAGTTACTGTTATAAGAACCTCCTCAATACCTCAAAACCAACCGCCATTCGTACAACCAACGGGAACCACGAGCTTGATTCCTCCCCTGCAGGTACAGGATAATTCTACTGGAACATTAAGCACACCAGCTCCGCCTACTGCTGCACCGGAGTTGTCTCCTCCAACCTCAACTGTGCAACCGCAACAACCGCTGACAAGTTCGGAACCGGCGCCTCTACAACAGACACAGGACGCCACGACTACAAATAGCTCTGTCTCAGCTTCTGATAATGCAGACCCACCTCCGAATCAACGTCGCATGGTTACTCGCCGGCAAAAACCAGATAGTCAAGCCCAATCCCAAATACAACTACACTGCTGCACTATCATCTATTATCCCGATGGAACCAGCTACTCTTAAACAAGCGCTACAAGATAAGAGGTGGCGTGGATCAATGTCGACTGAGATAGATGCGTTTGCGCGTAATGACACATTTGAACTTGTTCCGCGACCTCGCGACCAGAATGTCATAGCCTGTCTTTGGATCTACACGAATAAGTTCTTCTCCAATGGTTCACATCGTTGCTGCAAATCTCATCTCTTCACAAAAGGGTATAATCAACAACATGGACGAGACTACACTGATACATTCAGTCCGGTAATCAAATCTACCACACTACGTTTGGTTCTGGACATTGCAGTCAGTAGCGGTTGGCCTATACAACAACTGGATGTTAACAATGCGTTCCTCCAAGGAACGTTAACAGAAGAGGTCTACATGGAGCAGCCACCGGGTTTTATTGACTCTGATAAACCGGATCATGTATGTCACCTCAAGAAAGCGGTTTACAGGCTCAAGCAAGCTCCCAGAGCTTGGTACACAGAAATCCGTTCGTTCCTTCTCAGCTTAGGATTCTACAACTCCCTAGCAGACACATCTCTTTTTATTCTAAAAAGGGGATCGGATTTAACGTATTTACTCGTGTATGTTGATGACATTGTGGTTACAGGAAATTCAAAATTGTCAATCAAGCGAGTCTTACAACTCCTAGCTGAGAGATTCTCTGTCAAAGACCCGGAAGAGCTCAATTACTTCTTGGGTATTGATGCACATCGTACATACTCTGGTTTACATCTGAATCAGCGGAAGTACATCTTCGATGTCCTCCACAAGTATGACATGACCAATGCTCGTCCAGTCACAACACCCATGGCATCTTCTCCAAAACTCCATCTCAACTCTGGAACCTCTCTCACTGATCCTTCAAAGTACAGAAAACTCATAGGAAGCTTGCAGTACCTGCAATTCACTCGACCAGACATTGGATTTGCGGTGAACAGTCTGTCTCAATTCATGCACAAACCCACTGACGAACATTGGCAAGCTGCAAAGAGGATATTACACTACCTAGCAGGTACACCCACTCATGGTATTTACATCTCTGCGACGAACAGGCTGATATTACATGGATACTCAGACACGGATTGGGCTGGGGACTCCGATGACAACGTCTCAACAAACTCATTCATCATCTACTTGGGTAAACACCCAATCTCATGGGCAAGTAAGAAACAGAAAGGTGTTGCAAGGTCCTCGACTGAAGCGGAATATAGAGCTGTTGCCAGCACTGCAGCCGAACTATCTTGGATTTGCAATCTCTTAACTGAGCTTGGGATACAGCTGCCTTCTTCGCCCCTCATTCACTGCGACAATGTAGGTGCGACGTTTCTCTGTGCCAATCCGGTATTCCACTTTCGAATGAAGCACATTGCTATTGATTACCACTTCGTCCGAGGTCAGGTAACAAGAGGAGCATTACGTGTCTTTCACGTTAACACACGAGACCAGCTAGCGGATGCTCTGACAAAGCCTCTCTCGCGTGCAAGGTTTCTAGAACTCAGAGACAAGATTGGAGTTACTGCGGACACTCCATCTTGAGGGGGCGTATTAGAAATATGAGAATCAATTGTATATATTATGTCTTCCTCTGTTTTAGGAAACTACTAATGACATCCTCTGTATATAAACTCCTTTGTATCATTCTAAAAGATTAAGGCAAATACATTATTTACATAAGCAACTTAAATCATTATTTTTGTAAATTATACATTTTCGGTTAGTAAAGTTTTCTTGAGTTGCACAATTTTCATTTTATATTTATGTAAACTTTACATTAAAAAGTGCTTGTATAGATACGTAAATATGTAAATTTTAATTTGCTAAACGTTTACTTTTTAATTGTATGTAGATTTTACATAAACTAGTTTTCAGTGGGTAAGATGAAGTGGCAATACCCAATCATATTTGGGGTTACGTACTTTCTTTTTTGTTCAAGTTAACTAAGCCTATGGTTAATCGAGAAGATGTTGGTCATGCTAAACATACTGACACAAAAGGCAAAAGTTGTAGTTTAGATTAATTGTATTCTCTATTTTGTAGCTCTTCTTTCTACAAACGACCATGTAACCAAGAAAATGACAGGTACATAGTTTCTTCAAATCTTAGTTTAAAAGATCGGAATCTCATCTC
>NC_027755.1:11550067-11551986 GCF_000695525.1 Brassica oleracea var. oleracea
TTGAAAACTGACAATTGAATATCGATCTAGAATATTATTTTAATATATATAATGGTAAACTATTAATTGAAATAAACAAATTTTAATTTTTTTAATATTACATGAATTAAAAGTCTTTAAAATCTAAAGTCTATTTTATTAACATAATATATTTTTCATTCATTTATTATTTTGACGTTACAAAATATTGCTTTAGTTTTATTTGTATATTAATTTTTTAATAATTTAGTTCTTTTTAAGTAATTTTAAAATTATCAAGAATATAATATATTTAAAATTATTTATTTAAATATATCCAAAAAATATGATGTCTCATTTTTATGTGTGTTTGCGTTGAGCATATTTAATTTGTAGTTTGTATATTTAATAACACCTTGTTGTGTGCCGTTATATGGTTTTAATAAATGTGTTGTCATTTCATTTTTATTACTACTAACATGATTTTTTAGTGATCAGTGATAATGTATTTTTAACGTTATGTATTATATTTTATCTCATACTTTCTAACTCTTCATGCTGACACTTTTTTTAAAATCATTTTAATAAGATAATAGGTTTGAAGATGTAAATACAACTGTGTATGTTGCAAATTTAGACTTTTTAGTGTAACTGCGCACTATCAATTATGGAAATTATATTATGATTTTATTTTACTAGTTCTTTCTTTCTGTGTATATTTTTTGTTCTATTTTGTATTTTTACCATTTTATTGCCTTATTCTTTAATTGCAGAGAATTGCTATTTCCAATTTTTGTTTCATATACCTTAAAAGTCTTCGGTTGATTTTTGTTTGTTTTCTTTCTCTAATTACAACGTACAGTTCGACCGTTTATTTTTTTTGGGATCAAACTACTAATATCATCAATGTACAGAAAAGCTTAAACTCCAACAATGGAGTGAGTATTTGTGTTAGAGAAAACTGATTTACCCACTAATATAGTGAGATATTATAATATTAGAACGTATGGAAACTCTTCTCTGTTGTCCTACACTAGACATAATTAAGTTGTTGTCAATTGATTCTATATTAGTGATAACTTGAAATACATCTTTATGTCTTCCTTACATCATCCTTAATTAGTTTACGGTTCGACCATTTCTAATATACTGAGAGTAACATAATATTAGATGTTGATTATCTCCTTCCAATTAGGAATGCACAGAATGAGAGAAATTCAAAGTGAGACCACTTTACAATTTTGTCATCATATCTATATAGAGTTAGTTTATAGATTACTCTATCTATTTCAAAATGTAATCAGTTTTAGATAAAATCAGTAATATTTAAAAGTTATTACTTTTGAAAACTGTCATTTAATATATAAATTTAATCAATTACACAGTAATTTACACAATTTAAACGGTCACACAATATCCAATAAATATAAAGTTACATTGAAATATAAAAACAAGTTATATAGTGAAACAAAAAAACTTTTAAACCATTATATTATAAAACAAATGGAATATTCAAATTATATTGAAACATTAGAATAGTAAGAATCAGAAAAGCTGAAATCTCAACGTCGATCATTTACGTCGGCCATGTCTTACACCATCTCCAATGTATTCCTCTATTTTTTTTCTAAAATAGAGGAATTTCATAATAGAGATGGATTTGTCTCCAATGTATTTTTCTATTTTCTCTCCTAAAAAGAATATTTTTGATATATTATTTTCTAAGTTTACAAAGAATATTTTTTATTTGTGAAAGTTGAAAACAAGCTCAATTTATTTTAGTATTTTATAAAATTATGATATTATTTACACTAAATATTTCTTTACAAACTATTATGTAAATAAAAAATATAATTATATTTATATAAATAATATATTTCACAAAAAAAAATTCGGTTATAATTGTTTAAGTAAAAAGTTAAAAGATCATTTTGTAAAAACAAATAGAGGAGGTGACATGG
>NC_027755.1:11552208-11564923 GCF_000695525.1 Brassica oleracea var. oleracea
CAATTACACAGTAATTTACATAATTTAATTGGCCACACAATATCCAATAAGTATAAAGTTATATTGAAATATAAAAAAAATTTATATAGTGAAACAAAAATACATTTAAACCATTATATTATAAAGCAAAAGGAATATTCAAATTATATTGAAACATTAGAGTAATAAGAATAAGAAAAGCTGAAATCTCAACGTCGATCATTTACGTCAGCCATGCCTTAGACCATCTCCAATGTATTCCTCTATTTTTTTTTTCTAAAATAGAGGAATTTCATAATAGAGATGGATTTGTCTCCAATGTATTTTTCTATTTTCTCTTCTGAAAAAGAATATTCTTGATATATTATTTTCTAAGTTTACAAATAATATTTTTTATTTGTGAAAGTTGAAAACCAACCCAATTTATTTTAGTATTTTATAAAATTATGATATTATTTACACTAAATATTTCTTTACAAACTATTATGTAAATAAAAAATATAATTATATTTATATAAATAATATATTTCACTAAAAAATATTTTCGGTTATAAATGTTTAAGTAAAAAGTTAAAGGATCATTTTGTAAAAACAAATAGAGGAGGTGACATGGCAAAAATATAGTTTCTCATTCGCCGATTATTTTTGCCTACGTGGACACTCTATCTAACGCTTATATCCTCTTTTTATTACTTGTTTGATATAAAAATAACATGCTGTGCAATCGAAGAAAACTGTATTGCGTGCAAATCTCAAACTTTTACATATTTACATATACTTTACATTCAATAAAAAATAGAAAAAAAATTAAAAAGGAAAACACTATTCTAATTTTTTTGTCTATTTTGTATGCAAGGCAAGGACAATGACGAACTTAGGCAAGCAATTATGGATGGATGGAAATCCCCAGATCTACCGTCCGATGCAAGTATTATGGAACATATTGCGAGTTGTCGTAAAGCCTTGAGTCAGTGGAGGAGGGAACATAATTTGAACTCAGAGAAACTAGTGGAGGAACTTAAAGAGAAGGATGAGGGGCTGTATTCGAATGATAATGTGACGACTGAGGAAATAGCAGAAGCCTTGAAGGAACTCTCTGATGCTCTTAAGGCAGAAGAGATGTTCTGGAAGCAAAAGAGTCGAGTTTTTTGGCTAAGAGAAGGAGATAGAAACACAAAATACTTTCATGCCTTGACAAAGCAGAGAAGAGCTAGGAATAAAATCATACAGCTTAGAGATGCAAATGGAAATGTTGTTCAGGATGAGGAAGGATTGGTAGCCATTGCTACTAGTTACTTCAGGCAGATCTTTGAATCCTCAACCCAGAAGACATAGCGGATGCGTTATCAGAGGTATCCACAACGATTTCTGAGCCAATAAAAACTGGTCTCATAGCTCCGGTCACTGAGTGGGAAGTCAAATTAGCACTTTTTGCGATGCATCCAGAAAAGGCTCCTGGACCAAATGGAATGACAACTCTCTTTTATCAGAAATTTTGGGATATAGTGAAAGATGATTTAACTCATATGGTGAATCAATATCTTTTTGATGGCGACTGGTTTGAATGACACAAATATCTGCCTCATCCCAAAGATGAATAATCCCAATGAGATGTCCTAGTTCAGACCCATCAGCTTATGTAACGTCAGTTACAAGTTTATCTCCAAGGTCTTATGCCAGAGATTGAAAAAAGTTATACCATATAGAATTTCAGAAACACAGTCGGCCTTTGTTGCTGAAAGATAAATTTCAGACAATATTATGATTGCCCAAGAGATGTTCCATGCCCTAAGAACTAAGACAAGCGGAAGAAACAAAAGGATGGCCATTAAGATGGATATGAGTAAAGCATACGACATAATGGAGTGATCGTTCATTGAGGCAGTTATGCGGAAGATGGGGTTCTCTGAGATATGGATTACCTGAATTATGAGGTGTGTTACTTCGGTGAAATACAAGGTACTTATGAATGGACAACCGAGAGGTAATATAGTCCCAGAGAGAGGTCTACGTCAAGGAGATCCTTTGTCTCCTTTCATCTTTATTCTATGCACATAAGCGCTCGTTAGCCTTCTTAATCATGCAGAGAACCAAGGGAAGATAACGGGGATGCGCGTTACACGCGCGTGTCCTTCTGTATCCCACCTTCCCTTTGCTGATGATAGCCTTTTTCTTCTGTAAGGCGGAGCCCCGTGAGTGTGAAAAAGTGATGAAAGTAGTCAGGAAATATGGACAAGCATCAGGACAATGCATTAATTTTGAGAAATCCCCCCTGCTCTTTGGTAAGAGGATTAACGCAAATGCTAGACAGCAGGTTAAAGGTGCTTTAGGGATCCAAAATGAAGGAGGAATGGGAACATATCTAGGAATTCCAGAAGATATTAGTGGATCCAAGTGCAAAATTTTTGCATTTCTGAAAGATAAATTAATGCATAGAGTGAATGGATGGACGGGCAAATGGCTATCAAAAGGTGGAAAGGAGGTTCTGATTAAATCTATCTTGTTAGCACTTCCGACATATGTTATGTCTACTTTCCTGCTCCCACGGAGATATGCCGTATTGGCGGATTGGATTCCGTATGATCCATGAGTTTAACCTTGCTCTACTGGCAAAACAATTATGGAGGTTAGTGCAATAGCCTGATTCGCTGGTGGCTAGAGTATTAAAGGGAAGATACTACAGAATGTGTTCGCCTTTACGAATAGTCTCTGTAAACAACTCATCATATGTGTGGGCCAGTATCTCAGCAGCATGGAAATTACTATTGTTGGGGATCAGACATAAAGTACATTCAGGATATGAGGTTAAGGTGTGGGAGGATCCTTGGATTCCGACAACACCAGCTAGACCCGCACGACCCTTGGCCCCATCACTGCATCCGAATATAAGAGTCAGTGATCTCATCAACTAGGATTTGAAATAATGGGTTGTTGGGCTACTGGAGAACTATGTTGACCCTTCTGATATACCTGACATAAGGTGTCAGGCCATAAGCACCACTCATCGTCGGGATACTTTCTGCTGGAATTTTACTAAAAGTGGACAGTATACAGTCAAATCAGGATATTGGGTAGCTTGCAACTTACTAGAGGCTGATTAAGAGAAGGAGGTTTTGGAACCTAGTATAGCAAATCTTCAAGCCTTTGCTTGGAAGATAAAAGCTCCACAAAAGATTTGTCATCTTATATGGCAACTGTTAACTGGTTATGTGGCATTGACGAGGAATCTGGTACGGCGTAACATGAGATGTGATAACTATTGTCCACGATGTGGAGAGCCAGAAGAATCTGTAACTCATGCAAGTTTTAATGTCCACCAGCTTTACAAGCTTGGTCTCTCTCAGCGACACCAACGAGTCAAGATGTATTCCCTCTTCCGAGCATCTATGCAAATATGGATTTTCTCTTCTGGAGAAAGAATAACATTGTTGATCCAAGATTAGACAGGGACCCATATCCATGGATAATTTGGTGCCTTTGAAAGACCAGAAATGATAAACTATTTAGGGGAATAGATAGAGATCCTTTGGAGCTAGTTCGTTATGCGGAGAGTGAGTGTCAAGTCTGGTTTAATGCAAATAAGATAACAACAGCCCCACAAGACCTTAATAATGAAGAACCTCAAGTCTTAAGCTTGAGGAATATCTGCATGATAGATGGGTCATGGACATCTACTGCACAGTTTAGTGGATATGGATGGGTCTGGCTAGATTGCTTAGGGAACGTTCAACTAATGGGGACACGGAATCACATTCGAAGAGAGTCTGCATTACAATTAGAGATGAAAGCACTGAGATGGGCGATGGAGAGTATGCTCCAGCATTCGACTTGTCAAAGCTTTGGAACGGACTGCAAGGATTTGATTGTTATGATCAACGAGCCTCATGTTTGGCCAAGCTTTGCGACAGAACTCGAAAGGATAGAGACCCCGAAGATATGCATCCCGGATTTCAAGATTACTTATATTCCACGAGCACAGAATCAGATTTCAGATTTCCTAGCTAGGACTGCGAGGTCTTTCCATAGAGTACTTTATTTCATTGGTTGTTCTATTCCGGTCTGGTTACCCAGGCCACCTCAAGTTTGAACAATAGAATAGCCTTTCGATGGAAAAAAAAACAGAACAAGAACAAAGGATACCAACACCAATTTCATTCTAAAAACGATGTAATAAAATGCAAAAAAACCAACATATAATAAGATCCAACATCAGTAAATAATCTATCTATCTATAATAATAAAATAGACTATACTCTCTCATCCTTGCGCCACATCATCATGGAGAGTGGGGCATTTCGCGAGACGTGTCGACACATTAAGATACTCTCGATTTTTGCTTTCTGCCGGGTTTCTACGTCCCTTAATTTTAACCGGGCTTTTATTAATTTAAGCCCAGAATTTTGCAGACACGTTACAAACCCACATGGGATTAGGGTTCCTTCCTCCGTCTTTCTCTTGAGCGGCGGCCTTCACAATGAGAGCACACAGAAGGTTAGAGTGATGATCCGATCTACAGTTCAACTCAAACGATATTTAGAAGATTCAGCCGGGTTCGTATGTTTTAAGTATGTTCTACGACTATATTTGGAATCGATTGATCTGTTCATTTCTCTTTTTTTGCCATTGGAATCAATCGAGAGGGCTTGAGATGCCGGGCTTAACATGTAACGCGTGTAACATGTAGTTCGAGAACGAAAGCTTCATTACAGCTCCGATTGGCACAGTTACAATCTCAAGCGCAAGGTCAATATTTTGTCGTTTTTTTATTTGTTTGTCGGAAAATTCTACTCTAACAGTTTTGCTTAGATAAGATTAAATTTTCTGAGAAAAAAATCAAAACTTTATCATTTTTCCATCGAGATGGTTTTACTTTATCATTGTTCTTGATGTGTGGCATCTGAATTGTTGAGGTTTTGAATACGTCTAGGTAGCTGGAGCTCCTGGGGTTACAGAAGAGTTGTTTGAGGCTAAACAATCTGCTCTTGCTATGGAGAAAGGCAAATCAGATGAAAGGCCTATGCTTTACACCTGCAGAGTCTGCGGTAAAGGTTACAGGAGTTCCAAGGCTCATGAACAGCATTGCAAGTCTTGGAGACACGTTTTGCGCGTTTCACAAGGGACAGCAAGCAACGGAGATGAGGATGTAGCGATAGTCACGCCACTTCCTCGCCTTTTCAAGAACAAAGATAACGAGGAGAGTGATAATGAGTAGGTGGAGACAGATTCAGATGAGGAACTGGCTGATGCGGACGAAGAAGAGGCCTCGGATTCTTTGTCTAAGTTGAATGTGAATGAGTCAGGAGCTGGTGGAGAAGATGATGCAGACATGCATAAGCACCATGGTTTCTTTTTTTTTTTTTGATCAAACAAGCACCATGGTTTCTTTGTTCCGAATGTTGAGTATCTAAAAGATCCAGAAGGGCTTCTCACTTACCTCGGTCTTAAGGTTCAGATTCGTCAGTTAAGCATTGTTGTAAAGCTTTGAATTTTCTTAACTTTTATTTCCTCTTATACCATGGATTATGATTCAGGTTAAGAGAGACTTCATGTGTCTCTACTGCAGCGAGCTGTGCCATGCATTCAGCAGCTTAGAAGCTGTAAGAAAGCATATGGAAGCAAAGAGTCATTGCAAATTGCATTACGGTGATAAAAAAGAAGCTAGAAATAGAATTCAACTTAGGTGATTGTGAGTAAGATTGCTTTGTAGCCTGTTTCGTTTTATAAAAAAAAAAAAAAATTGTTTACTTGCTCTAACAAACAGTACATCTTCCCCTGCTTTAAACCAGTATCACGACATAAATGTTACATGAATTTTCCTATTACCCCACATCCTTTTATTACAATAACTTGCACCACAAGCTCCAACAAATCCAACCAAAACAAGTACTCAATTCTGTACGCCACTTACGCTTGGAAAACATTTAATAATTGAATTGTAAATTTTGTAACCACTGTCGCCTTCATAAAATAAATTCAGTCAAACTTATACACAAAACAATAAACCGACGCACAAACGACATATTCTGTTCTCGGTTTTTCAGTTAAACCAAACGCCGCGAACGTCCCAAAATATAACATTGCACTACTACTAAATTGCCATACCATAATTCAAACCAACATACACAATTAAAAAAAACAAATCAGTCAAGATTTATATCAAATCAAATTAAATAACAAAACCAAAGTTCCAGCAATCCAACGATAATTTTTTTTTTCAGCTGCCCATCTACGCTAGATCAAGTGGTGATCAGACAAGCCGATTCTCCAAAGAGCACCTCTGTCTGACCGGGTCTATATGTAGCCTCTGGTCCTTGCTTCTTTTGCTAATGCGTCCGTCTGACCATTCCTACTTTGAGGAACTGAGACATACTCACATCATCGAAATCCTCATGTAATCTCTGGAACACCTCGATCTCTGTCGCGAATGTTGGCCAATCCACCGGATTTGTAGTCTGTCTAAGTACGTCTCGAATCGTATCGAGGTTATCCTCATGTCTCTCATACATGAGGCTGCCCAAAGTAAACCTTCCATCTCAGCATGCAAAGCAGAGAGGCTCCTGTTGCACGCCCGTGATCCGAAATATTCAGAACCTATTTGATCCTTAAGACTCCACCCTAAAGCATTGACATTGCCATCAGCGACAAATATTCAGAAACCATTTGATCCTTAAACCTTCCATCTCAACGATCGGATGTAGACTCCGTTTGATCCTTAAGACTCCACCGAGCAATCAACGACAAATATGTAAACAAAATCTTAAAAACTAAATGCTAATAACACCGTATCATGATTTTTAAACCCAGTTGCTCTATAAAAATTCCTAGATGCAGATCTTCGTACACACAAATAAAGTTAGAAAAATGGATAACCCTCTAAATCTCCCTCACCCCTCATCTCATCAAGATTCAAACGACATCTCCAATTATATGGAATCTGAGCCGGATGTTAACCAAGCCGTGGAAACCTCAAATGAAGACACTTCTGACACGGAGCCCGCATCTTATTTCCACAACCGAAGCCTCAAATATTTTGCATCGGAACCACCGAGGATGGTCTCCCATCACAAACACTTGATGGAGTTATTGTTAGAAAACAACAACCCTGAAGCACACTATGTTGAGGGGATAAATCAGTTTTTCTTCCATCAAAGATCAGTCGAAGCACTCAATCACCTGCACAATTCTGCAAATTGAAAATACAACAAGGGTACGTATCTTTGTGGTTTATTACTTCCTTGCACAGGAAAAAACAAAGAAGGAAAAAATATCATGGATACCCTAGATTGGGAACACACACTATCTACATTTGATCGTTGCTGGAGAAAAATTAAAAAAACACTCAGTGTCTATCCTATTCCGCTGGAGGACTTATATCTAAAGAACATGGCCAGACTCAAACTCCCAAGAAGCTGCGACCTCCAAAACACAAATCATCCATGCAAGAATTGTTACTACTTCATAAGAGTTGAGAAATTTGTCGACTACATTGCTCATAGATTAAAAATATATCATTGTTTTTTTTTTGAATATTTCTTCTATCATGAATATTTTTAAAAAGTTAATTTGTTGTTTGCTATACTTTTGAAATTCATTACTCCCTTATGTACTAACCTCCTACCATAACCTTTCCGTTTAGGAGAAGCCAATAAACTTTACAAACCTCGAAAAAGAAAAAAGAAATCCCTTATAAATAAGAACCGTAAACCAAAAAAATGCATCGCCCACGTTACCTAAAACTTTTAACATTTTCACTCAGGAGGAATCAAAAATGCATTCACATGCTTTCGAAAGCCAAAGACTCCAGGCCTGAGATCTCCTAACATGCACTCACAAAATCCATTATTAGGTCAAGACACTCTCAATTCTTAATTGTCAAGAACTAATAATTCTATGCCTGATTGGACTAACAACTAACAAATGAAAATAAAACTAAATGAATTCAAAAGAAAAAACAACATCCGAATCCGGCGCGTAGCGCCGGAATACCCCTAGTAAATAAATAAAAACCACATATAAGTAATAGCTAAATCAAAATAATATCACGTTATGCTTAATCCATCCGCAACGTTCATCAACGGACATGCTATTGAATACGTCTTTCATTCCTAATTGATGAATCAATTTAACGGCATCGTAACGTACATGTTCCTCCAAATCAGAAACTTCTTTGATTGCTTCTCATAGATTATTTTTCTTGTTCTCTGCTTCTCTTTGTCCAGCCTCTTGTTTTTGTCTTATTTCTCTTCCTTCTATCAAATCGAAGAGTTTGCGAGTGATTGTTGTCAAAGCATTCATCTCGTTAGATTCTTCTACACTTTCTTTTTGAGTGAACAGATCATCAACTTTCTTAAGAGGACTAGTCTTTTGTCTCTTTCTTAAAGGAAGCTTTTCCACAGTATCATTTGCAGGGCTGCAAAAAAAAAAAGATGATTGAGATTCATAGTTTTGTTGGATATCAAAAGAAAACTGTTCACCACGATTTGTTTGTTCCTTTTATGTTTCTGCAACTCCAACTGTTGGTTGTGCATCAGTAGTATCACCTAATCCAATAGCATTCATATCCGTCGCTATATTCTTGTCAAATATAACTTTGAGATCATCAAATTCTTCGAAGGTTTCATCACTAATTTTTTTGAAATTCGGATGTGCCAACAATAAAAAAAATTAACATAACCAAAAAAATAGTAATATAGTCTTATGAATTTTTTTACCTTTAAATATTCAGTCCATACTTCTTTCGGAGCCGTAAACCTTTGTGTGGTTGAATCCCAGCCAAAACCAGATCTAAAGCGAAGAAGTTCAGCCGCGTTTAGATATTATGTTTTCAAGATCTTCATTATGTTTGGATAGTGTTGATAAATTTTGCTGCATCCATGCAATCGATTGAAGGTAGGTAGAATTCGTCTCTCCGCCGTAAATTTGCTGAATGTGCTATTACTGTCATGCAAACCCAAAGCAACAACATCTAAAAGTAGCTTTATCAAATTTTTATTTTCTTCAGGACTATATATATGAACTTTTTCCTCGTTCTTGTGATGGTTCATGTGTGCTTTGATGTGAGTCTCCCATTGATGCTTTTGGTTTTAATGTTTTATGTGTTTGTGTTTTATAAAATTTTTGTGTGTATAATAAAGATTATATAGAAATCATGACATACATATTCTAGAAAAGGGAAAATCAGTAAACTAAAGACTTTTTCCTTCGTATTCCCTGCATATTTCTACATTGTCGAGAACATGTAAAACTAACCTGAGGACTTTCTCCTTCGTATTCTTTATTATATATGAGTAAGTGATCTTGCACTTAAATCGCTGACAAATAATTTTTGGAAATTTTGAAAGATCTAACATCTACTTCTTATTCAAAACACTTCATAAACAAACTCTAAAACTCTCGAACTCAAGCCAACAATCAATGTTAGATTACACAAATATTACCTCTCTTCAATATTATAAGAAACTATATACTATTACTTGCGAAATTATTTTTCGCATTTGAGTCATCACGTTAAAAGATAGAGTGGTTAATATCGTTTATACCTTTAATGAATAAAATATATAAATTAGCTCCAAAATAAAAACGATTTTAAATTGTTTTGATTTAATAAGTGATTAAAATTAATAATAATAAGAATTATCTAAAACCTAATATATTTTTTACAAATAAAAGATAATTCATATATATATATATATATATATATTGTGTTGTTATATGAAAATACCTTGTAATAAGAAAGTTAAAATTAAAAAAAAAAACAGAAAACACATAACTAAACATTAATCAAGTAAAATTATTAATTTGATAAAACTGAAAAGAGAACACTTAGTTTATACTATTATTAAAGCGATATTTCTGCTCTCACGTTAAAAGTTAGAGCATTTAAAGTCTTCATTACGTTTAATAAATAATTAGATTAGACTTGTAAATATATAATTACTCACACGTTAAAAAGGAATTTCATTAATTTAATAGTCATCATTATCTACAAAAATTATATATTATGTGATCCAAAACTATTTTACATCAATTTTTTTTTTAAATATAAATCTTTGTATATAGTTTTATGTATATATGAATATTTTCAAGTTTGTTTTACGTAATAAAATATATTTTATTAAGATAAAAATAACTTTATTGAATACAAAAATTAATATTTAATTAATTATTAAATATATCAAACACATGAAAATAATTTACTTTAATGGTTTTTGAACTGATAATATATTTATTTACTAATTTTGTAAAATTATCAAGCCCACAAGCAAAACACCTAGTGTTAAAGTTATGTATAAACCACAAGAAAAATAAATTTACACAATGAGCAATTGCGATTTGGGTAAAGAAAATTGACAAAAACATTTGTTCTTAATATTTATGTCAAATTAAATAAGTTAACATAAACATTAAAATTAATATTAAAATTAAAATATATTAAATATATATATTAGTCCACATAAGGTGCGGACCCACACCTTGTTCTAAGTAATGTATAAATTTGATTTTTATCATGATAAAAACTTGGAAGGGATACAAACATCTAAAAATCGTTAAAAAAATTTGACATCATCTAAAAATCGTAATATTTAGTGGCGAAAAAGCAGTTTAAGATCCTTCGTCTTAGGTGAAACATAAATGTCAACTACTTAATCTGAAAATGTTCGGTTCCATTGGTTATTTTATTCAGGTCTGGTTATCCAGACCACCTCAAATTTGAATAATAGAATAGTCGTTCGTTGTCAAAAAAAAATGCAATGAAAGGAAAATCAAGTGAAAAAAAGATCGCCAAATAAATAAAAAAAGAAAGAGATATAAAAAATATATCGAACTTCTAACTGGGAAAAATCTAAAATCCAAAATAACAAAAAATAAAGAAAGAGAAGTAACAACAGAAAAAAAAAATTATATTTGAATTAGGAATGAATCTTCTCCGGACTGCGGAAATAGAAAGTGTCTTGTGGGCTGAATCTCACACCACAAATTCTATAAACCGGGCATCCCCACATATTGTGGAGAACCATATTGCATATGACGTAAATAAGTGTTACATTGATGGGGCATGGAGGGAACAAGATTCTTGCACAGGGCAAGGATGAGTTTATAAAAAAGGTGGATCAACTGATACTATGATGGGTGCAATGTCTATTCGTAAGAGTCTATCACTTTTACATGCTGAATGTGAAGCTTTGATATGAGCGATGAAGTGCATGAAGACCTTTCAAATCTCAGAAGTGGTGTTTGTAATTGACTGCTCTCAACTGGTGAAGAAGGTGTCTACACCAACAGAATGGCCGGCGTTCACTACACACATGGAGGAGTTTCTGCGATGTAAGGAATTTTTTCATCCCTTTACTATTCAACATATTCCGAGGGCACAAAACAAAATGACGGATAACCTGGCACGAGGTACTAGGAATCAGCCTTCTGCTATGGTTTATGTTGGCTCAATTCCCCCGAAGTGGGTTTTGGATCAGGAATCGGCTTAGTTTCGTTTTAGCCTTTTGTTGTAAAAAAAAAGAAGATATAGGAATGATATAATTCGTAATTAATTGAATCTGTCATTAATGTTTTACACCAGTTTCAAATTTACAAAATAAAATAAATTGAAATAAATGAAGAGTATATGAGCACTTTTTTAGTAAGTGAGAGTATATCACCAATTGAACAAAATTGCAAAACATTAATGCTCTGCTTAAAATTAAAATTTCAACAATTGCTTTATTTTTAATAAAGACTTTTTGGTTCTTGTAATTTTTTTAAATGAAAATTTTATTGGTTAACATATTGGGCTATAAATTAAATTTGGGTGTCTAGAACGTCTTGAGCTACATGTTTACAATCAATCAACCATAATAACTATAAAGTTTTTATCATCAAAGTTATCTTCACTTTATTTTCCTAAAAAAATTTCTTATTGTTATTATTTATTCTAAGTATTGTATAAATTGGATTTTATTATGATGGAAACTTGGAAGGTATACAAACATCTAAAAATCGTCAAAAAATAAACTTTTCGACATCATCTAAAACTCGTCATATTTAGTGGCGAAATAACAGGCTAAGAGCACCTCCAACAGAAGGTTGTTGGAAGGTTCTAACACAAAATTTTAAAATTAAAAATAATTCAAAAATACAAAAAGTAGGAAAAATGTCAGAAAAATATCCTAAACTCTTATGTTTTAAGAACCTATAAAAAACTCACAGACCATGTGTCACTTTTATACTAGTTCAAATTAAAAAAAGATAAATAAAAATTAATTACTTTAATTAATTTTAATAAAAATATTAATAATTTTTTTTCTTAGATAATAAGTTTCTAATGGTTGTGGATGCTCTAAGATCCTTCGTCTTATGTGAAACATAACTGTCAACTACTTAATCTGAGAATGTTCGGTTCCATGCCCTTCTAGAATCAGACAACACAAAAAAAGTGTTTTACAAAATCAAAACTCAGTGAAAATATAAACAATGTTATAAAAGTAATGAAAAAGTCTATCTTTATTCATAATATAGAGGTTCTTTATATAGGAGATTACACTGTCATAGATAAATGGAAAGATTACAAATCATAATCTTTTGGTTATTAGCCATCCACAATCTGGTTCATAACACTCCTCCTTGGATGTCATAACCATTTAGAGCTTGTAATGTGCATTAATGTTGCTTCATTAAAACCTTACCAGGAAAACCCAATTGGGACAAAACCATGGTGAAGAAAAAAGAGTACAACCCACATTAC
>NC_027755.1:11567505-11579715 GCF_000695525.1 Brassica oleracea var. oleracea
ATTAGGATTTTTGATCTATTACCCTATGGTTTTGATTCATAAAGATTAGGGTTTTAAGGTTTCATTCTTTATCAATCAATCCATGTTCGATTATGGGTTCTTAGGTTTTGAATTACCTTTTAACCTTAGATGATTGTTGAATCGGACCACCAAAGGAGTTGAGCCGCGAGCTGCACACGAACGGGACGCGAGCTGGAATGGATCGAGTCGCTTCTATCGGGTCGTGGACGTCCTTTGTTGCTTGATCGGGAACGCCTTGATCGTCGGACGCGAGCTGTCTGATGTTGTCGCGAACGAGGAAGAGGTCGCGTGCTGGAGCTGCTCTCGCGTCGCGAACGTCTGAGCTAGGATCATGAACGCCTTGGGCTGAAGCTGATCGGGGACGCGAGCTGGAACAAATGTGGGAACAAGAGACGCGATCGGGGTTTAGGGTTCGTCGGATCGCCGGCTAGGGTTAGGGTTTTAGGGTTTTCCGATTTGGGTATTAGCTTATGGATTTATAGTTTCGTACTGATAACGTGTTATAAAAGTAATGGAAAAGTCTATCTTTATTCATAACGTAGAAGTTCCTTATATAGAAGATTATACCGTCATAGATAAATGAAAAGATTACAAATCATAATCTTTTGGTTATAAACCATCAACAATCTGGTTCATAACAAACAAACAAATATCTTTTATTAGCTGAAACCACGTGTGTATCGCTAGATTTAGATGCAGGCTATAATTATCACTCATTAATCTCTCTATTTATTCCTTACCAATACTTGGCGGTTACTACAACACAACGCATCATCATGGTGTCTTATCTCCGAGTCTCCCTTTCCTTCATATTCTCGGCTTTGCTAATCTCACCGGCTGTCTCGCAGTCATGTTCGTCACAGACATTTTCCGGCGACAAATCATACCCTCACTGTCTCGCCCTCCCCAACCTCAAAGCCTTCCTCCATTACTCCTATGACGCTGCCAACACAACTCTCGCCGTTGTTTTCTCTGCTCCGCCGTCAAAGCCCGGCGGTTGGATCGCGTGGGCGATTAACCCTAAAGCCACCGGCATGGCTGGATCTCAAGCACTCGTCGCCTCAAAAGACTCAAAAACAGGTGTTGCCTCCGTGACGACGCTTAACATCATCTCATACAGCTCGCTTGTCCCGGGAAAGCTATCTTTTGAGGTATGGGACGTAAAGGCGGAGGAGGAGGCGGCCGGAACTTTAAGAATCTTCGCGAAGGTTAAGGTTCCGGCGGATTTAGCGGCGAATGGGAAGGTTAACCAGGTTTGGCAGGTTGGACCTGGAGTGTCACCTAACGGGAGGATACAGCCACACGATTTCAACACTCCGAATCTTAACGCTGTTGGATCGCTCGATCTGAGCGGTGCCACTACAGGGGTATTTGCCTCCGGCGGCGGCGGTGCTGGAAACTCAAGGATTCATAAGAGAAACGTGAGTTTGATTCTACTTTTGAAACCATTTTTTCTTTTAAGAATTAACAATTTGAATATGAATCTGACAGATCCATGGGATATTGAATGCGGTGAGTTGGGGAATTTTGTTTCCGATTGGAGCAATGATAGCAAGATACATGAGAATATTTGAATCCGCAGATCCTGCTTGGTTTTACGTCCACGTGTCATGTCAGTTCTCTGCTTATGTCATCGGTGTTGCCGGATGGGCCACCGGACTCAAGCTCGGCTCCGAGTCTAAGGGAATTCAGTTCAGCAGTCATCGCAACATCGGCATTGCTCTCTTCGCTATAGCAACGCTTCAGGTAAACCAATGCTAATCCTCATTAGATTCATTTGTGTGGAAACACTGCGCCTGGGCCAATAGAAAAAGATGTGTTTGTTCTCTTGTTCAACTATATGTTTGTCTTGTTTAAAGATGTTTGCGATGCTGTTGCGGCCGCGGAAGGACCACAAGTTGAGATTTTTTTGGAATATTTACCACCATGGAGGTGGATACTCTATCCTTATCCTTGGAATCATCAATGTTTTCAAAGGTCTTAGCATCTTGAACCCAGAGCATACTTACAAGACTGCTTATATCGCTGTGATTGCTACTTTGGGAGGCATTACTTTGCTCTTGGAAGCTGTTACTTGGGTCATTGTCCTCAAGAGAAAATCTGCTAATTCGAACCACCCTCCCAAGCCCTGAGTAATTCAAATGATCGCTCTTTTTATCTCTTTAAGTTACAAATGCGTTGCTTTATCTCCCACTTTTGATTCATCTCTAGACGTGGCTTGTGTTTGATGATGTTGACTTTTGGTGTTTATGTATAGTAGGAGAAAAAACCTCATGTATTAGTGTTTCTTCTTTGTAGCTTTGTCTTTTGTTTCCTTGTTTATGTGACTGGCTCAGAAGTTTTATTTTGTAGGATTATTTTTTATCATTCATGTTTAGTAAAATCCCCACTAAAAATAATTTCAAAATTAATTAAGACAAATTCAAAAACTCTAAAGTGTACGAGCTTGCCTTCCGGCTTTACTTGTGGGGCACAACACCTGTCATAAAGTTCTTATTTTCGGTATTTTTCTAAGCAAGTGTTTTAACTTTATAGCGTCCACCTACTAATCACTTTTAGTTACAACGTCTTTCTTTTTAATTCTTTTCTTTTTGTGCAGAATGAAATTCAATTTTTTTTTTTAACACTAATTTATGATGATCTTACAATTATGATATGAGAAAGATTACATAAACGATTCGACAACCGACAATACTACCTGCCTTATGAAGACCTACGCCTAACTGCATCACCTGAGCCGTCGTATGACGATCCACGTCTGGCCAGATTTACTTGCACCATGTTGAAGATCTCTTGTAAGCATTTCTTCCGTAATCTGCATAATTGTTTAATAAATCGTTATCTCCGGGACTTGAAACCTGGATTTTCTGTAATTTGCAGTAAATTGCATAGTGTGGAATTCGAACCCCATACCTGAGTGTAGAAGCCTTTGAACCTTAACAAGTAGGCTACGCTGCTTCCGCGATAAAATTCAAATTCTAGTGGAGATCTCTTTTTAAGTTTTCAACGTTTTGTTTTTTTTTTTTCTAAAAGTTTTCAACGTTTCCACTTTCTTTCGTAAAGGTGGGGGGTCTTTCCTGGATTGACTCGTTGACACAAGTCACCCTCGAACAAAATAAAAATAATGTACTAAACAGAATCTTTATATATGGCGTATTTGGTTTGTAGTGTGTGAGAGTTAAAACGCTCTTAGAACCGACAACTGTCGATAAACTAGTAAGAAGAAGATATGAGAATTCGTCGGTGGGTCGAGACAAAAACGTTTATTAGATCATAGAATCGTTCGGTCGATTTACAAATAAGGAAATAAGTGGTAGAAAGCAAGCTGGCGAAAGCTAGTTCGCCGGAAGGTACAAGTCGGCGAGAAACAGAAATGAAACCCTAGTTCTAGCCGAAAGTAAGTGTCTGGTGATTTGCGGATCCCTTTCTCGTTGCTTCTTGCTTCTCTTATATAGGCGATCAGTCGATGACCTAATTCGTCTTCGCTTGATGGGCCTTCTGTCGATTGGGCTAAGCTGTAGGGCCGCTGGTTCGAGTCGTCGAACCGACCGCTTTCAGTCGCTTGTTTGATCGACTTAAAGTAGTCTTGAGCCAAGTTGATCGGTCGCAGACGAGCCGAATCTTTTCCACAAGGTCATGGCTCGGGACAACTATCCTGTGGGCCTTTTGGGAGTCAGGCCCATACCCAACAGTAAGTCCCCCTAGTTCACTGGTGAGTAGCGTAGTCGACTCAGTTAATTTGGAAGTAAGGTCTGAAGGCTAGATGTTCTAGATTCGTGATCTCGCTCATTTCTTCGATTGGATGCGTCACGCATCTTCTTGCGACTGATCGCTGGATGCTGTGTCTGGGCGTCGAGTCGTTGGATTTCGTCGGTTTGGGCAAACCGACGGTTTTCTTCGGTTTTGGGCATAACCACTGGTTTTGGCCTAAACTGGTTCCGGTCTGCCTCGAAAAGTCGAAGAGTCGCGAGACAGCGTGGATGTCCATGCGCTTTAATGGGCCCATCTAGGCCCGTTTAGCCCTAATGATGACGCCTTGGGAGACGCGGTACCCTTTCCTTATAAATACCCTTCTCGCCTTTCATTCTTCTCATTCTTCTGCAGACTCAGGTACTTTCTCTCTCCTCTCTTCCACTTCTCTCTCTAGCTTTTGATCGTAGATCTTTTTAGGAAGCGTACGAGTTGTTCTCGATAATCTTCATGTCGTCGGGCGGTAGGTTATCTCGTGAACAAAAAGGGAAAGCAGTGGCGGCTAGTTCGAATCCTAGTTCGAGTCCTGTGAGGGACGCAGTCGGAGATCCTCTCGCCACACTTGAGTCGATTCATCGCGAGGCTATGATGGATACTGAGAATATGGACACGCCGCAGTGAGCTTTGGTTGCCGAGTCAGCGAGGCAACTTCGCGAAGAAAGAGTGCACGCCGCATCCGATGCTCAGGATTGCGCGAGAGACGGTCGTGCGGAGCGAGTGACGGGGAAGATACTCCTCCTGACTTTGTTCCAACCTGCTACCATCCTGGTGGGATCTTCGAGGAACTTCCATCATTAGCGTCGGAGTTGATGCATTCTCCGACCGCAAAGGGACAGTCTTGGGGAAACGTCGAACAGACTTGGTCGACTCCGAGCAGTGTGAAGATTCTACTCAGAAGGTGTAGCGGAGTCGGGGTGACTTTTCTTATCCCCACGAAGGCTCATAGGCCGTGGTCTCTGCCGATAGGGTTCTAGTGTGTTTATGAGTCATACTTTGAAGATGAGACGAGACTCTGGTTCACGATTCCTCGACTCCTGACGTCCTATGCGAGGCGTCGCGATGCAGCAATTTCCCAATTCCTGAATGGCTCATTTCGTCTTGCAGTCGCGATGATGGTGAAGGCAGCAGAGATCGATGTGTTGATGAGCGTCCGAGCTTTCGAGGAGCTGACGTATCTTAAATCGATGGGAGAGGGACTTTTCTCGATTCAGATGAGGCCGAACTATAACGTGATGGCTGGACATCCCAACAAGACGTCTTACTGGCAGCGTTATTATTTCTTCGTTAAGTCGGATGGGTTTTCCTTTGAAGACCCGCCCGACGACAGCTTTCGAGCTTTATGGAACCCCAATCTTGGTAGAATGCAATCATTAGTAAGTGATGACTTTGATTTCTCGTTTCTTATCACTTCTCTTTTTTGTTGTGCAGTTGACCATCCGGATACGGCCACTTATCCCGAAGAGTTCATAGCGAGTGCTCGCGCTGTCGCATCGCTTTCTCAAGATCGATGGGAGAACATCACTGTCGAGAAGATTCGACGTCTTTCCGACAGGATTTCCAAAAGTAAGCTTACACGTACATTTCTGTTGTTCTTTTATTTCGTCATGATAACTCGAACGTTCGACTCCTCGCAGGGGAATGGAGGTCTGACCTATTTCCCACTGTTGTTGGCAACAAGCGATGGCTTTCGTTGTTTACTAAAGCAGAGCAGAAGCAGATCAACGCAGCTAGGAAAATGAAGGCATTACCGGATCTGAGTGCGATTCTTGGAAAGAGGTTGGGGGGTTCGTCGAGTAATGAACCAATGGTAGTTTTTAGCGAGGCGATTCGAGAAGAAACTTTGGCTGCGAGTCCTCGTTCGGCAGCGGTCCCCGATCCATTGGATACCGAGCTCGCGGAGGAGAGCCTTGCTCCAGAGGTCGTTGAACCGGAGAAGGTTAATAAGAAAGGAAAAGAAGTGGGCTGCTTCCGGTCCTTCCGTTTCATCAGTCGAAGGGGTTTGGCGGATGCGCAATCAGACGAGCCTCCTAAGAAAAAGACGAAGAAAAAGAAGAAGAAGAAGTGATGCGCCTCAGTTCATGGATCAGTACATGAAACCGGACCAGACTGAAGATCAGACCGTTCAGAACGACTCAGCCGAGGTTCGTCTATCCGACCTTGACGATCAGGACGTTCGAGCTGTGTATCGTCTCGACCCGCTTACATCTGGAATGGAGCTTCAGCCAGATCCACGACCAGATGTCCGAACTAACCGCACCAGAGCTCGTCCTTCCCAACCATCTCGACAAGCCAAAGCCAACAGCCGAGCCAGACTTGACTTAGGTCGTGAGGTTTCCCAAAACGGTCACGACTTCTCTCTTTTGGGCCGTTTGGTTCGTACTAAGTGTCCTAAAGGCCAAACCGACGGACTGTCTTCCATGTCTGACGCACTGAAGGATTTCTATCACTCAGATTTCTCTAAGGCACGAATTATCAAGCTATCTGAGGACTTAGGCCGCATCAGTGCACTGCTTGATCACCCGGCGGACTGTCCAGACCGTCCCGCGTTCGTCCAGCTCCTTACCGTGATCGAACCAACTTGGTCGGATGAATCTAGACATCAGCCGAAGGGTCACCTTGACCAGATCTGATCTGAAGAGTTTATTTGACTGCCTTTCAACATTCTCAGTCAACTTTGTCATTTCCTAAGTGTTTTATTTATGTCTTGTTTTGACCACAAGTAGTATAAGTATGTAAACTCTTTCTCATAATCAATGAATCGATTTTCTTTCAAAGTTTATGAGTTTATCTCTTTGTTCTTCGCTTAGAACAGTCTTGTTTCTTGTCGAGTGATTCTCCAAGTAAACAAATCTACCCTTGTTGGTCTTGACGTAACATTTTAAACCACAATCGAAGCCGGTAGTATCAAGAGGTCTTTCCACAACCTTTTGTGTCGCCTTTCAAACCACCTAGTTCTCCCATTTTTGGTGAGTTCATATCCAAAATCCCGTTGAGTGATCCTGTCCGAATCTAGGACGTATCAAAGTGGTATCAGAGCCACTCAACCGGTACTATCTATCCATCAATCTTCTCATCTTCCATTTTTTTCTAACTCTTTTCATCTTCTTCTTTCTATCTCAAATCCGGGCCATCTCTTTACCAGTCACTAGTTTATAAAAAAAAAAGAAAAGAGATCTATATAAAAAAAAAAAAAAAGAGAAAAAGAATCAAAAAGTTCGATTAGTGGCTAGGTGGTGGAAGAGAAATCCTGCTGGCTGAAGAGAAACCCAACCTTATAGTGGTTAAAACGGATTTCAAAACCAAAGCTCTTATCTTTCTGTCTTAAACTACCCCCGTTTGCTTGGAGATCCCAACTTGTTACTAGTCTTGTTCTCTTAGAACTTTGAGAGACAACTTATTGAGTGACCATCCAAATTCAGAGAGAAACACTAAGAGTGGGCAAGTTCAAACACCTGAGTGTGTGAGGAATTTTGTGTACTAATCTCTTGTGTTAAGCTTTTCAGGAACTATGGAGAGTGAAGAAGATAGGAACCAAACCGGGAATTCTTATGATGGTTTATCTAACTTGCAGATGAGAGCTCTCAATGATTCTATGGCTAACCTTATGAATGCAGGTTTGGAACAGATCCATCTCAGACTTTATGAGATCCAAAGTAGCCAACCAGCCCAAACTAGAACCAGGCGAGATCGCCCACGGAGGAACGGACGGCCGAATGAAGAAGTCGGAGAGGAGGAGAACCAAGACGATCGTTCCATCAATCGTCCTAGGAGAGGTACCCAAAACCGTGATCAAGGTAATGTCAATCCTTTTGCTAGAACTGAACGAACTGATGAGGGTTTAGGTGGAGTGAAACTTAAGATCCCAACTTTTGATGGTAAAAACGATCCAGATGCTTTCCTTGAATGAGAAAGAAAAATTGAACTTGTTTTTAATTGTCAAAATTTCTTTAAAATGAAAAAGGTTAGATTGGCCGCAGCTGAGTTTGTTGCTATGCTATTAACTGGTATGATCAAGTTGTGACTCACAGGAAAAGGAATGGCGGGCCACCAATCTCTACTTGGGACGAGCTCTCGGCCTTGACGAGGAGACAGTTTGTTCAAGAACATTACCACCGGGAACTCCACCAACGAATCAGACGTCTACTTCAAGGAACCAAATCTGTGGAGGACTATCACCAAGAGATGGAGGTCTTGATGCTCAAAGCGGATGTGGACGAGCCCTTAGACGCCACCATGGCCAGATTCCTTTCAGGTCTCAACCGAGACATTCAAGATCGAATAGAGATTCAGGAGTATGCTAGAATGGAACAAATGCTACACAAAGCCATTCTGATCGAGCATCAAACCAAAAGAAAGAACTACTCTAAACCGTCCTTCGCCCCCAAACCTAGCTATCAAGACAAAGGTAAGTCTCCAATCACAACAAATACTGCTTTTAAGACTAATGCCCCGGTTCGTGTTGACAAAAGTAAAGCAGCTACGACTAACAATCAGGCAAGAGACATTCGGTGCTATAGATGTCAAGGCCTTGGCCACTACGCCAGCAAATGTCCAAACTAGAAAGTGATGATCCTCTTGGAAAATGGAGAGGTTGAGTCCGAGGATGACAAGGACGATATGGAGGACAAGGAAGATCACGGTCCTATCTTTGATGAGGAGGAAGAGTCCTTCGATTACCCACACCAAGGGCCACTTCTAGTGGCCAGAAGGTCCATAAGTAAAGGCATTGGTCCGATCTTTGACGAACACTCGGATACAGACCTAGACCCGGCCTTTGATGAGACACTTGAGCCGATCTTTGATGAGAGCATACATCTCGACTATCCAGCTCTCGGGCCACTCCTTGTTACAAGACGAACGTTGACGTCAAACCCAAAACCAATGAACGAGAACAAATGGAGAATCTTTTCCATTCTCGATGTTTAGTTTCAGAAAAAGTTTATTCTTTGATTATTGATGGTGGAAGTTGCACTAATATTGCTAGTGATTCTCTTGTCAGGAAGCTTGGACTCGTAAACAAACCCCTTCCTCGACCGTTCAAATTGGAATGGTTGATTGAACGAAACTGGCGAACAGTATGTGCGGAAACAGGTCGCGGTTCCTCTCACTATTGGTTGATATGAGGACGAAGTTCCTTGTAACGTCCTTCCCATGGACGCATGCCATATCCTGCTAGGACGACCATGGCAGTTTGACAAGAAGACGATGCATGACGGATACACAAACCGACACTCTTTTGATCATAAGGGAAAGAAGATCACTTTGGTCTCCCTCTCACCGGGCGAAGTCCATCAAGATCAGCTCCAAATAAAGAAGAGCCGAGACAAAGAGTCCAAACAATCCGAACCAGAGGTATCTCCTAGAAATTCAAACTTCTTTATCAAAGGAAGCCAGGTAAAGAAATCCTTAAGCTCCCAAAAGCCGTTTCTTTTACTTGTATACAAAGAAACTCTAATGGCTTCCTCTTCTAACATTGCACCGGAAATTCCGAGTGATCTGAAAGTTGTTTTGCAGGAATTCTCTGATGTGTTTCCAGATGAGAACCCTAAGGGCTTGCCACCAGTAAGAGGCATTGAACACCAGATTGACTTCGTCCCGGGTGCGTATCTTCCGAACCGGCCAGCTTACCAAACCAATCCCGTTGAGACAAAGGAATATCAGAGACAGATTGGAGAACTTCTTGAGAAGGGTTACATCAGGGAAAGCCTTAGTCCTTGTGCCGTTCCTGTCCTCCTTGTGCCCAAAAAGGACGGTTCTTGGTGCATGTGCGTAGATTGCCGAGCAATCAACAACATTTCAGTAAAGTATAGGCATCCAATCCGTAGGCATGATGACATGCTTGATGAGTTGCATGGTTTTTCTGTTTTCTCTAATGTTGATTTGAAAAGTGGTTATCACCAAATTCGCATGAAAGAAGGTGATGAATGGAAAATTGCATTCAAAACGAATCTAGGATTGTATGAATGGCTTGTCATGCCATTTGGTCTTACTAATGCACCTAGTACGCTCATGCGATTGATGATTCATATCTTGCGGTCATTTATTGGCCATTTTGTTGTTGTCTACTTTGATGATATTCTCATTTACAGCAAGAATCTTGATGATCACAAATTACACTTGAAATCTGTTCTTGAAGTCCTTAGAAAAGAACGTTTGTTTGCTAATCTTGGTAAGTGTTCTTTTGGGACAGATCACGTGGTCTTCTTAGGCTTTGTTGTAGGTGCAGATGGACTCAGGGTGGACGAGGAAAAGATCAAGGCCATCCGAGACTGGCCCAGTCCAACGACCGTGGGCGAGGTGAGAAGCTTTCACGGCCTGGCCAGGTTCTATCGAAGGTTTGTCCAGAACTTCAGCTCTATAGGCGCCCCTCTCACCGAAGTGATCAAGAAGAACGTTGGATTCAAGTGGGAACATGCCCAAGAAGAGGCGTTCCAGATCCTCAAAAGGAAGTTGACTCAAGCCCCATTATTTGTTCTTCCTGATTTTTCTAAGACACTTGAAATCGAATGTGATGCCTCGGGTGTAGGTATTGGTGCTGTCTTGATGCAGGATAGGAAACCCATTGCTTATTTCAGTGAGAAGCTTGGAGGAGCCACGCTCAACTATCTCACTTATGACCAGGAACTGTATGCTTTGGTCTGGGCCCTTCAGACGTGGCAGCACTACCTTTGGCCTAAGGAGTTAGTAATCCATACAGATCACCAGTCTTCGAACATGCACGTTGGGTCGAGTTCATTGAGACCTTTCCTTATGTAATCAAGTACAAGCAAGGTAAGAAAAACGTGGTAGCTGATGCCTTGTCCAGAAGGTACGTTCTTCTGTCCACTCTTGAGACCAAGTTGCTTGGTTTCGAGTTTATTAAAGACTTGTATGCAACTGATCCATACTTCAAGGAAATTTTCAGAAAAATGTTCCAAGGTTGCCTATGGGAAGTATTATAAAGTTTCGGATTTCCTATTCATTGATAACCGTATTTGTGTTCCCCAATGTTCTTTGAAGGAGTTGTTTGTCAGGGAATCTCACGGAGGATGCTTGATGGGACATTTCGGAATCAAGAAAACCTACAAGGTGGTTGATGAGCACTTCTATTGGCCGAGTCTCATGAAAGATGTGGAGAGGATATGCAACCGATGTGTGGTGTGCAAGAAGGCCAAGTCCAAAGTGAAAAACCAAGGTTTGTATTCAGCTTTATGTTGGGGTCAAAATCGGTCACGACGGAATCGATGTCCAAAAGTCCTTTAGAAAAACTGAATCTCGGTCAAAACTTCAAAAGCCGAGGAAACAAACAGCCGAAACGGATCGCCAGGCGAGCTCGACCGCGACACGAGCCAGCTCGCCCGGCGAACTCGGCCGTGACACGAGCCAGCTCGCCCGGCGAGCACGGCCGTGTTGCCGGTCGACTCGCCGGCGAGCTCAGCCGCGACACGAGCCAGCTCGCCCGACGAGAACCGCCGTGTTGCCGGTCGACTCACCGGCGAGCTCGATCGTGCCACGGATCGGCTCGCCTAGCGAGCGCGGCCAATTCTCAATGGACCATTCCGAACCCGGTCCCATCCCATAACCATGCATCTTCGTCCGAAGCTTCCGTAACTCAGTCCTCGGGTCCGTGGATACGACACCAATGTTCTGTCTAAAAAACATCGTCGAAAGTATTTGGGAAGTTGGACGACGGTGTGAATTTCGGTTCCCACAGTTTGGCGTTAGAAGGAGGGGAGGGTACAGATCTATCTCTCTCGCAACTACACACGCTCAGTCTGATATGACGACCAACGCTGACAAAGACCCGCAAACGCACGATGGAACTCCCGTCGATGCCAACGCTGATAAAACTCCAGCTGGAAACGTATCAACGGTCACTGCCGACACCGCGTTACTAGACAAATTGAAGGAAATGTTCTCCTCCGCTCAGAAAAAGACGGACGAACATGGAAAACTCGTGGCCTCTCTCGCAAAACAGATGGAAACCTTAACGGCGAAGGCCAGGAACAAAGCCCCGCGCGGAACCACAAGAGCCCGCAGCGGCAGAAGACTTGATTTCTAAACTCCGGGGAATCGAGCTGCACACGCGAACAAGGCATCCTCAGGCCAAAACCCTGATGAAACGCTCCAGCCAGGTGCACAGCCAACTGCAGAGAACCTTCCACCTCCTACCGGGAGCAACGAAGGAGAAGAAATCGAGCGCATCGCCCTGGATATAAGCGACCAGTCCGAGCACTCGGACGACGGTGCTGACATCCAACCAAGAAGAACGCGAAGCCAGTCCGCTCGGCAGGACGCGTCCTTCGAAAAACCCATGACCGAGGAAGAAGAAAACCTCTATCGGGTAGAACAGGAGGAGCTGGCCGAGAAGCAGGCGAGGATCCACCGCGGCCAACACAGACAAGCTCGCAAGGCTGCCAGAAATCCTGATGAGATCCACGATCTCCGCGAGTACATCGC
>NC_027755.1:11579855-11582726 GCF_000695525.1 Brassica oleracea var. oleracea
TCAGACCCGGGGAAGATCAAAATTCCCATCTACGATGGCACCACCGATCCGAAAGCGCACCTGCAGTCTTTCCAGATCGCGATGGGGAAGTGCAAACTCAAGGAACGCGAACGAGACGCTGGCTACTGCCTCCTCTTCGTCGAAAACCTCAAAGGAGCCGCGCTCGAATGGGTTTCTCGCCTAAAACAAAATTCCATCGGAAGTTTCCGCCAACTTGCTTCAGGGTTTCTCAAGCAGTATTCCATGTTCATGGACAGAGAAACCTCGGACGTCGATCTCTGGAGCCTGTCTCAAAGAGAAGACGAGCCACTTCGCGAGTTGAGGAACAGATTCAAGCTAGTAATGGCAAGAGTCACCGGGATCAGTGACACAGTGGCGATCGATGCTCTGAAGAAAACTCTCTGGTACCGGTCGAAATTCCGGCAGTGGGTATCCCTCGAAAAACAGAGAACGATTCAGGATACTCTTCATAAGGCAACGGACTTCATCGTAATGGAAGAGGAGATTATCGCATCCGCGGGAAGAGATAAATGTCAAATTTCCGAAGATAATCGGAAAGAAGAAGGAAATATGGAAAAGCCCGCTTCGCGACAAATCCGGCCCGAGAAGAGGTAAACCGACCTAAGGAGGAGTATATAAGGAGGACCTAGGACGAAGAGAAAGAGGGGAGCACATCAGAGCAACTTAGCGCTTAGAGCAATTTAGGCATCTTTTTCTGTTTTTACTAATCGAGCTGCCTCGCTGGCGACCTCTCAAAGGTCACTAGCATAAAAGACCTCATCCTCTGGATTCTGACCGCCCTCCAGGACTGATAAAGAGTCTCCAGTCTAGCGAAAAACGCGGAAGAAGGCAGGATGACCTTGGAGACAATAGTATCCGCCGGAGGATAAACATGATCATTAGAGAATCGCAATTCTACCGCGACTTTGTTTCATCCATCAAAGCCTACGGAAGAAAGGCGGAAACAAGTTCTAACTGGACGACTCGGTCCCTGACCGACAACGCTCCAAACGATACGATTGTTTTCGAGGAGGAGGAAACCGTTGGACTCAATAAACCTCACTGCGACCCGCTGGTCATTGACTTGGTGATTCGAGACCTCGAAGTGGGAAGAATCCTCATCGACACAGGCAGCACGGTCAACGTCATTTTCCGCGACACTCTCCGGAGAATGAACATCGAACTCGGGGAAATCATCCCGGAACCAAAACCACTGACCGGTTTTTCGGGCACAACATCAACGACCCTCGGATCGATCAAACTTCCGGTCATGGGAAGGGAAGTCATGAAAATCGTTGACTTCGCCGTAGTCGATAACCCGACCATCTATAATGTTATCATGGGAACCCCATGGATCATCGCAAAGAAGGCGGTACCGTCGACTTACCACCTTAGCATCAAGTTCCCAACACCAAACGGAACAGCAGTAATCTGGGGATGCCAGAAACAATCTAGGCTCTGCTTTTTGGCCGAGCATAAGCTACGACAAACTCGGAGCGCCCCTGCGATTAGCCCAAAGCGAGTCAAGAAAACTCAGAGTACTCCCGAAGGTTCCACAAAGAGCGATTCGGAATCACTCGCCTAGGCAACGACTCCGGACAGCGATGCAATCCCGGAGTCCATCGCCCTACCAGCGGAAAACCCGACTCACGAAACGGCCGCCGATTTAACTAAAGCCTCAACGGCCAAAGTAACAGAAACGGCCCTATCCAACGAGAAGGAACGCCCACAACAACAAAGCAGAACTACGAGATGGCTTGATCCTCGAAAGAGGTACGTAGGCGGCTTGTCCTATTGACAAGTTCAGCTATCCGCCTCTCCAAAAAGAGGGGGGAGTGGGTACGTATACTCGTATACTCCCACAAAGTTTGGAATATCCCCACATGTGCTCGATATTTTCGAAACGTTTCCAATAAAACTCATTTATTACGGTCTCCCGATTCATTTGCAATAAGCCACAACAATCGGAGATTAACCTGAGAAATACCCAAGACAAGGGTCTCTAAACACGCATACCTTTCTAGCAGTCCTTGGATGGGAACTAACTTGAACAACAATCACTGCGTATCAATGGTCAAGCAAGACCAAATACAAATACATCTTCTCTAAAAACGAAGATCGTAACTTTCTCACTACAAAGGATATACCTTACGGAAAAAGCGAGACGTCGTAAATATTTTCGAGAGATATTATCCAAACCCACGGTCCGTCCGCGACTCTAAAAATTGCCCGTCGATTGGCCCCGACGGACAAACCCAAAACGTTCTCAAAAAAGAACTCGTAGTCTAACCTTTCGTAAAAGTAAAGGTTCTCTTCCATCCGACAAGGATACCATAGCGCGCTATACAAGAAATCCGAAATTTTGGTCAGCACTCCAGACGGTCTCTGGAGAGTGCTCGGTTCGTTCCATATCAGTCATATAAGCCGGCGCCAAGTCGCGGACTTTAAATCGGAAAGAACCAGGTGGAAATCGCCCACAGGCAACCGAGAGCTGATCACTCATCGCACAGCCTTAGAGCCGAAAGTAAACCTAGGTCTTGCCCTAAACCCAGTCGTACTGGTCCACTAACATCTCAAGACATGACACGAGATCTTAAAAACATGTCCCATCGTCTATATCTAATACGCTCATGAAACTTCGTGAAACTCCTAAACGTTTCCGAACGCCCTCGTTCAGTAAGAGCAAACGAACAAGACAATAAACTAAGAGTTAATATACGAAGTGACTACTCGAATCTTTCCTTCACACTTGGCAGAAGTATAAACTAAAACACACAGAATGTCAATCATTCATCATATATATAGAAGCCGCAAAAAACGGCTAGGACCCAAAGCCCCCAAACGGCCGGTCTCAAACACATAGTTCACATA
>NC_027755.1:11582820-11591046 GCF_000695525.1 Brassica oleracea var. oleracea
CCCAACAATCCTCAAAGCTCGAAGTCGAGGAACCCGGACATGGAGATTCCGAACGAGCTCACGGACTGATCCACCTCTCCGTCCGTAACTCTGGCACCTTCATCACCGACACCGGTTCCCGCTTCTGCCGTGTCCTCCGAGACCTCGATGGAGTCCCAAAGCTGTCGGACTCTTCCTTCGATCGGAGGAACCAAGGATTCGGCATGGGCACACCCGTTCATAAGACCCGACATCTCGGCGACCTCGGCAGGAAAAGAGAAGTCCTCTTTCTGCGACTCGTAGAGGGTAGCAACCAAGCCACGGCACCCGCAAAAATCGCCCACGAATTTTTGAGCATCCTTAAAGCTCTCGAACAGTTTCCTATTCTTCGTAGTAGAGAAGGTTACAGTTAACTTAACACCAACTGCCTCGGCTATGCGAAGAAACAGGGTTCCGTTTGAAGAACCATGCCTATACCAACGGCTACTTCGCGAGTAAAATCGTAAAAACGCTTAAGTCTCGATACGGCCTAAAGAGGGTTCGAATTGCGGACAACGTCCCATCTATGGTCCCAAAAGACTTGGGCCCAAAGACTGGTATGACGGTTTATCTCACTGGTATGACGGTTTATCTCATCCGCGGGAAGAGATAAATGTCAAATTTCCGAAGATAATCACAAAGAATAAGGAAATATGGAAAAGCCCGCTTCGCGACAAATCCGGCCGGAGAAGAGGTTAACCGACCTAAGGAGGAGTATATAAGGAGGACCTAGGACGAAGAGAAAGAAGGGAGCATTCTAAGAGCAAACTTAATACTTAGAGCAATTTAGGCATTTTTCCGTTTTTACTATCGAGGTGCGACTCGACTTGGTTAGAACTTAGGTGGCTAGACTAGCGAACATACCGATAGCTCTCGTGGGCTAGGATCTTACCTGTTGTTCACGCTCAAACGCGAATTCGGAAATAAGACCTCTTTGTTCTCTTTTCGCTCTTTTACGATTTATTACTTTCGAATCTTTCATATTGATTGTGTTGTGCGTGGCCCAGCAGATAACCGGGACCTTCAGGGAAGACTAGGTTAACTTGGCTTTCCTCTGATTAACAAAACTCGACGGTGTGAATTTCGGTTCCCACACTTTACCCGTTCCATCTCATCTTTGGGTAGATATTTCTATGGATTTCGTGCTTGGATTGCCTAAAACTAAGGCCGGACGAGATTCCATCTTTGTGCTGTGCATGTTGCTGAACTGTTCTTTAGAGATGTTGTCCGATTGCATGGCATGCCTCGGACGACTGTGTCTGATCGAGATGCTAAGTTCCTTAGTTATTTCTGGAAGACATTGTGATCTAAATTAGGAACAATACTTTTATTCTCGGCCACTTGTCACTCTCAGACCGATGGTCAAACTGAGGTTGTGAACCGGACCTTGTCCGCATTGCTTAGGTCTTTGGTTAATAAAAATCTTAGACTTTGGGAAGAATGTTTGCCACATGTTGAGTTTGCATACAATCATTCCGTGCATTCAGCTACTAAATTCTCTCCGTTTGAAATTGTTTATGGATTCAACCCTATGTATCCACTTGATCTTTTGCCTTTGCCTTAGAGTGAAAGAGTTAGTACATATGGAAAAAAGAAGGCAGAGTTCATTCGGAAGTTGCATGAGCAAGTCAGTGCCAACTTCACGGCCAAGACAAAGATCTATGAAAAAAAGGGCCAGTAAGAAAAGAAACAAGGTCGTTTTTGAGCAAGGTGATCTTGTTTGGGTTCACTTGAGAAAGGAACGATTCTCAGAAGAAATGAAGTCCAAACTTATGCCTAGAGTTGATGGACCTTAAGAAAATCAGTGACAATGCGTATCAACTGGATCTGAAAGGTAAGTATGATATTTCTCCGAGTTTCCACATTTCTGATCTATCTCATTTCTTTGTAGATGATTCAGATTTGTAGACAAATCCTTTTGAAGAGAGGGGGAATGATGCGCCTCAGTCCATGGATCAGTACATGGAACCGGACCAGACTGAAGATCAGACCATTCAGAACGACTCAGCCGAGGTTCGTCTATCCGCCCTTGCCGATCAGGACGTCCGAGCCATGTACCGTCTCAACCCGCTTACATCTGGAATGGAGCTTCAGCCAGATCCACGACAGATGTCCGAACTAACCACACCAGAGCTCGTCTTTTCTAACCATCTCGACAAGCCAAAGCCAACAGCCGAGCCAGACTTGACTTGGGTCGTGAGGTTTCCCAAAACGGTCATGACTTCTCTCTTTTGGGCCGTTTGGTGCGTACTAAGTGTCCTAAAGACCAAACCGATGGACTGTCTTTCATGTCCGACGCACTAAGATTTCTCTAAGGCACAAATCATCAAGCTATCTGAGGGGTTTGGCCGCATAAGTGCACTGCTTGATCACCCGGCGGACTATACAGACCGTCCCGCGTTCGTCCAGCTCCTTACCGCGGTCGACCCAACTTGGCCGGATGAATCTAGACATCAGCCGAAGGGTCACCTTGAGCAGATCTGATCTGAAGAGTTTATTTTACCGCCTTTCAACATTCGTAGTCAAGTTTGTTATTTCCTAAGTGTTTTAGTTATGTCTTGTTTTGACCTCAAGTAGTATAAGTATGTAAACTCTTTCTCATAATCAATGAATCGATTTTCTTTCAAAGTTTATGAGTTTATCTTTTTGTTCTTCGCTTAGAACAGTCTTGTTTCTTGTCGAGTGATTCTCCAAGTAAACAAATCTTCCCTTGTTGGTTTTGACGTAACATTCCAAGCAATAAAAACGAAGCCGGTAGTATCAAGAGGTCTTTCCGCAACCTTTTGTGTCGCCTTTCAAACCACCCAGGTCTCCCATCTTTGGGGAGTTCATATCCAAAATCCCGTTGAGTGATCCTGTCCGAATCTAGGACGTATCAAGAAGCCTGTCGAAAAGCAGATCGAACTCAATGAAGTTGTAGAAGGCTGGGAGATCGTGGTCCACGATGGTTCTGGCCACGACACTACTGCATGGACTGAAGGCGGATTGAGCGGTTTGCCGGTTGTTCCTCTAGAGAGGAAGAAGAGAAAGAGGCAATCTGTCGACTGCGATGTGCCGGCTTCAACCAAGCGAGATGACCTTCATGCATCGGAGGAGAGAGGTGAGGCGGGACACTACTGCATGGACTATTGTTTTGGTAAGGGGCCCTCTCCTTTCGCCGTCGTTTCGGATCGTCCTTCCCTTACTTTGTTCAACTCATATATATATATATTTTTTGAAACAGAGCGATGGCAGTATGAACTTCGTCATAGAGAAGTATGATACGACACTGACGGAGACACTCGCTCAGCTGGGAAAGGCCGAGAGGATGGTGCGGTTGAAAGACGCTGCCCTTCTTCGTAAATCGAAGAAGTTCAAGACAGTCGCTGAAAAGGCCGTTGAGGAGCAAGATCGAGTGCTCGCGCAGAAAACGGCTCCGAAGGCCAGGTTCTTGGAGAAATCGGGAGAACTGAAGGGGAAGTACAAATCTTCTCGCGAGAAGGTAAAGGAATTGGAGCGAGAGAAAGCCATCCTTGAGGAAAAGAAGGCCGCCCTAGAAAGAGACAAGACCGCCGCATCCTTAAGGCATCTGAAGAAAATCAACCGGCTAAGAGTGTCACGCCCCCAATCCTGAATAGGATTGACGGGATGGCAATGGTTCGAGGGAAACATACCACCCAGTCTTAGAACATCCATGGCCAAGATAGAAGGTTAAGGACGTCAGGATGCTGAGACTTTACCTTACGAGAGAAAGAAGTCAGCTAGAACGAGTAAGACGGTAGCTGGACGAAGTGAACGGGTAGCTCGACCAGCTCAACGAAGCTAGGTTAAGCTCACTCCAGCTCGGCCACTACTAAGTCAGCTCCACTAGCTGGACTACTAGCTCACTGAGCTGAGGCAGCTGGGAGTCAGCTCATCGACGGACTGTTCGGGTTTCAGGCCGATGGTCCGGGTCCGGGACGGTGGCGGGCTATGAGGTCCGGCCATGAGGCCATGGGCTGTTGGGTCGTTGGACAAGGCTGTGGGCTAAGTCCAGAAGGCTTGGGGAATGGTTTGGGCTTCTGTCCCACCCAAACCCAATCAGAATAGGCGATGGGATGCAAGTGGCTGAGAGGACACAACCCTTGGCCGATGGTGCCCATCCTCTACAAGTCGTGCCTGTTCATGGGGCAAGGCTTACCCCTTCGTTTTCTATAAATATGGGGTCCCTCCTGTCGATTTCATTATCCAATTCCAGAGTAAGAGAGAGAGAAATCGTAGAGAGAGAGAAATAAAGAGAGAGAGAGAGAGTTTCCGGCCAAAGAAAGGCCGATTGTTGTGGTTAGGTTTCCGGCGACTCTGATCGTTTGTGTGAAGCAACCTCCGATCAAGTATGGGAGATCAAGACAAGGAGAACCAAGTCGTGGTTCAGAAGGTATGTGATGGGCCGTAACTCCATCAGACCAAACAGACGGTCCTTGTGATCGCACCGCGGCTCTGGTCGGTTCATTAGTCCCATCTGCTTCTCCTTATCTGTTTCTATCTGTTCCCTTTCTTTTCTTTCTGGTTATACAGGAAAGGTTGTGTGGGTTCATAGTTTGTCTAAGCCAGGGTAAGAGTCGCAAGGTCTGACCGGTTGTTAAGCCTACTGGATTGGGCTTGAGGCTTACTCGGCTATTTGGATCAGGGTCCAAGGCCAGATCAGGCAAGGAAGTCCGATGGGCCATCGAGCCGGACTTCATTGGCCGGTCGAACCTAGATTCTATCCGAATAGACGAATTGGTCTTCGGGGCGATCCAAATTTGTTCGTGTGTTCTGTTTATCTATTCAGGACTGTCTATCTGATTTTAAGTCAAGGGGTGGTTGGTTTAATGACTTAGGATACGGTAGGCAGGTTCGTACTTTTGTGGTTGTATTGATTGAGGTTTATGTAAGTTCTAGGAACTAAGCCAAGCATTGTAGAATCGATCCGTTCTATCTTCGGTTATGATTAATGCTTATCTGGTTGTGGTTTCAGGAACTAAGGATGGTTCTGGTCAAGCCAAGGAGCCGTGAAGGTTCAGTCAATGAGAGGCTGTGTAACGTGTGGTTAGATGATGCTAGGGATGAACTAGTGATTGTCTATGAAACCGTGAACAAGTTGTGTATCGGATCTCATGTTTCTATGTAATACAAGTCAAACACATTTATATTCCGCTGTGCTATCTGTTCGTTTGTTTATGAAACTCAATATTCGAATATGACTTAGTAAATAAAAGACTTAAAATGAATCAAACAAGTAAAGAAATTAATAAGTAAGCATTCGTATCCAGTTTGGTCGAGAGGCCATGATCGGGTCTTACAAGTTGGTATCAAAGCATGCTTGATTCTAGGATAGTTGGGTTATGTAGTCCACACACGCAGCCAGCTGATAGGTCTCACGGTGAGGTTTGATTGCTTTAGTCTAGGGATTATTTTGTCTCGTTTATGTTATGTATGTTTCGTACTAACAATGTCTGAAATCCTTAGGCTGGAAAAAGCAAATCGGGAAAAGTCCGAAAGAGTAAGGGAACGGCCGGTCAGACCAGTCAAGCGGCCGCAGACGGAGCTAATCTGTCAAGGTTACCAACCGATCCGGTTGCGACTAACACCGGTGTTAGGGGATTTTTGTGTAGGATCTTTGTGAGTACCACAGAACGATGGACAAGGCTGGTATTCGTATTGGTTTACAAGTAAGACGGTAGAAAAAGACATTTTATTAGATCAAAGAGGTGGAACTACAATAGTTTTGAGTAAGAACCCTAGTTCTAGCCGCCTAGCTCTAATCTCTAAGTCTCGAAGTGTCAATCCCTTGGTTTAGGGTTTTGGTTCCCTTTATTGGTCTGTAGAAATTCAATACCTGAGTATTTTTCCCCAACAATTTGCCCCTTATTGCTCGATTTCGTCATCGAACTCGGGAAATAACCTGTGCACTCAAGTCAACCGGAGTTCCTCATTCTCAGCAGGCTTCCCTTAGGCAGGACATCGCTACAGTAATCCTGCGATCCCGGGTTCCACTCAGGCCGGAACCATACTCTGAACCCGGGGGAGGACCGGTTCCCTTATTCCAGACCGAGGTCTAGCGCTGTTGAACCGCTGACTTTTTGTTGAAGATGGAGAAGCTCTGGGCTTCTGATGGTGTCTTGGAGACGGCGTAGCCTGGAGCTCTGATCTTTCCCGTGGACGAGCTTATATGTTGATGCGTGGAAGCAGGCTTGGGGATTGGCGCAAGAGTTTCGGAGATCCCGGATCAAATTCTGGGTCCCCTAGAGTCTTCCGGTCCCCATTCGTGACGAGAAAGGGGATGGTCATGATGAAGCCTTGTTGGGGTCAAAAACGGACATGACGAAGTTAACATCCAAATATCCGTAAAAATCGGCATGAACGCTTTTACGAAAAGTAATCTTCGTAAAGAAATCTTCGCGAAGAACTTTGTGGTGAAATCTTTCACTAGTCTCGGTTGATTCATCGAAACTAAACACCCATAGCCCAAGAACACGTTCACAGAACGTCAGAAATGGATCCAAACAAGGTCGCCACGTAACGACCAAGCCGTGAACGAGCCGATCGCTACGTAGCGACCGACCCGCGAACGAGTCGGTCGCTACATAGCGAACAACCAAGCCTCCCGTTCGGTCGCTACGTAGCGACCGATCCAGCGCGGATCTGGTCGCTATGTAGCGACCGAACTGTAACGAACGTTGATCAACGGGCACGACCCAAATCCGTGCATTCTCGTCCGTTCCTTAATGCTAGCTCCTATGTACCACAGCCATATCATTTCTCACACCCATCGATCGGAGTTATCACTTAAACTTTACGATAAAAATCGCGTAATAAACGTTTCGAGTCGAAAGACGGCCCAAATAGGTCTAAAATGTGATTAGAAACCCATTTAGGATTTTTTGAGGAAAAGCCCATAGATACTATGGCGGTTTATACTCAGTCCGCAAAAAAAGATAAATGTCAAGTTTCCGAAGATAAATGTTAAGTTTCCGCGAATAATCATGAAGATCGAGAAAAATGGAATATCTCTTTTTTTGAGTTATGACGGCTTAAGGGTAGAAGAGGAAAGCTCAAACCGACCTTGGAGGGAGTATATAAGGGGTCCTAGGCGAGAGGCATAAAGAGAGAACTTTTTGAGAGCAAACTTAGCACTTAGAGCATTTAGGCAACTTTCCGTTTTTGTTATTTCGAGCTGCGACTCAACTAGGTTTTGCAGTCTTAGGTTGTTTGAACTAGGAATCTCGCCGACAGCTCTCATAGCCGAGGCTTCTACCTTGTTGTAACGCTCATACGCGAATTCGGAATAAGACTCCTTTTGCTCTTTTTTACGTTTTCTTATTTTTCTCATCTTTATTTCGTGTTCTGATTGTTTGGCGTGTGGTTTAGCAGATATCCGAAACCTCTGGCATATTAGGGTTTTCCTAACTTTCCTAATTTAAACGGAAATCGACAGTGCGAATTTCGGTTCCCACAGTTTGGTGCTAGAAGGAGGGGGATACGGATCAATCTAACTCTCAGCCACAAGACCCTCAACCAGACATGAAAACTGACGACACAAAAAACCTGCAGACTCCTCTCAACGGAGGAAGCAACACCAATCTCCACACTCCAGTGGCGGATGTCTCCGCGGCCAACGCACCAGCCAACGCCGCAACGCTCGAGGAGTTTAAAAAGATGTTCGCCACCTATGACTAAACATGTCGAAATCTTAACAGCAAGGACTCGAGCAATCCGTCCCCGCGAAACCACAAAGATTCACGGGAAAAGACTTGACTTCACAACTCCACTCGACTGGCCTGGAACATCGCGGGAACGTGCTTCGGGTCAAAACCCCAGCGAAACATCCCCTGCCGAGGAATGGAACTCTGAAAACCCTTCACCTCCCGCAAGGGACACATAGGTCGATGAAGTCTAGCCTGTCAACTTGGATCCCAGCGACATTTCTGACAATACAGAAGAGGACGCTGACATACATCAAAGAAGAACCAGAAGCCGATCGGCTCGGGAAGACTCTCCATTCGATAAACCTATGACGGAAGAAGAGGAAAATCTCTACTGGGTCGAACAGGAGGAGTTAGCCGAAAAACAAACCGAGATTACTCGCAGCAAACGCCGACAACCTCAGAAAGCTGCTGGCGAAAAATCGGACATACGCGACCTTCGCGATTACATAACTAAAAATGCAGCAGAAGTAAGGGCCGTGAAATCGCAGATCCATCATGCTAT
>NC_027755.1:11591099-11598439 GCF_000695525.1 Brassica oleracea var. oleracea
GAAAGCTGCTGGCGAAAAATCGGACATACGCGACCTTCGCGATTACATAACTAAAACCGCAGCAGAAGTAAGGGCCGTGAAATCCCAGATCCATCATGCTACCAGCGCTGCCCCAGAGATCGACAGATTACTTGAGGGAGCTCGGAAAACACCTTTCACTGCTCGCATCTCTGATACCAAGGTATCTGACTTGGGAAAAATAAAAGTACCAATATACAATGGTACGACTGATCCTAAAGCGCATCTTCAAGCCTTCCACATCAAGATGGGAAGGGCCAAACTGAAGGAGAGAGAAAAAGACGCCGGCTACTGCCGTCTGTTCGTCGAAAATCTGGAAGGAACAGCGCTCGAATGGTTCGCACGCCTTAAGCGAAACTCCATCAGAAGTTTCCGCCAGCTTGCATCGGAATTTCTCAAACAGTATTCTATGTTCATAGATAGAGAAACATCCGATGTCGATCTCTGGAGTCTATCACAAGGAAACAGACTACATCATAATCGAGGAAGAAACCAATGTTTTGTCGCAAAAACATAAGCCGACAAAGATGTCCTCGAAAGATGCAGACCAAAAGACTAAAAAGAAAAAATCTCGTAACGACAAGTACGTCCATCACGAGGGGGAAGAACTCCAAGGGGCGCATAACTACGCAGTCAGTTCGGAACAAGGCAGGACCTCGGGCAATACATGGACTCGCAATCCAGGATACGACGAAAACACCTTCTGCGAGTTCCACCAGACTCGAGGACACTCGACGACTAACTGTAAAGTCTTGGGAGCGAGACTGGCCGCAAAGATACTAGCTGGAGAACTCTCTGAAGTAACCAGCGTTAAGGATCTCATCCTTGAGACCGATCGTCCTCCAAAAACTGAGAAAAATCCACCCGCAGAAAATTCTCCTCGGGGAAATCAAGCAGGGGATAAACGCGGAAGGAGATCGGACAACAAAGGAAACGATAACAATCATCGCAGAGTAAACATGATTATCGGAGGATCACAGTACTGCAATGACACGGTCTCAGCCATCAAGGCCTACCAGCGAAAGGCCGAGTCAAGTGCAAATTGGCCTACATGGTCTCCTCCCCGAGATGGTCAAAGCGATTCGATAACATTCACGGAAGAGGAAGTCGGCGGAATCAATCAGCCTCACTGCGATCCATTCATCATAGATCTGGTCTTACGAGATCTGGAAGTCGCAAGAGTCCTCATTGACACAGGGAGCATGGTTAATGTTATCTTCCCCATCACTCTCAAAAGGATGAACCTCGAGCTCGGGGAAATTACCCCGATACGAAAACCATTGACGTGTTTTTCGAGCGAAACGTCAATGACTCTTGGATCAATCCGACTACCAGTCATGGCCGAGAAAGTCACAAAGATCGTCGACTTTGCGGTGGTCGATCATCCTGCCATCAATAATGTGATCATGGGAACCCCATGGCTGAACGCCATGAAAGCCGTTCCGTCTACATATCTCCTTGGCATCAAATTCCTGACCCAGAGCTGGGTCGCTGCCATCTGGGGTTGTCAAGTACAGTCGCGACTTTGCTTTCTCGTAGAGCATAAGTTAAGACAAATCACAACAACCGTGATGGTAAATCGCAAACGCACGAAGTTAACTCAGCCTTCGGCCGAAAACATTTCAAAGAAAGACGACTTGACATCGTCTGCTGGAGCAAACGCCTCGAATATCGAAACTCAGCCTGATTCCGAAGTCAACGCTGTCACTCAACCGAAAAAGAAAAACCCGGACAAAGACTTTGATCCTGCCACAGTCACCACGATTAAGGCGGTCAACACAGCACCAACCGCCGAGTAGAAACACTCACGGCATAAAATTGAACTACGAGATGGCTTGATCCTCGAAAGGGGTACGTAGGCAGCTCGTCAAAAAAGGGGGGGGGGGGGGAGTGGGTACGTATACTCGTATACTCCCACGTCTTAAAAGTTGCATTATTGTACTCGAGCTTTTTAAAACTTTTACTACAATACGTATTTTATGAACTCTTACGACTTCAGCTACGCGAAAATCTCTACAAACATTAAATTCTTGTCAACGGCCGTATCTGGTCCAAATTGCAAAACATTCGCAAACCTTTCAAAACGTAACACTCATTTATAGTCTTCGAAATAACAGCGAGTCGTCGCCAAAGTTAGAATCAAAACTATACGAACAACTGTCCAAACGCGACAATAAAATTTCAACGAATATTTACATCCTGCTCGTTGATTGGCCCCAATGAACACATCAGCCGTCTTAAACAAACGCACCCTGATCATTCTGATTCTCAAACATCCGACACAAAGATAAAAGCGCGCTATATAAAAAATCCGAAATTTTGGTCAAGCACTTTCAGTTGGCTTAAAAATTGTCTCTGGAGAGATGCTCAATTTGCACCATACAAGTCGTATAAGCCGAGAACCTATCGCGGAATTTAAATCGGTATGAATCAGGTTGAAATCGCAACAGGAAAATTGATAGCCGGCTAGTCACCGCATAAACCTTAAAACCGAAAGTAAACCTAGGTCTTGCCCTAAACTCAGCACACTGGTCTCTAACATCTCAAGACATGATATCTAAAAAATGATATGAGATCTTAAAACATGTCTCTCCGTCCATATCTTAAACGTTCATGAAACTTCGTACAAATAAATAAGTGACTTTTACGAAAATTCACATCTCGAGCAAACCAACAGATTGAACGTCTCGCTTGAACTAAATATGAGACGACGACTCATATTTATTTCAAACATATTCAGAACAAAGTAGTTCGATAAATATTCATCATATATAAAACCGAAAAGCGGTACGGATTCGAAGCCACCAACGGCCAGTCCCGATAAAAACAAAGCGGCCAAACAGGCCCACACAAAGTTTCAACATAAAGGCCACACTCGGCCAGATACAAATAATAAAGGCCACACTCGGCCATAAAGACAAGATGGGGGAAACCTCTTCCCGTCAAATCCTAACTTCGATTCTCACAGATCAAAGTTAAAACCCTCAGACATGGAAGCTCCGAATGCATCCGCGGGACAATCCACTTCCTCATCATAACCAGAAACCTCGGTCGCGACCTCCTCTGTATCGGGAGAAACCGGAATGGGATCCCCGAATCCTTGAATCCTCCCATCGATCGGGGAAATAAGCGCCTCAGCATGGGCATGATCATTCATGCCACCTTTCATGAGTTCCATCTCTTCCTTGAAAACAAAGTCGTCCGCCTGCGTCTTCCAGAGGGTACCAACTGAACCACGACACTCGCGAATATCGCCCATCGAGGATTAAGCCTCCTTAAGGTTTCCATACTCGGCTTTGAACTGAGAAGCACGGTTTCTCATCACCTCGACAATCTCTCTCCTACCTCTCCTTTCCTCTTGACGGACGGCCTTGGCATGATCCTTGGCAAGTTTCGAATCTCGCTCAAAAATTTCGCTTTGAACACGTGCAAGGTCTTTTTCCGCTTTCTCTGCCTTGAAGCGATAAACCATGACCTCCCTGTGGCTTGTCTCAAGGGCTGAGCCAAGCATGTTCAGACCCTGTAAAAACGACTAACGTGTTTAAAAAAAAAAGAAAGAAACTATCCGCGAAGTTCCTAAAGAAGAAAGAAACTAACCCCGTTGATTATGCGAGATCCTTCCGCGACTACCTTGGACATTCCACATCCGTCCACAAACGAAGGAGGATTGAAACTCGAGGGTAAACCAGCCAAGAACTCGTCAAAATCCAGAATAGGTACCTCGCTCGAACCACTACTGTCACCATAAGCAAGGTCCGTGTCCCATCCTGGAAGAATAGAGTCAGCTACGGAAAACTCTATATCACCAAGATCAATGCCTTTTCCCTTAGAAGTTCTCACGTCCGTTTCCTCCGCGGGAACGTCGCAAGGAGCAGGATCATCGGACTTGGAATCACTATCCGCTTATGCGCCCACTCCAAGATCGGGATGCACGAGTCTCAACGCCTTGCGGACTCTCCTCGGCGTAAAGAAGGTCCAGAAAAATGGACCATTCCTGAGGAGATCCCTCATTTCGATCACGTCTTTGGGGAATGGGTAAAGTGGGTTGATGAAGGGACTGTCATTCGGCTTCCTCCGGAACAGTGGGATGCAATTCTCTTCGACGGATGCATCGTTTACACGAACAAAGAAGAAGAACTTCGTCCACGAGTTAGAGTTGGAAATAAGCCCCTTAATCACCGTCATATATTTCCGACGGACCAACCGGTAGAGGTGTGGTTTCGAAACAAGTTGCAGCCTGAAGATCGCTTCAAAGTGGTCAGTGGTAAGGGAGAGGCCATGCTCATAGCTCAGGATCACGACGCCAATGAGATGCTGAAAACTGGTGGGATTCAGCTGGCTTATCGATACCTCGAAGCAGTCCATCACACGGACTATGATTTCAGGGATCAGAAACCACAGACGACAGCACACCAAGAATGACTCGTAGCAGGAAAAGTAACCCTCCGGGGGATTATCAGCACTTTCTCCTCGACAAGGAATTCAAAACTCTACTGCATCCGAAATCCGGTAGAACGCCCGAACGGCCTTAAGGAATTCACCGGTGCTTCTGCTCGGCGCACCTTTTTCGACCGAACTTTGGTTCATGACAGGAAATGACTTCTTAATAGGGGGAGTAATCGAACCATATCTCACTATCCAGTACGCCTCACCATCGGCAGGATCCATCGAGTGAGGCACGAATTCGGCCTTCGGGGCAAGAATACCGTCATCGTGAACACCCTCGGACGAAGAACCAAGGGAGGTACCTCTTTCCAAAGTCTTTTTTCTGCTAGAAATCTTTTAAACTGAAAGAAAATAGAGAAGGAGAGGGAAAGGAAAATTTTTCTCAAGAAACTTCTTATGAAAATAAGTGAGTGAAAATTATGAGGAAAGTTACTTCCCTTCTTATACGCATTAAAAGTTACTACTTGTCTACGGATTCTTGGATATAAACTTCTTCCAAATACGCCTATCTTGCCTAAATCGCCAAACCGAGCGCTAGAATCTTATCGCAATCCACGATTCTAACGGGCTGGGGGGCTAACTGTTGGGGTCAAAATCGGACATGACGAAGTTAACATCCAAATATCCGTAAAAATTGGCATGGACGCTTTTACGAAAAGTAATCTTCGTAAAAAAATCTTCGGGAAGAACTTTGCGGTGAAATGTTGCACTAGTCTCGGTTGATTCATCGAAACTAAACACCCATAGCCCAAGAACATGTTCATAGAACGTCAGAAATGGATCCAAACAAGGTCGCCACGTAACAACCAGTCTGCAAACGAGCCGGTCGCTACGTAGAGACCGACCAAGCCACTTGGTCGGTCGCTACGTAGCGACCAACCCACAAACGTGTTCGTCGCTACGTAGCGACCGACCAAGCCACTCGGTCGGTCGCTACGTAGCGACCAACCTGCGAACAAGTCGGTCGCTACGTAGCGACCGACCAAGCCACTCGGTCGGTCGCTACGTAGCGACCAACCTGCGAACAAGTCGGTCGCTACGTAGCGACCGACCAAGCCACTCGGTCGGTCGCTACGTAGCGACCGACCCACGAACGAGTCGGTCGCTACGTAGCGACCCATCAAGCCTCTCGTTCGGTCGCTACGTAGCGACCAACATGTGAATGAGTCGGTCGCTACGTAGTGACCGACCAAGCCTCCCATTCGGTCGCTACGTAGCGACCGATCCAGCGCGGATCTGGTCTCTACGTAGCGACCAAACTGTCTCGAACGTTGATCAACGGGTACGACCCAAATCCATGCATTCTCGTCTGTTCCTTAATGCTAGCTCCTATGTACCGTAGCCATATAATTTCTCACTCCCATTCGATAAAAATCGTAATAAACTTTTCGAGTCGAAAGACGGCCCAAATAAGTCTACAACGTGATTAGAAACCCACTTACGATTTTCTGAGGAAAAGCCCATAGATACTATGGCGGTTTGCACTCAGTCCGCAAGAAAAGATAAATGTCAAGTTTCCGCAGATAAATGTTAAGTTTCCGCGGATAATCATGAAGATCGAGAAAAATGGAATATCTCCATTTTTGAGTTATGACGGCTTAAGGGTAGAAGAGGAAAGCTCAAACCGACCTTGGAGGGAGTATATAAGTAGTCATAGGCGAGAGGCATAAAGAGAGAACTTTTTCAGAGCAAACTTAGCACTTAGAGCATTTAGGAAACTTTCCGTTTTTGTTATTCCGAGCTGCGACTCAACTAGGTTTTGCAGTCTTAGATTGTTAGAACCAGGAATCTCGCCGACAACTCTCATAGCCAACACTTCTACCTTGTTGTAACGCTCATACGCGAATTCGGAATAAGACTCCTTTTGCTCTTTTTTACGATTTCTTATTTTTCTCGTGTTTATTTCGTGTGCTGATTGCTTGGCGTGTGGTTTAGCAGATATCCGGAACCTCTGGGAAATTAGGAGTTTCCTAACTTTCCTAATTTAAACGGAAATCGACAGTGCAAATTTTGGTTCCCACAAGCCTCGAAGTTCGCTCCCTCACGTGGCGTCCTCTCTGTGGCGCGTGGGGAATTTCCTAGGGTTTATTACCCTTCTCTTTGCTCTCGCCGCCTAGCGGCTCTCCAACTTTCCTATTTTCTCTCAATCTCTTAGCATTTCTCCGCAATCTTCATTTGCTCAAGCTCAGTTCTTCATTTCAGGTATTATCTCCCTTTCACTCTTTTTTTTCGACTTCTTTCCTCCAGATTCCCTTTTTGATCTCTAGGATGAAATCTAAGCCAGATCTCGCTCTAGATTCTTCTTCTATAGGCGGTAGGTGATGCGACCCAAATCAGCATCTATGTCTCAACGAGGAGCTTAAGGTACGAACCAGCTAAGCAACTGATCATAGCTGGCTTAATGGGCATTTTATGGGCCTTATCGGTTTGATCCATGAAGTTCTAGACCGAGAGAAGTTGATGAGCTTGATGCAGAATGTGGAGGCCTTATGCTCAATAAGAAATCAATGTATGGATTTGTCCAAGAAAGGCCCACCAAGAAAATACAAGCCAAGGTCGTATAATATATCAATCTGACGGTAATTCCGAGATCTTCAACCATGCGAAAGGACGTAGCCAGCCGAAGAGTTCTGCGACCATAACTTTCAAACTTCGGTCAAGTCTTAGTCTTTGGTCAAGTCAATATTCCTAGTCAAGTCTTCTTAGTTTTAAGAGCTTTATAGTTTTTGACTAGATTATTTAATTCTACAGATTGCCTATTATATAAAGGCTTGCTTTGTATTGTTTCTATTCATTTAACTTTTTAATAAAAATCTTTCCTTTTAACTTGTTGAATCATTTGTTCTTCATCGAACATCTTATCTTCTGAGTCGTCG
>NC_027755.1:11598667-11606265 GCF_000695525.1 Brassica oleracea var. oleracea
AGAAATCAATGTATGGATTTGACGGAGAAAGGCCCACCAAGAAAATACAAGCCAAGGTCGTATAATATATCAATCTGACGGTAATTCCGAGATCTTCAACCATGCGAAAGGACGTAGCCAGCCGAAGAGTTCTGCGACCATAACTTTCAAACTTCGGTCAAGTCTTAGTCTTTGGTCAAGTCAATATTCCTAGTCAAGTCTTCTTAGTTTTAAGAGCTTTATAGTTTTTGACTAGATTATTTAATTCTACAGATTGCCTATTATATAAAGGCTTGCTTTGTATTGTTTCTATTCATTTAACTTTTTAATAAAAATCTTTCCTTTTAACTTGTTGAATCATTTGTTCTTCATCGAACATCTTATCTTCTGAGTCGTCGGAGTGTGTCATATCTTCGGGCTTAGAAGTTGGTAGTATCAAGAGACTTTCCGCACCTCGTGTGTCACCATTCGATCCACATCCCTTGATCGTTTGTGCTTTCTAGCTAATTCGGTGCAATGCTTATCCAATCCACCAACCTTAGAGTGATCCTTCAATTTAGGGCGTATCAAGTGGTATCAGAGCCAATTTGGCTGGTTTTTTTTTTTTCATCTTTCACCTTCTCATCTCTCCACGTTTTTTTCTTTTCTTATTTCTTGGATCCGGGCTGTTTCTTTACTCCCCTGTGATCGCCTATTATAACAAAAAAAAATATTGATAAAAAAAAAGAAAAAAAAAAGTTTTGGCCTGAATCACTTCTGAAGAGAAATCCATGGGGAGTGGTGGAAGAGAAACCCTGCTGGCTGAAGAGAAATCCAGCCTTAGGACAGTTAAGGCGGATCCATATCTTTCTCTTTTCTTTTTCCCACAAAAGTTTGTTTTGGGTTTTGATTGCTGAATTTTGACTGCCTATCATTCTTTTAACCAGTGGAAAGAACTTTGAGTGATCACCTAAAAATCGTGAGCTAAACACTTTAAGAGTGTAGGGATTTTTATTTGCTAACTCTTTGTTAAGTGTTTTCAGGATGTTTGGACTTCTCAATAAATCAAAACCACAACAAGACGTTTACTTTCCTTTTAAAACCGTGTTAGAAAAAGAGCAAATGATTTTTGGAAATAAGAAACAGTTTGCTTCTAATGGGTTTGATTTTGTGCAGAAACAAAGAAACCAAAGGAAGAGACAAAAGAGGTTCGATGGTGATGAGAAGTGGGTCAGAAGTGGTGATCGTCCCTTCACCAAAGCAAGAGAAGCAACTGTGATGTGTTTGATCAGAATGAGCTTCAGACTTATGTCAGCTTGGAGAAGATGTTGCATAAGGCAATTCATGCTATCCGGCAACTCAAGAAGAAGGGAAACACCAACACTTCTCCTGCACCAAAACAGCAAAGTAATTTTTCTTCTCTTTCAAATTCTGATTTGAAAACTAATGTGTTGTCCTCTGATAAAAGCAAAGCTGTGAAACCCACTAGCAAAGCTCATTCTACCAGGTGCTTCAAATGCCATAGGATTGGTCATTATGCTAACAAGTGTCAAAAGCAAAGACCGTTGGTGACTTTGGAGAATGAGAACGTTGAAGTTGAAACCGAGCCAGAAAAGGAAGACCCATTGCCAATTTTCGATGACTTCACATATGAGCCAATGGAGGGGCTAAATGAAGATAAAATTTGTGGTCATCAACCCAACCAAGAAGAATCATCTTCCATTCAAAAAACGGACCGAACTCAAGGTGAGCATTGTGCTGATTATGGTTCTTTTGCTTATAATCCTTTTCCTTTTAATGTTTCAGAATTGAGGACAAATCTTTTTGAAGAGGAAGGGAATGATGTGCACTGGTTCGTGGATCAGTCCATTGGAGCCGACCAGCATGGAGATCAGGACGTTCTGAATAATTTGACTGAGGTTCGTTCATCCGACCGTACCGATCATACTGACCGAGCCGTCCCACGTGCGTCCCGATTGGAGCTTCGGCTGAAACCACGACCAGACGACCGAACTGACCGTACCGGAGCTCGTCTTCCTTGACCAACTTGATATTCTCAGACCCACGGTCGAGCCAGACTTAGCTTGGATCGTGAAGAAACCGAAGACGGACATACATTCTCATCCGGCGGACCATCCGGACAGTCCCGTAAGCGTTTGTATCTTTACCCCGTGCATCCATCTGGTTCGAATGAACCTGGACATTATCTGAAGGGCCATATTTGACCAATCTGTATGGAAGACTGAGTCTTCGACTCATTAATTCAGATCTGGTCAAATTTGTATTTTCTATGCATTATTTTCCATGTATTTTCTTTATTAGTCTTTGACTAGAAACACTATAAATATGTAGTCTCATTCTATGAATAAAATCAGTCTATGTTTTTGAGTTTATTTTCGTTTTTTTCTCTGAGTGAGAGAGAGAGTTCTTTAGCTAGTTCACAACCTTAGAGTGATCCTTCACGTATCAAGTGGTGTGTTGTTTGGTGGTTAGCCAACGCATTACAATCGTTCTTAGGTGGTTAGCCTTAGATCGTGGGTATATCAAGAGCCATTCCACATCTCTTGACGATCCCTTCAATCCATCTCAGTTCCAGAAGTGCCATTGCCTTCTCGGATCATATCCAACACCCAGCTAAAGTGATCATTCCCGATTTAGGGCGCATCAAGTGATACGCCGTAAATCGGGAAGGATCACTTTAGCTGGGTGTTTGATATGATCCGAGAAGGTAATGGCACTTTTGGAACTGAGATGGATTGAAAGGATCGTCAAGAGATGCGGAATGGCTCTTGATATACCCACGATCTAAGGCTAACCACCTAAGAACGATTGTAATGCGTTGGCTAACCACCAAACAACACACCACTTGATACGTGAAGGATCACTCTAAGGTTGGTGGATTGGATAAGCATTGCACCGAATGAGCTAAAAAGCACAAACGATCAAGGGATGTGAATCGAATGGTGACACAAGAGGTGCGGAAAGTCTCTTAATACTACCAACTTCTAAGCCCAAAGATAAGACACACTCCGACGACTCAGAAGATAAGATGTTCGATGAAGAACAAATGATTCAACAAGTTAAAAGGAAAGGTTTTTATTAACAAGTTGAATGAATAGAAACAATCCTTTATATAATAGGCAATCTGTAGAATTAAAAAATCTAGTCAATCCTTGAAACTATAAAGCTCTTAAAACTAAGAAGACTTGACTAGGAATATTGACTTGACCAAAGACTAAGACTTGACTGAATTTTGAAAGTTATGGTCGCAGAACTCTTCGGCTGGTTGCGTCCTTTCTCATGGTTGAAGATCTCAAAATTGCCGTTAGATTGATATATTATACGACCTTGGCTTGTATTTTCTTGGTGGGCCTTTCTCCGACAAATCCATACATTGATTTCTTATTGAGCATAAGGCCTCCACGTTCTGCATCAAGCTCATCAACTTCTCTCGGTCTAGAACTTCATGGATCAAACCAATAAGGCCCATAAAATGCCCATTAAGCCAAGGTATGATCTGTTACTTAGCTGGTTCGTACCTTAAGCTCCTCGTTGAGACATAGCTGCTGATTTGGGTCGCATCATCCCCTCCTCCTTTAAAAGGATTTGTCCTCAAATCCGAACCTTCTAGGATGAATGAACAGACATGGTTTTTCTCTGCCAAGGTGTTTCTACTGTTCTTGTGCGCACTCGCCTTTATTCCAGGCTCAAAGATGAAGTGTTGTAGACCCTCTTCAGGCCTCAGTAGCTCCACTGGGTCGTAGTCCTTACAAACAAATGGCTGAACCAGTTTGGCACTTGATAAAGAACCGAGAATATCACCTGAATCATAAGCGGTTGTGAGATCTTTTTCATGATCAGCTTCTGGTCCACTATGAACCACATCTTTAGCCACTTTTTCGACAGCGAGGAGAACACTTACAGCCTCTCCTTCTTCCTCCTCATCAAAGATTGGACCGAGATCTTCCTCCTCATCAAAGATTAGACCGAGATCTTCCTCTTGATACAGCTGATCGTCCATAGATTCTGCTTGGACATAAACAATCGATAGCTCTGGTTCGATATCTTTGGCCTCCTGATCTTCTTCTAAAAATGGAGATGGACGTGGGTTTGTGATCCTCTGATGAATCTTAGCCTTGAAATTCTCCAGCCATCTTTCCAAGCCTTTATTCCTCTTCTCCTCAGTTCTGGTTGATGTAGTCTCTTCTTTGCTGAGTGGTTTCTTCCATTTGTCTCTCTCCGGTCGTGACTTCTTGGCTTCCTTCTCTTGGTCACGCTCATATTGTGCTCTCATTTCGGCTGTGCGTTTGTTGTACCTCCATTCTCGCAACTTTTCTTCTTGTGCTTTAAGCACTGCCTTCTCTTCATGGTTGATTAGTAGTCCAAAAGACACAGTTGATCTCCTAAGGGCTGAAGAGTTAAGAATGACTGGCTGTGAAGAACTCCGAACCTCAGAGTGGCTCTGATACCACATGATACGCCCTAAAATAGGGAAAGATCACTCAATCTGACTAAAGGGATATGATCTCGACAAAAGGGTGAACTGATGGATTGAACGGTGACACAAGAGGGGTGGAAAGTCTCTTGATACTACCAAACTTCAGTTGTTGCTTGATATGACGCACAAGTCGAACAAAAGAAGGATTTCTATACGTTGCTTGATATGACGCACAAGTCCAACGAAATAGAGAAGTTTACTTGGAGTTAACCACACCAAGAAAGAAGAAGTGTTCAACAAAAAACAAAGGAGATAAACTCAATAAAAGGGGAAAAAGTTTGTCTTATTTCGTGGCTCATAGGCCCTATATATAGGATTACAAGTTGTAGAAATCCAAAGAAGAAGGTGCTAAAAACAAGACACTGAAAATAAAAACAAAGACTTGACTAAATAAAGTCTTTGACTGAAACTTGGACAGCCTCTTGATATAGCCACGGCCAAGACTTTAAAAAGTGAAGAATATGCTCCTGATATGGGCCAAGACATGTCTCTTTAAGGCCTGGTCGAAATCCATCTTTTTTCTTTAGCCAATTTTTATCGGTTTCTCCATTTGGCCCAAACAAGTCTGTTTGATTCTTTTTGTAAATCATCAAGCCCAAGACTTTCTTGGAAATTTAGAACATGAACTCAACTGGTACTATCTATCCATCTTCTCATCTTTCATTTTCTAAACACTTCTTCTTCTTTCTGTCTTAAATCTGGGCCCTACCTTACATATCGCCATTCTTCTATATAAAAAAAAGATCTATCAAAAAAAAAAAAAATAAAAACAAAAGTTTGATTTGTTGGCTAGGTGGTGGAAGAGAAATCCTGCTGGCTGTGGAGAAATCCAGCCTTGGTGTGGTTAGCTCCAAGTTAAACGAATGTCATTCAAGAGGCAGAATGATACAATCATTGTTCAAGAATTCATAAGTGAATTTAAGTAGATGATCGAGGCTAAGTTTGCTCCGATCAACAAAAGAATTGATCAGTTGGAAACACAACAAAAGCGATCTGTGCCTAGCCATGAAAAACCAGAATCAAGGAGGCTAGCATCGGAAGACTGGTTTGTAGATCTGGAAACCAGGCTCAAGGTTCACTTCTTGTCACTAGGAGACCATTGAGCTATGATCTTGGTCCAATCTTTGCTGAGGAGAAAGAGCAATTCGATAATCCGACGCAAGATTCACTTTTTGTCACTAGGAGACCATTGAGCTATGATCTTGGTCCAATCTTTGCTGAGGAGAAAGAGCAATTCGATAATCCGACGCAAGATTCACTTTTTGTCACTAGGAGACCATTGAGCTATGATCTTGGTCCAATCTTTGCTGAGGAGAAAGAGCAATTAATAGTTATATACTTGCCTAAGTGTTAGGAGGCAGAGAGCTTTTAGCTACCATTGTATTCTTATTTTCAGCAGAAAGTTTTAGGAGACAAAATCATAGAGAGATTTGTGATTGGAACTCCATTGATTCATCTATTCTATTCTATCAGTTTTATCTACATTTTGTGTCAAGAATTGCTTAGCTATGTCTGAGTAGTTCACTTGTTAGATTCAGGGTTCAAATAGGTTAGAGGGATTAGCCCCAACTATAGAGTGCTAAGTTGTGATATTCATTGATTGATTGTTCTTAATGCTTGTTTTAGCCTTGCTAACTTGAACATGAACCTAAGAATTTACATGTGTCAAGCATCCTTGATCATCCAGTCCTGAATCTAATTTGTCATGCTAGGACTGCTAGAGAGATGCTAATCGCTGATCTAGGAGACTAGTGAGCATCATCAACCTGCGCCTAGGGCTTAACTAGAAGCATCGATCGATATTGTCTTCTCACAATCGATCGATATTTACGAAAGGTGTATCGATCGATATCCCTATAGGACCACGCTAACCAGTGAAACATTGCCATCACTGATCACTGTGATTAAGGAGTTGAGCTCTAATATATTATGCATGCAACTGTTAGGCATCTATAGGATTATAATCTCCAACACCTGAATAGAAACCATGCATCTAATAGCTTCCATTAAGTTACACCCCCAATCATCTTGTTAGTCGAGCAATAGACTTGCTCAATTAGGAATGCTATTTACATTTAAACCATAAAACAACAAACACTTAGAATTATTAATTTACTAGATTTCAAAGGTTCCCTAGCTCCTTGTGGATTCGATCCCTAAGTACTGCAACTGAACCTCTTATTTGAGAGTGTAATTCACTTCTTAGGGTAATTTGAGTGGTATCAAATTTGGCACCGTTGCCGGGGAGCTTTGATCGCCATTAGATTTAGTTTTATTGATTATTATTCTTTTCTCTACCCCCATTCTGACACAAAATTTTTTCTTGTCTTTTCAAGTGCATGCCCAGCAGTACCAGAAGCAATAAGGACAAACACCTGTATTCTCAGAAGATCCTGCTTACTTGGAACGCTCGATCTGCAAAGACCAACGTTCCACATCGCTCGATGCAGCAGCTTTCACGCCGACTGATTCTCGCACCCACCCATCGACCGACACCCGACCTTCATCGTCGACCGATCTACATCGTTCGACATCGATCGATACTACACCGCGTACATCGATCGATCATCAGTCGCGAAACATGGTTGCGATTGTTATTCTCAGACATGATGAGAATGGAAACTTGTATGACCAGGATGGTCATCTGCGTAATGCAACTAGTCAGATACTAGACGCTCAGGGGAATGTAATCCCTGATGCTGATGCTACATGAGCTGCTCAACCTGTAGAAGAGGCTGCTCAACCAAGGGCACTGGCTGACTACAATCGTCCAGATGAGTACTACACCAACAGATCAACTATTCGACTTCCAGTGATTCAGAAGGAGAATTTCGATCTGAAGCCTCAGTACTACACACTCGTATCACAGCTACCCTACTCTGAGTTACCGTACGAGCATCCTATGGACCATCTAGAGAGGTTCGAGGATCTTATCGCTGCCATTCGTATGGATGGAGTCCCCAAGGACTACCTATTGTGCAAAGTTCTTCAAGTATACTCTGACTGGAGAAGCGATGCACTGGCTTAAGCAGCTACCCACAGGATCTCTAACATCCTGGGCTGACATCAAGAATGCTTTCTTGCGAAACTTCTTCGATGAGGCACGCGCTGAAGACTTGAGGAGCAAAATTGCTACATTCGC
>NC_027755.1:11607063-11635939 GCF_000695525.1 Brassica oleracea var. oleracea
TGGCAAGTGGTGAAGCATGAGAAGCTTGGAGAAGGAGACTTCGAAGTCGAAAGCTCCATGAGTTTTGGCGGATCACAGTGGTGTCGACCGATGTCAATGGATACACATCGATCGACAGACCATGACGAAGATCGATCGACGGATTACTCTAAACATCGATCGACGTCTTCTGCTGAATCGACTGCGGAGCGTAGTGCAGTTCAAATCATGACTCATGAGGAATTCGCAGAAAAACATCCTCACCCTCCCTCCCCTTTCTACGTAAAAATCGATCGACCGCATGAGCCAGCCATCGACCGACAGAGAGAGACCAATATCGATCGACCCCCTCACCTCCCATCGATCGACGGGCACCTCTCACCTACCGAGTGCGGTTACCTTCTATTGATAGTGACCGAATCAACGCACTCAGACCACCACCAGAACCTTTAGCAACCCCACCAGAACCTACAACCAACCCTTCAGACACTACACCAGAGGCTATGCAAGTTGATAAGGGAACTGAGGGAAGAGTTCTAAGGAAAAGGAAGGAGAAGATTCCTAAGAACCTTAAGAGGGAAGCTAATGAGAAGGAGATGAATGGTTTCACTAAGAGAGTCCTCAGAATCCCAGTGGAGAAACCTTTTGATGAAGTTTATTACACACACCGGTTGTGTATGTTCTTTAGAGAGACTAAGGAGACTGAGGAGGACATGAGGAAAATGTTTCATTACGCCAGGGAAATGATGAAACTAAGGATCACATTGAAGAAGAAGAGTGATCCTTGGAAGTTTGCAATACCATGTGTGGTGAAGGGTATTGAATTTCCCCATGCACTTTGTGACACAGGAGCATCAGTCAGCATACTACCTAAGGTTATGGCAGACCAGCTGGGTCTGAAAATAGAGCCCTCAGCAGAATCTGTCACCTTCGTGGACCTTCAGAAAGGAGCTCGGGAGGCATCATAAGAGACCTTGAGGTACAAATTGGTAATGCCCTTGTCCCTGTAGATTTTCATGTCCTGGACATCAAGCTTAACGGGAACTCTTCACTTCTGCATGGAAGAGCTTTCCTGGAAGAGCTTTCCTGGCTACAGTAGGAGCTGTTTGTGACATGAACACCAACAGACTGTGTCTGACACTGATAGATCCAGATGTCCACTATGACCTAGTTCGAGTTGTGAGACAACAGGTCAACCTCGTGGAGCTTGAAAATGATCTTGGCTACATTGCAGCATGCTATTGTGGACCAGAGTACGAAACAGAGTACTCGGAATCGATCGACACTCACACTGCTTCATCGATCGATTCAAATGAGTCACTGACGACCGATGAACACTATCCCACGTCGCTCGACGGGAAGCATCTGGTAGACCACTTCACATTACCAGAACAGTGTTATCAAGACTTTGCCTTTCAACAACCCAACAAGAAAGGACGTGATGACTATTCAATAGGCAGTTGGGAGACAGTGGATTCCATGAAAGTTTTACAGTAGAGACTGTGATTCTTTCATCAAATGAGGATCCTACTGAGGAGTATGTTGAGGATTACTGGAAGGAAAGAGCTATAGAGATTGGTATGCAGGATGACAGATATTCAACCCATTCCTTCAACAACACGCCTCCACCATCGATCGACAGCAACTACTCAGCATCGATCGATACCACGTCTACACCAGACGACGCGCAGTTGATACAAAACAAAATGGAGTTAATGCATGAGGAACTGAACGAGCTATCAGCCTGCGCCTCCGACAAGATTGGATGGCATCAGATCAGCATTGAAAACATCCTAGAAAGGCTACAAAACATCTCAAATGCAATTCAGAAGATGGATGAGAGATGGACCAGAAATGATGAGGCCACAAGAAGTTTCATTGCAGCTTGGTCCAAAATGTGCAGATATGAGGTGGATGCTTGTTTCCCAACAAGTAGCAGTCTTTCCACCAACTAGCCACACACCTCCACAATCAAGCTAAATGACTATAACAAAGCGCTGAGTGGGAGACAACCCACTATTAGATAATTTTAATTGGTTTTCTTAGTTACTAGTATTTACTTTCGTTTTCATTCTTTCAGATTTATTACAAAACCTAAGTAGGATAATTACCAACATATCGACCGTGGACGACATGTCGACATCGATCGACCTTAAATCACATACGACGATCGATGCATATCGATGCATATCGATCGATTCCCACTCCGGTCAGGTTTATCTTCCGAACTTGTTACATTGAGTACTTATGATTTATTTTCCACTATAACTCCGACTGTGTTACACTGGGGCAATGTAATTTAAGGGGAGGCTTACTGATATAATTTATTTTGATTCTTATAAAAAGATTTTAATAAATTATGCTTAGCTATGTGAAAGGGACTATGATCTTATTACTTGAATGTCTAACCACTCTTTAGCACCATTCTAGATTTACTGATTGCAGATAGTACTAAAGATGCTAAAGTGGATCAACCTGTCAACTATATACACTTGCCTTGATTGTTTGAAGGAACCAAAGCTGACCTCCAACACTAAACCTAACATAATCGCTTCTCTTGGGGCTTGGTATACATGAGATCGGATTCTTCAGACAAGTCTGGAAGGTAACGCCTTGTGTAAATTAATTTATCACATTTTCTCTCTCTATTTCGACCCTAGAGTAGTTAATTATTAGTTTATCTAAAAAAAAAAATATCCGAAATTTATTACTTAATTAGGACTTAGGATTTAGTTAGGTGGAATCCGAACAAGACTTGGTGGCTAAAACCATTGAGGCTTGCTTCATAAGGATTCCAACAAAAAGAATTCAAACGAGAGCTCGCTTCATATGAATTCTTGGATATAGGTCAAAAAGAAGTGAACAGAGCTTGGTGGCAACCACCATTAAGACTTGATTCATGGAAGCCTGTCCAATCTTGGTCACTGATCTTGCAATACAAGCATAAAAAGAAGTGAACAGGGCTTGGTGGCAACCACCATTAAGTCTTGATTCATGGAAGCCTGTCCAATCTTGGTCACTGATCCTGCAATGGAAGCAGACTTTGACTCAAGAGAGAAATTAGAGAGAGAGAAATTAGGAACTAACTTTTACCTGCAGTTCCAGATACTTGTCTGAAAATCCTTGCATCCTGTGATTGATTCTCCTAAGGTAAAGCATGCACTTTTATATTTATGCTAAGAAATGAGGTTAGTAGAGGGGAATGGCAGACAGGATTTGCTGAGTTGTAGACTAGTTGAATTTGGTTGCTAAGCTAGGATATTGCATAATGTGCTTTTTGTGATTAGGACTTTTAGATGTGGTTTGCGAAATTGTAGAGGTGATAACTTCTGTGTTTTAAATCTATAAGTCTGTTTTAAATCTATAAGTCTCTGCTGTTTTCAAACCTCTTTCAAAGAGACTGCCTGTTTGTTTTGCTTGAGGACAAGCAAAAGGGTAAGTCTGGGAGAATTGATATACCATGGATTTGACCCATTTTCATCCATGGTATATAAGTGTTTTACTATCTATATATTATATATTCTATCCTATTAGGTATGTTTTCAGGTTCAGGAGTATCTTGGAATAAAGTGATGATTATGGAGCATTTAGGAGCTTAAAAGAGATTTCATCCGAGCTGACCATTAGAGGTCGATACGAAGAAGAAGCAATCGATCGATTCCCATCCAATGTCGTTGATCGATACAGAAGAGGGGCCTCGACGATGGGAGATTATGATCGATCGATGTACATCCTGTACCATCGATCGATGTCGAGACGCGAGACGCGCGACTTGGTTCCTGCCGACTTTAAACCTAAGGCTTCACCAAATTACAAGATTACCCCTGACGAGTTTTTAACCTAATAAATATATACTTGCCTAAGTGTTAGGAGGCTGAGAGCTTTTAGCCACCATTGTATTCTTATTTTCAGCAGAGAGTTTTAGGGAGAAAATCATAGAGATATTTGTGATTGGAACTCCATTGATTCATCTATTCTATTCTATGCAGTTTTTATCTACATTTTGTGTCATGAATTGCTTAGCTATGTCTGAGTAGTTCACTTGTTAGATTCAGGGTTCAAATAGGTTAGAGGGATTAGCCCCAACTATAGATTGCTAAGTTGTGATATTCATTGATTGATTGTTCTTAATGCTTGTTTTAGCCTTCCTAACTAGAACATGAACCTAGAAATTTGCATGTGTCAAGCATCTATGATCATCCAGTCCTGAATCTAATCTGTCATGCTCGGACTGCTAGAGAGATGCTAACCGCTGATCTAGGAGACTAGTGAGCATTATCAACCTGCGCCTAGGGCTTAACTAGAAGCATCGATCGATATTGTCTTCTAACAATCGATCGATATTTGCGAAAGGTGTATCGATCGATATCCCTATAAACCATCGATCGACACTTTCTTGTGATCAAAAGACGACAGTTGAGATCAAAGATCTAGTTAGTTAACCAGGGAAACATTGCCATTGCTGATCACTGTGATTAAGGAGTTGAGCTTTAATATATCATGCATGCAACTGTTAGGCATCTATAGGATTATAATCTCCAACACCTGAATAGAAACCCTGCATTTAATATCTTCCAACTAAGTTTCACCCCCAATCATCTTGTTAGTCGAGCAATAGACTTGCTCAATTAGGATTGCTATTTACTTTTAAACCATAAAACAACAAACACTTAGAATTAATAATTTACTAGATTTAATAGGTTCCCTAGCTCCTTGTGGATTCGATCCCTAAGTACTGCAACTGAACCTCTTATTTGAGAGAGTAATTCACTCCTTAGGGTAATTTGAGTGGTATCAATGAGGAAGCACTGCCCGAAACAATTGAGCAATCATATCCTAAGGAGACTAAAGAAGCTGCAAAAGAAGAACTGTTTCAGATTTCAACCAGAACCCATTTCGATGATATTTTCAAAAGGTATTCTAATTATTCACGACCTGATCCATACATCCTTTGTTTTGAGACACTGAAGGAAGTAGAATATGGGGAGAAGAAGCTTTGGGCATCTCTGGGCAAATCAAACATGGAAGAGGGAAGGGTTGTGAGTTCGGTTCTTAACTCACAAGTGCAATCAAAGATAACTGAAGCTGTGGATTTTGTCTTTGGAGAATCAGCTTTCTGGAATCCAGCTGCCAAAGCAAATGCTCTGTTGTTTGAAGAACTGAAGCCATATATCGGAACGAAATTTCAGTATAAGTTTTTGGATGTTGGTTGCAGCAAAAATATCCGGGATGACCTGCAGTATTTGGAGGTATGGTTATTTCATCCCAAAGAGTATGATGCTGGAAATGGAACTCAAAGAAACCATCACATAATTGACAAAGTAAGAGATGGGCGTGGAGTGACCAAGCTAAAGTTGCTCGCACAACTATAATGGCTGCATAAAGGTGGTAATGTGAACTTAATCTCTATTCCACCCACATTTCCTTTTGATCCAGGAGAGTCAGATTTGTGGACAAATCCTTTTGAAGAGGAAGGGAATGATGCGCCTCAGATGGTACAACCCACGTCCTGCTCCTTACCGCCATGGACCAGACTGGTTCGGATGAACCTGGACAGTAGGCAAAGGGTCATCTTGACCAGATCGCATGGGAAAAATGGAGTCTTTGACTATCTTTAATACCAGATCGCATGGTAAATAGATTATTTGACTATCTTTAATATTTTCAGTCAATCTTTATACTTCCTAGGCATGTTTTTCCTCAATATATTTATGTCTTTCTTTGACTCATTCTAGTATAAATATGTAAAGCATCTCATAGAATAAAATAATCGATTTTTCTTCTTCTTTTGAGTTTATACTCTTTGTTCTTTGCTTAGAACATTTTTAGTTTTCTTGGTGTGGTTAGCTCCAAGTTAAATGCCTCTTTCTTGTTGGACCGGTGCGTCACATCCGGCAACAGATCGAGTTTGCTTCCTTGTCGGACATGTGAGTCATATCAGGCGACAATCAAGCACCCTGTAGTATCATTGGGCCATCCGCAACCCTTTGTGTCACCATACATCCCATGAGTTCTCCTTCCTTTTGGATCGAGTCCATATCTTTCCTTACGGGCTGTGTGTTCGTTCCTTAGGGCGCATCAGTAGGGTTAGGTCAAAGTAGGATAGATCTGGTGCTGGTCCTTCAGAATCGATGGACTCCTCCGGTTCTTCACTAGATCTTACCGCGGAGGTTGAAAACCCGAGCTGCACAGCTACCGGCGTTGCTCCGCTGTCCCCAGAGATAGATAGGTTCCTCCCGGTGGGCTCTCTTTCGTCGATAGGAGTGGAAGAAGTCGCAAGCTAGTGGGTGAAGTATCATCTTCCTGAAGACGTTATCATCAGGATCCCAGTACCGTAGTTAGGGTCTCGGATTTCAAGGTCGATGAGGTCCCTGTGTATGAGGGGTTTTTAGAGTCGGGTTTCAGAGATCGAGTTCCTTCGCTGGTGGCGAAGGTGTCGGAGGCGTTCGAGATCTCTCCAGGTCAGCTGAATCCCCCCTCCTGGAGAATTCTGATAGCTCTGTAAAATCTAGGTGATCTCGAAGGTCTTACTATCGGGGTCGCCGAGGTTCTGTACTAACATGCTATCACCCCCCTGAATGGTGGAGAACGAAGATACCATCTGCACCCTCGCGGTGGTGGCTCCCGGTTCAGGAGATCGTGAAGAAGGAGAGAAAGCGTCTCCCGGTTTTTGATGGTTGCTGGACCGAGAAGTTTGCCTTCATGTACCTTTCGGGTTTCTCCACTGTTTGGTGCACAGCTGGTGGGTGATAAGAGTCGTGAGGGTAGTGATTGTCATATGATATTAATGATCCTTGTTTCCTTTTGCAGATATTCCTAGTGTGTATCCTTCTTTGGGAGAGAGGACGACCAAGCAGGTGCTGGAGCTTCCCATCGAGCGTCGCCAGGTCCCTTTTCTGGTGAGCAAAGAAGAACTGGAGCGTTGCATCATCTGGGGTAAGATCCGATATCTTCATTTCGTTTACTGTGAACAGTTTGCTGAGTTGTGTTAGTGCCATGCTTCAGGTAATATGTCGGGATCCAAAGGTGAGGAGGCGTTGGCAGAGTATAAGAGGGCTTTGGAGGTTATGTCAGCGAAGAAAGCTGATCCCAAGAGGGCTGCCCCTAGTGAGAACGATGATGAAGTTCAATTCATCAGGAGCAACAAATGTCAAGCTGCGAATGCTCTAGCTTCTTCTTTTAAAAGAAGGTTTCTCCGTCGTCGTCGAGCGATCCAGAGAAGACCTCCGAGGCTGAGTACCGGGGTCTTCCTACTCCTTCCTTCGAGGGAGAGCCGGTGGTTCCAAGCAAGACTGAAACAGAGAAGACTCCGGAGCCTACTGCTGATGATCCTCCGACTGACCCCTAGTCTTTCTGTCAGGACCCTTAACCCCTTGTAGGGGTTTCTTTTGTTGTACCTGCCCTCTTGCGAGGGTTTAAAACTTTATTCTTGGGCCTTCGTTCCTTTATTTTGTAAAACTTCGTTGCTCCGTCAGGTTCTTCCTTATCGAGTTCCGGCTCAGATTCGCTGTCTTCCACGTCGTAGGTTTGGGCATCCTTACCCTTCTCGCGTGTTGATGTGTCTCCTCCCGACGCCGTAGGTGGGAGATTAACACCCGTTCCGGGGTGTCTCTAGAGTCGGCATATGGCAGACCTGAGCCCGGAATCGACGATTCTTGTTACTCGCCGTGTTTAGGGCTTGGTTCTCATCACGGAGGTTAAGATTCTCCAATTTGAGCTAACTGAGCTTCTCGGCGCTCTGCTCCAGTTGCTTGGAGTGTTTGTTGTGCTTCTCCTTCAGGCTCTGGAATTATGAGGAGAGCTCGGGATTAACCTCCTCCCGAGCTTTATGCAACTCGGTAACTTAACTTTGGAGACCATCGATTTGCCTATGGAGTTCGGCTTCTCTTTGGGTAGCTTCGGGTAGCTCGTCCTGCTCGTCCACCGCCATTATCACGTAGTTTAGATTACTCCCCTCCTTATAGCGCTAAACTGTTAGGGGATTTTGTGTAGGATCTTTGTGAGTACCACGGAACGATGGACAAGGCTGGTATTCGTATTGGTTTACAAGTAAGAAGGTAGAAAGAGACGTTTTATTAGATCAAAAAGCTGGAACTACAACATTTTTTAGTAGGAACCCTAGTTCTAGCCGCCTAGCTCTAATTTCTAACTCTCGAAGTGTCGATCCCTTGCTTTAGGGTTTAGGTTCCCTTTAGATAGTCTTCATAAGGCGGGCCTTAGTCGGTTGGAGTAGGTTAAACTCTTCCATATTCGGAATATGGAAGGTTCTCCTTATCAGAAGTTTTCCTTTTCCCGAAGTATTTTGTAGTGGGGAACCAGGGTGTCTCCTAGCGGGGACCTGGAGGCCGGTGTCCTACCTGGGGTCTTGAGAAATTCAATACCTGAGTATTTTTCCCCAACAACCGGAGGTGTGTTACCGACTGATCAGGCCAACCTTACAAGGACTCAACAGGATGGTCAACAACATCAGGAGCGTGAGGAGGAAGTGGAATCCTCGAACGCTAACCGTGATGGTGACCAGCAAGAGGCCGTGGACGACGGAACAGCCAAGGAAACCACAACACCGTCCAAGAAGGACTTGTTAGAGGCCATGAAGGTGATGGGGGATCAGGTGGCGGTTATGGCTCAACTGTTCACGCCATTAGTGAACTCCTCGGTTGGCCAAGCTACACCTGTGGTTACGGCCACACCTATCGCCAATGGTCCAGCTATGGACACGGTCGAGGTGATCGAAATTGATCCACCAGAAAGGACTGTAAGAAAGGTTGACTATCTGAGTCTGCTTCAGCACATATCCCGTTTAGGGACGAAGCATTTCTCAGGTAGCACTGATCCCATCGTGGCAGACGAGTGGAGGAGTAGGCCGGTCCGAAACTTCTGATCAACTCGCTGTCCAGAGGATTACAAGCGAGACATTGCGGTTCACTTCCTGGAAGGGGACGCGCATAATTAGTGGCTGGCTGTGGACGAGCCCACCAATGGAAGTCTCCAGACTTTTACGGATTTTGAAGATGAATTCAACCGCAAATACTTTCCTACTAAGGCATGGGACCGTCTTGAAGGTAGATTCCTAGACCTTACCCAAGGCCGCAGGGTCATACGAGAGTACGAAGAGGAGTTCAACCGACTCAAACGGTTTGTTGGAAGGGAGCTTGAGGACGAGACAGTCCAGGTTCGTCGGTTCATTCGAGGCTTAAGGCCGGAGCTGAGAACCCACTGTTTGATCCGCACCTTCAGCACCATTGGTGAGCTAGTTGAACGAGTAGCTCTCTTGGAGTCTAACTTGTCCGAGGAAGCTAAGCTTAAGACGAAGTCACAGTCTGTCCCGACGGGTAAGACTAATGACCGAAAGAGAAAATGGGACCAGCTGGACGGAGGCAAAGCCTCTAGTGGTCGACCTGAATGTTCCAAGTGTGGTAAGAACCAGCCAGGTGAGTGCTGGAAAGCCATGGGGGGCTTGTGTGCGTTGTGGCAGCATGGATCATTCGATCCGGGATTGCACTCGACCAAGCCGGACTCAGGGCCAATCTGGTGGAAGCGGCTCTCTGACTTGTTTCCATTGCGGCCAAAGTGGACACTACCAGAGTGACTGTCCCAAGCGGCAAGAGGGAGAAGGGAAGGGTCGTGGAGACACAGGAAAGTCAACCAAGAGTAGGCCGACCACAACACCAAGGGTGTATGAGCAGTTCCGAGACGACGGCGCTTTTGAATCGTTTGATTCGATCTCTGGTAATTTCTGAATTTATCTGTTTACATTCAATAGAATGCTTGGCCTGGAACCTAGAGTGGCTCGGGGATTCTGATGTGGATCTCTGATAGGGACCCTCATGATTGGTGGTGTGGAAACCCACGTACTTTTCGACACAGGGGCTACACATAGTTTTGTGAGTCCAAAACTGGTCGGAAAGGGTCTGTTCTACCCCTGTTCTGGGGATAATTTGAGACTAAAGAGGGCGGCCGGTGGGCAAATCATGCACTCATTAGGGCTCATGACTAATATCCCAGTGATGATCCAGGGGAAAAATCTGCCTGTAGACCTGATCGTTTTGACCCTACATAATCACGGTGTGATCCTAGGCGTGGATTGGTTGGGAAAGTATCGGGCTGTGAAGCATATTTGACAACAATTACCACTATGGAGCGCGGCAAGTCTGTTGATCTGAAAGATCTATATGAGGACCCGTTGATGTCTGAGTTCTCAGATGTGTTCCGTTCGCTACAGGGTGTCCCCCCTGATACGTCGGATCGATTTACGATTGAACAAGAACCAAGGACAGCTCCGCTGTCCAAATGTCTGTATCGAATGGCTCCGGCCGAGATGGCCGAGCTAAAGAAGCAATTAGAAGAATTGCTGGACAAGGGGTTCATACGACCAAGTAGCTCCCCTTGGGGTGAACCAGTTCTCTTTGCGAAAAAGAAGGATGGTAGCATGCATCTGTGTATTGACTATCGAGGGTTGAATAGGGTTATTGTGAAGAACAATTACCCGTTGCCCAGAATAGATGAGTTGTTGGATCAACTCAAAGGAGCCAAGTGGTTTTCTAAGATTGATTTTGCCTCGGGGTATCATCAGATCCCTATAGAGCCAAATGATATTAGGAAGACAACATTTAGGACCAGGTACGGCCACTACGAGTTTGTGGTTATGCCATTCGGTCTGATCAATGCTCCTGCTGCATTCATGAAAACGATGAACAGCGTGTTCCGGGATTTCTTGGATGAATCAGTGATCATCTTCATATATGATATTCTAATTTACTCCAAGGACGAGGAATCTCATCGGAAACACTTGAGGGCCGTGCTGGAATGATTACGAGAACACAAGCTTTATGCTAAACTTTGCGAATATAGTTTTTGGTAGAAGAACATTGGGTTTCTCGGCCATATTGTGTCCGGCCAGGGCGTCTCAGTGGATCCAGAGAAGATCAGGGCAATCAAGGATTGGCCCCGACCATGCAGTGCCACGGAAGTCAAAAGCTTCCTAGGGCTGGCCGGTTACTACATAAAGTTTGTGAAAGGATTCGCAACCTTGGCTCAGCCTATGACACGATTGACCGGGAAGGACGTTAAGTTCACATGGTCTGAGGAGTGTGAGAAATGTTTGTCCGCACTTAAAGACATGCTGACTAGCGCACCCATTCTGGTTCTTCCGAAGGCCGACCAACCATATGTGGTTTATACGAACGCGTCCATCACTGGACTTTGCTGCGTATTGACCCTGCATGGGAAGGTCATCACATATGCGTCAAGGCAGTTGAGAAAACATGAGGGAAACAACCCCACCCATGATCTTGAAATGGCTGCGGTAGTGTTCGCCTTAAAGATTTGGCGATCATACTTGTATGGCGCCAAGGTTCAGATACTTACGGACCATAAGAGTCTGAAGTATATATTCACCCAGCCTGAGTTAAACTTAAGGCAGAGAAGGCGGATGGAGTTTGTGGCTGATTACGATTTGGACATCAGCTATCATCCGGGAAAGGCTAATCTGGTTGCAGACGCCTTGAGCCGGAGAAGGGCCGACGTATCAGCGGAACGAGAAGCGGACGACCTAGACGGTACGGTACGTGCCCTATGGTTGAATGCATCGACGAAGGAGTCCGAACCACTCGGATTAGAGGCGGTCAACCAGGCCGACCTGCTTACCCGAATTCGGTTGGTTCAAGGTCAAGACGAGAACCTGAACAAGGTTGCTCAGAATAATAGGACGGAGTACCAGACTGCAAAGAATGGTACCATCCTTGTCAATGGTCGGATCAGTGTTCCCAATGATAGAAGTCTGAAGGAAGAGATTATGAGAGAAGCTCATAAGTCCAGATTTTCGGTTCATCCTGGTGCTACCAAGATGTATAAGAACCTTAAGAAGTTCTATCGTTGGATCCGTATGAAGGCAGATGTCGCTGAGTGGGTGGCTAAGTGTTCTACTTGTCAACTCATCAAGGAAGAACATCAAGTGCCTAGTGGGTTATTACAAAGCTTGCCTATTCCAGAATGGAAATGAGATCACATCAAAATGGACTTTGTGAATGGGTTCCCTACCACCAGGAATAAGAAAGACGCGGTTTGGGTTGTGGTGGATCACCTAACCAAATCAGCACACTTTCTGGCCATCAAGAAGTCGGATGTGGTCGATCAGATTGTACGTATATACATTGATGAGATCGTCCGACTACATGGTGTTCCGGCAAGTATAGTGTCAGATAGGGAACCAAGGTTCACATCTTATTTCTGGAAAGCTTTCCAAAAAGATCTAGGGACGAGAGTAAACATGAGTACCGCCTATCACCCACAGACTGATGGACAGTATGAACGTACGATCCAGACGTTGGAAGATATGTTACGAGCATGTGTTTTAGACTGGGGTGATTCCTTGGAAAAACATCTATCTTTGGTATGGGCGTCCATGCAGGACACCCTTGTGCTGGACCCAAGTTAGGGAACGCAGCATGATTGGTCCAGAGATTGTCGAAGAGACAACCAAAAAGATCAAGTTCTTGAGGGACAAGATGAGACAGGCACAAGACCACCAAAAGAACTATGCAGATCGACGAAGGAAAGATCTCGAGTTACAGGTGGGTGACTTTGTGTATCTCAAAATGATTACCTTCAAGGGACGAGTCCGAATTTTTGGAAGACAGAAATTAAATCCGAGGTACTTCGGACCGTTCAAGGTCATTGAAAGAGTTGGCATGGTGGCCAACAAGCTGGACTTGCCGGCCAAGATGGACGCGTTTCATAATGTGTTACACGTCTCCCAACTCCGGAAATGTCTGACGGACCAAGACTGTTGGGGAAAAAATACTCAGGTATTGAATTTCTCCAGAACCCAGGCAGGACACCGGCCTCTGGGTCCCCGCTAGGAGGCACCCCGGTTCCCCGCTATGAAGTATTCCGGGTCCGGTCCCAGCGACCGCCCCTTTCCCCCGGGAAAAGTAAAACTTCTGTTAAGGAGAACCTTCCATATTTCGGAATATGGAATAGATTAACCTACTCCAACCGACTAAGGCCCGCCTTGAGAAGACTATATAAAGGGCACCTAAACCCTAAAGCAAGGGATCGAAACTTCGAGACTTAGAGATTAGACCTAGGCGGCTAGAACTAGGGTTCTTACTCAAAATTGTTGTAGTTCCAGCTCTTTGATCTAATAAAATGTCTCTTTCTACTATCTTGCTTGCAAATCAATACAAATACTAGCCTTGTCCATCGTTCTGTGGTGCTCACAAAGATCCTACACAAAAATCTCCTAACAGTTTGGCGCTAGAAGGAGGGGAGTAATCTAAACTACGTGATAATGGCGGTGGACGAGCAGAATGAGCTACCCAAAGCTACCCAAAGAGAAGCCGAACTCTAAAGGCAAATCGATGGTCTGCAAAGTCAAGTAACCGAGTTGCATAAAACTCGGGAGGAGACTAATCCCGAGCTCTCCTCGGAATTCTAGAGCCTGAAGGAGAAGCTCAACGAACGCTCCAAGCAACTGGACCAGAGCGTCGAGAAGCTCAGCTAGCTCGAATCGGAGAATCTTAACCTCCGAGACGAGAACCAAGCCCTCAACACGGCGAGTAACAAGAAGCGTTGATTCTGGGCTCAGGTCCGCCCCATGCCGACTCTGGAGACAACCAACTCCAGAACAGGTGTGAATATCCAACCTACGGCGTCGGGAGGAGACACATCAACGCGCGAAAAGGCTAAGGATGCTCTGACCTACGACGTGGAAGAGAGCGAATCTGAGTCGGAACCCGATAAGGAAGCACCTGACGGAGCAACGAAAGCGGAGTCTCCTATGGTCGCTTACCTGGAGCTGATGTTCTCCAAGAGACTCGATGCCATGCAGTCCGTGGTAGAGTGGCTCCCAGGAGTAGCTCCCCCCTTCCAGAAGAGCAACCCCGACTCTTATGCCGATACTCCTTTCACGGATGAGATCACCTTGATCGAGATGGCCAAGAAGTTCTCCTTCCCCAGAATAAAGGCTTATGACGGCACCACTAATCCGGATGACCACGTCGCCCAATACAGACAAAGGATGCTCGTCGTAGCACTCCCAAAAGAGTCGCGTGAAGCTACCATGTGCAAAGGGTTCGGCTCAACCCTGACCGGACCCGCTCTGCAATGGTACATTAACATACCCTCCAGGTCCATAGCCTCCTTCGCGATTTTCAGCGATAAGTTTGTTGAACAATTCGCCAGCAGCAGGGACCTGGAGAAAACCTCTGATGGCCTCTACGAAATCCTCTAGCACCGGGCGGAACCCTACGAGGCTACATAGCCCGCTTCAATCAAGAGAAGGTGGCTATTTCCTAATGCAGCATTCCCACTGCTATATCTGCCTTCAAAAGAGGCATACTCCTCGACGGGGACCTCTATAAAGAGTTAACCAAATACCAGTGCAAATCCATGGAAGACATCCAATCTTGAGCCTGGGCGCAGGTAAAATGGGAGGAATATCTCGCCAGCCGCGCTAAGGCGCAACAAAAGCAAGATCCCAAGACGATCAGATCAGACCGAACCGAGCGAGACAAGAAACCTTCTCAAAGACTAGCCAGGGACTCAGGAAATCGAAACCAGGGCAGATACCAGAACCGGCCAATCGAGAAGGCAGAAGAGATGACAGTGTCCACGTGGCCAGACATCTCTCACCTCTCAGTGTCAATGCCGGAGCTGATCAATGTTCAGAGGCAGATGGGCCACTGGTCAAGTGGCCTAAGAAGATGAAAGCACCCGAATCTTTCCGGAACCCTGGTTTCTGGTGCGACTTCCACCAAGACCACAGTCACAAAATGGAGGACTGCGTCACACTAAAGATAGAGGTCAACGAGCTGCTTAAGAAAGGACACCTCGGGGAGTTCCTTTCCGAGAAGGCCAAGAGCCATCTAAGCAAGGAGACAACGGGAAAGCCCACTGAAGCTGCTCCCATCTCGCCACCTCGACAGGACCGAGTGATTCATGTCATTTCGGGCGGTTCGGAGATCAGCGGCATAAGCCATGCAGCCGCGAAGAAAAGCACCTGGAACGCCAAGCACGGCCTAGAGGCAGCCAAGTGATACCACTCAAATTACCCTAAGGAGTGATTTATACTCTCTCAAATAAGAGGGCGAGTTGTAGTACTTAGGGATCGAATTCACAAGGAGCTAGGGAACCTAAGAAATCTAATTTGATTTGTTAAGCAGGATGTTTTAATGGTTTAAATGTAAATTACAGTTTTTATCAAGCAAGTATTTGCTCAATTGATTGGTTGATGTTTTGGTGCTTAAAAGGAAATAGCTGGACTTAGGGTTTTATTCAGGAACCTTGGGATTATAATCCTACAGATGCCTAATGAGTTGCATGCATGATAATGTAAAGCTCAACTACTTAGTCAACAAGTCTATCAGCTTTCGCCTGTTTGGACTTGTCTATTAACTAGATCTAATAATCTCAACTATCGTTTGTCGATCAATAAGAAAGTGTTGATCGATGATCCAATAGAGATATCGATCGATTCATCTTTCGCTCCGTCGATTGATTATTCAATAATGATATCGATCGACGTGCTTCTAGTTAAGCTTTATGCGCGGGTTGAATGGTAGCTTACTAAGCTCACTGGATCAGCTCTCGCCTTACTCATAGCAAGAAACTTAGCTCAGGTAGAATATTTTCAGGATGAGAATGAAGCTCTCACTTTTATCTATCAATCCTAGGGAAGTTCTAGGTAGCTAATCTAGAGACAGACATTAATGAACAATCCTAATGACAAGTACCACAACTCAGCAATCTATAGTTGGGGCTGATCCCTCCTAACCTATTTAAACCCTAAAATCTAACAATGGAACTACTCAGACATGGCTAAGCAATTCATAACATTAGTTAGGTAAGAAAACTTCATTAGAATAGTAAATAGATATTAATGGAGTTCCAATCACAAATTATAACTTTGGATCTTCTCTCCAACCTATCAAAATCCTAGAAAATCTTGCTGTGAAAATAATAAAAAAAGAAAAGCACACTTTGCCTCTAACATGGTTGCAAAGCTTATATAATTAGGTTAAAACTCGTCAGGAGTAATCTTGTAAATTGGTGAAGACTTGGACTTCAAGTTACATGTTGGCAAGCTTCTGCGCGCTTCGCTGTTGATCGATGTCACAGGGTGTGCATCGATCGATTATTTCTTCTAAATGTCGACCGCAAGTCTTGCTCGACAGTCATCTCGGGTGCTTGCTCCATATATCTCCAAAATGCTCCAAAATGATCACTTATCTCCAAATCACTCCTGATCCTATAAATATTCTAAATAGACTCTATAATATAATAATTTGTAGTTAAAACACTTATAAACCATGGATAAAAGTGGGTCAAATCCATGGTCTATCACCAAGCCAAAACGCCTGCTCCAAGGTACGGACGAAATAAGTTTCACGGCACAGGAGCAGGAGAAAGTTCTCACCCCACATCAAGACGCCCTGGTCATATCGCTCACTGTATCGAACTGCCTGGTGAAAAGGATACTGGTAGATAATGGGAGCTCCTACAACATCATCTTCCAGGCCGCATACAAGGATCTGGGGCTGGAGGAAAGCGCTCTAACTCGGAGGATAACCCCACTTATAGGGCTCAGCGGAGAAGTCAAACAAACCGCCGGAGAGGTGACCCTCCCTATGTACGCTGAAGGGATCAACATGTCAACAAGTTCCTTGTTGTTGACTGCGACTCGTCCAACAGTATGATCCTAGGCCGGCCCTGGATTCACGGCATGGGGGCCGTCCCTTAGACTCTTAACCAGATGGTGAAATTCCCTACACCCTGGGGCATAAAGGCGATCAGAGGGGATCAGGAGTATTCCCGCTTCTGCTACCAGACTACTCTGAAGGGAAAGACCAAGGTCTTATAGCAATTACAGAGTAAGCCTCCAGCTCATCACACCGAGGAACCGGAGGTAGAGGAAATGGACAACGTGCCATTAACCGAAGGAGATTAGACCCGACATCTCAAGATCGGCTCCAAGCTGATCAAAGGATTGAGGAGGAGATTAATAGACATCCTCAGGTCTAACTCCAACTGCTTTGCTTGGTCGCACGCAGATATGCCTGGGATCGACCTAGAGATCATCATGCACAAGCTGCAGGTGGATCCCCTACATCAACCCGTCAGACAAAAGAGAAGGAAGTTTACCCCCGAAAGGGATCATCAACGATGAAGTCAGAAGCCTGCTCGGTGTGGGGTTCATTCATGAGGTGCAATATCCGGAATGGCTAGCCAACGTCATCGTAGATAAGAAAAAGAACGGAAAGTGGAGAGTTTACATAGACTTCACGGACCTTAACAAGTCTTGTCCAAAGGACCCCTTTCCCCTACCTCATATCGACAAGTTGGTCGATGCCACCGCGGGGCATCAGGTGATGAGCTTCATGGACGCGTTCTCCGGCTACAATCAAATACTTATGCATCCGAAAGACCAGGAGAAAACATCCTTCATGACGTCCAGAGGGATCTACTGCTACAAGGTTATGCCCTTCGACTTAAAGAACGCATGATCAACCTGCCAGCGACTGGTGAACATGATGTTTGTGGACCAGATAGGGCAAACCAATGAGGTCTACATCGACGACATGCTGGTCAAGTACCTAGAGGCTGAGGACCACATATCTCATCTGCAGCAAGCCTTCTCGACCCTCCGGAAGTATAACATGAAGCTCAACCCAGCTAAATCCTCATTCGGGGTCAGTTCTAGCAATTTCCTTGGGTACATTGTAACCCACCGGGGCATCGAAGCCAACCCGGAGCAAATCAGGGCCATTCATTCAATCCCTTCCCCGAAGAACGTCAAAGAAGTCCAAAAGCTAACAGGAAGAATGGCGGCCTTGAGCAGATTCATCTCTAGACTCTCTGATAAATCTCATGCCTTCTTCGGAACCCTCAAAAATCGAAAGGAGTTCCAGTTGACGGAAGAGTGCGAATCTGCTCTCCATGAGCTAAAGGGGTATCTCACCACTCCTCCTCTCATATCCAAGCCACTACTCGGTGAGGTCATGCTGCTATATCTAGCAGTCTCGGAACACGCCGTAAGCGCCATCCTAATACGCGAGGAGGGAAGCAAGCAGTAAACTATCTACTACGTAAGTAAGGCTCTCCTGAAGCGGAAACCCGCTATAGCCATGTAGAGAAACTGGCCTTAGCCTTGATAGTCGCCGCTCGTAAGCTACGACCATACTTCCAGGCTCACCAAATCGTGGTCGTCACCTCCTTCCCTATAAAGTTGGTTCTCCACAAACCCGAAGTCTCCGGACGCCTAGCTAAATGGGCTGTGGAACTAGGGGAGTACGACGTAATCCTGGCAGACTTCGTGGCCGAATTCTCCCCTACCTTACTCCCAGCTTTGGAGCAAGAAGAACGCCTCCGCAGCGAAACCAAGGAAGAGGGAGAATGGATCCTGCACGTTGATGGATCCAGCAACATCAGAGGAGCTGGAGTGGGAATTGTGCTTACCTCGCCGACAGGGAACACGGCCTCAAGGGCCGTGAGATGCAACTTCAAAGCAACCAACAACGAAAGCGAGTGCGAGGCCCTAATCGCAGGACTAACTCTCGCCCATCAAATGGGGGTATAAAACATCTAGGTCTTCGGTGACTCCCAGCTAATAATCAACCAGGTGTAGGGAGAGTACCAAGCAAAAGACGACAACATGATCCAGTATCTGGCGGTCGCCCAGCGACTGATCAAGAAGTTCAAGAGTTGCAAGCTCACTCAAATCCTCGGGAACAAAACTCGCAAGCTGATGCCTTGTCTAATATGGGGTCTGCCCTCGAAACAAACAGCCAGATGAGCATACCCTTGCTTGTATTTCAATGGCTAGCCACCCTGGAGGAGCCCCCGTCAGAGGAGGTCTCCGCTGTCGAAGAAGGCGAAACCTGGATGACCCCCTAGTCCGGTACCTGGAGGCCGACATTCTTCGGGAAGAGCGCAATGAGGCCAGAAAAATTAAGAAGCAAGCCGCAAGGTATCGTATCACCCAAGAGAAACTATACCGGAGATCCTTCTCAGGCCCGTACCTAAGGTGCGTCACACCTCAAGAAGACGCTATAATCCTTGTAGAACTACACGAAGGAGATTGTGGATCCCACTCTAGCGGCAGGAGCCTGGTGCTCAGAGCCAGAAGGGCAGGCTACTATTGGCCCATGATGGCCGACGACACCAACATACACGCCAAACACTGCGACCAGTGTCAGAGGCACGCTCCAGTTTCCAAGCTCCCTCCAGAAAACCTCAAATCCATAAGCTCATTGTGGCCCTTCAGAAAGTGGGGCATGGACTTAGTGGGGAAATTCCCTATGGCGCCGGGGCAGAAGGTCTTCCTTCTGGTAGTCACTGACTACTTCTCCAAGTTGGTCGAAGCAGACACACTCAGCCGGATAACATACCTCCAGATCCACAAATTCATGTGGACCTATGTAATCACTCGCTTCAGGGTCCCCCACGAAATCGTCACCGACAATTGACCCCAGTTCACGAGCCACGACTTCAAGGAGTTCTGCAAGGACTGGGGCATAAAGGTAACCTTCGCCACACCCCGACACCCCCAATCTAACGGACAAGCCAAGTCCACGAACAAAACCGTGGTCAACATACTTAAAAAGCGACTGGAGGGCTCTCACGGGAAATGGGCTGAAAAACTGCACGGAGTCCTCTGGGCCTACCAGATTACTTCCAAAACAACAACAGGGGAAACTCCCTACTCGCTGGTCTACGGCTCTAAAGCCATAATACCTACAGAGAAGCACGTGAGAACAACGGTCTCAGGGTCTACCTCTCAGAAGGAGAATAACGAGCTGATGGCGCTGAGCCTCGACCTGCTCGACGAAAGAAGAGAGGCCGCTCGGCTAAGAAAGTGGTCCTACCATCAAGACGTCGCCAGGACATACAACAAAAAAGTCAAAACCAGGACCTTCCAGCAAGGGGATTGGGTTCTACGATGAACAGAAAAAACAACGGGGAAACTCACCCCCGGGTGGGAAGGACCCTATAAGGTCATCGAGGTGCGGAGAGCAGGCGCCTACAGGTTGCAAGATAGCAAAGGTAAAATACAACCCAACTGCTGAAACGCCCTGCACCTCAAAGCCTATCATTTTTAATACGGTCCTCACACCATGATTTCTATACTACTATATACTAATTAAGCTTTATGATTTCCTACTCCTATGTGTGCTAAACGTCTCCGAACAAAGGTTATAATAAAATATTTCCGACTATAAAGGCAGAGGGGAAATCATTATACTTAAAGGGGCATACGAGCTGGATCAGGTCTTCAAAGACCTCCGATCCTGGCCAACCTTTGCAAAAAAGTGGCACGACCACAGTGGCACTTCTACAAAATCAAAACGGGTATGAGACATAAAGCAGGAATGGGTATGCGCAAGCCTGAGTATGCTGTCGAAACTACCTAAAACCCCTGTGCAGCCTAAGGCGCATTGGGGTCCCTAGAGTACCAATGTGAAAAGTACATGTATTAAAACGCTACGAGCTACACAATACAAGGAACACATGGTATATTTATTGCAAAAGTACTGTGAAATACAGGGAGCAATCAAAATTCTGCTTCTCCAGACGTGGAAAGCAGCGAAGCCTGGCACTTGGTTCATAACACCCACACCAGCACCCTCTAAGCCTGTCAGTGACTTCCTGCAGAAGTTGAATACAACGTAGGAACTCGATAGTGGCCAGCTTCCGAGCGGCGGAATGCGAAATCCAAACAGGTACCTGTAGTAGTCTTGCCTAGGAAGGCAAAGTACGGTCACTGCGAAAGCAAATATTTCGGGTTCCCAAGGAACTACAGGTCCTTATGAAGGCCCCCGATCTAAAGAGGAAACCCACGGTTCCCCATACGATTTTGGGTCCTATGTATAAAATCTAAGGAAGAACCCCCAGGTTCCTATATGGCCTCCGGGTTCCAAAGATAGAAAAGAAGCTAGAACCCCTGTGCAGCCTAAGGCGTATCGGGGTCATTACAACTTCAAGAACTTCTGGGTTCCAATCAAAGATCTCTGGATCTAAGGAAGAAACCTCCGGGTTCCTATATGGCCTCAGAGGCCTAAATATAACTTTAGAAAGAGGGTAAAACCTATGTGCAGCCTAGAGCGCATCGGGGTCATTACATCCCTAAGAACCTCCAGGTTCCCGATACGGTCTCCGGATCTGAGGGAAAATCCTGTATTCTCACACGACCTCAGGGTCTAACTACGATCTCAGGATCTATCAAAGAATCTCCGGGTTCCTATACCGCCTCCGGGCACCAGTCATGATCCTAGTATCTAGAGAAGGACCTTCGGGTCCCAAATAAGACCTCATGGTCTAGGGGAACTTTCGGGTCCCAAATACGATCTTAGGATCCAAGGAGAACCTCCGGGCTCCTCCACGACCTCTGGGTCCCGAGACGACCCCCGGTTCCTCATGCAACCTGCGGGTTACAAGATCAATCTCCAGTCATGATCCCAGGATCTAGAGAAGGACCTCCGGGTCCCAAATAAGACCTCATGGTCTAGGGGAACCTCTGGGTCCCGAATACGATCTCAGGATCCAAGGAGAACCTTCAGGCACCTCCACGACCTCTAGGTCCCTAGACGACCCCCAGGTTCTCACGCAGCATCCGTGTTACGAGATCAGTCTCCAGACTCCAAGAGTCCATACTTTAGCTCGAAACCTTGTTGGGGTCAAAAGCGGACACGACGAAGTTAACATTCAAATATCCGTAAAAATTGGCATGAACGCTTTTACAAAAAGTAATCTTCGTAAAGAAATCCTCGCGAAGAACTTTGCGGTGAAAACTTGCACTAGTCTCGGTTGATTCATCGAAAATAAACACCCATTCCCCAAGAACACGTTCACAGAACGTCAAAAATGGATCCAAACAAGGTCGCCACAAAACGACCAGTCCGCGAACGAGCCGGTCGCTACATAGCGACCGACCAAGCCACTCGGTCGGTCGCTACGTAGACACCGACCCGCGAACGAGTCGATCGCTACGTAGCGACCGACCAAGCCACTCGGTCGGTCGCTACGTAGGACCGACCCATGAACGAGTCAGTCGCTACGTAGCGACCGACCAAGCCTCTCGTTCGGTCGCTACGTAGCGACCGACCAAGCCTCTCGTTCGGTCGCTACGTAGCGACCGACCAAGCCTCCCGTTCGGTCGCTACGTAGCGACCGATCCAGCGCAGATCTGGTCGCTACGTAGCGACCGATGCAGCACAGATCTGGTCGCTACGTAGCGACCGAACAGTCTCGAACGTTGATCAACGGGTACGACCCAAATCCATGCATTATCGTTTATTCCTTAATGCTAGCTCCTATGTACCGCAGCCATATCATTTCTCAATCCCATCGATCGGAGTTATCACTTAAACTTTATGATAAAAATCGCGGAAAGTTTATTTTTATCAATAAAAATCATAATAAACATTTCGAGTCGAAAAACGGCCCAAATAGGTCTAAAACGTGATTAGAAATCCACTTACGATTTTTTGAGGAAAAGCCCATAGATACTATGGCGGTTTATACTCAGTCCGCAAGAAAATATAAATGTCAAGTTTCCGCAGATAAATGTTAAGTTTCCGCAGATAATCATGAAGATCGAGAAAAATGGAATATCTCCATTTTCGAGTTATGACCGATTAAGGGTAGAAGAGGAAAGCTCAAACCGACCTTGGAGGGAGTATATAAGGAGTCCTAGGCGAGAGGCATAAAAGGAGAACTTTTTCAGAGCAAACTTAGCATTTAGAGCATTTAGGCAACTTTCCGTTTTTATTATTTCGAGCTGCGACTCAACTAGGTTCTGCAGTCTTAGGTTATTAGAACTAGGGAACTCGCCGACGGCTCTTGTAGCCGAGGCTCCTAGCTTGTTGTAAATGCTCATACGTAGATCCGGAATAAGACTTCTCTTTTCCTCTCTTTTTACGATTTCTTATTTTTCTCGTCTTTATTTCGTGTTTTGATTGCTTGGCGTGTGGTTTAGCAGATATCCGGGCCCTTTGGGAAATTAGGGTTTTCCTAACTTTCCTTATTTAAACGGAAATCGACAGTGCAAATTTCGGTTCCCACAAACCTCCGGGTTTGTAGCCCATCTCCCGGGATCTTGTTATCTAACCTACGGAAAGAGAGGGATCATACACTACAAAGTTACACTTCGATCGTAAAACAGGCGGAAGGAGATCCTCTTAAAGAGAAACAACTACTATCAGAAGCATGCGAAGCAACAGGAAGGAGTGGATAAAGAGGAAAAAACTATGAATCATCATTATTCGAAAAATCAAAGGGGCTACAAAGAGCCTTTATTCAAAAAAGCAACAAAAACCAGAGTCTCAAAACAAAGAAAGGAATCATTCAGAAACAAGGCTCCTCTGAGAATCGCAAACCCACAACGGATCTCGGGGTGGCAGCCTGGGAGAAGCTCCCCGACTGATGGTTGATCCCTCCGGATAGGAACAAATGACGCCGATACTCTTCTTCCAGATTCCAATGTTCCACACGCTTCTCCAGCCATTCCTTCATGAGCTCCCATCTAGCTGAGGCTTTCACTTGCTGAACTAGTAGACCCCGGCGAGCCACCTTGTCCTGCACCTGGCCACAAAGAAGGAATACCTCGCCGATCAATCTCCGGTGAGCGTCCACCAAAGGATCACGGTTAGGCCCAACCTCAACACTTGTTGATGAGGTGGAAGATAGACCATTAGCCGATAGAGCAGCCCTTGCCAGTCTTGGCGGGAGGACACCGCTTCCGCGCTTTAGCCTTCTGATACTCATCATAGACAACCGATACCGGGAGCCTCGCCACGTTCCCTGGAAAAAGCTATGTTAGAAATAAACGAGACAAAGTCTTACCGAATAGAAAAAGGGAAGGATTACCCCAAACACGACAATGACGCAAGGTTTCCCTACTCACCAGAATGGTCACCCATCGGAATCGTCGAGGAACTCCCATTATAAGCTCCGCTACTGCTTTTCCCGCAAAGGAAACCGGGCGGGACACATCTGACAAGCGAATGCCAAACATCAAATCGGGGTCCCAAAGGAATGGTAAAACTCAAAGCCCAAAGGAGAACTTACCAACAGTACGCCAAGACGTAGGATAACCAACTGGCTCCTGGATCTTCGCGAACACGTACCGGCTGTTCCAATCATCCCCGAAGGGGTAATTGCCCCTGATACCCCTCGAAGGCTCCTCGACCAGAGGGGTGCAATCACGGGATCGAAGGTGATAGAACCCCGCTTTGTTCACCAGAGGAGCAAAGTAATAAGAGTATAAAATCTCATGCACCCCGACAGAAAATCCATGCAGATCCCCAAGTACTTGGATGGCCATTAAAGTCCTCCAGGTTAGAGGAGTAAGTTGAGAAAGACAGAAACCAAGGAAAGATGATACTTCGCCTATAAGAGAAGGGATAACGCCCTGGAAGCCTGCTTCCAGATATGCCTCATAGACAGCTACCTCACCCGCTCCCCCATCCGGAGCACATTCGAACTCGGTCGGACTCGTCATCCCCACTGAAGGATGAAAAGCATACTTCCTCCTCATGTTAGCAAGGTCTCCCTCTTGGATCTCGGAACAGGGACCGTCGTCGAAGAAACAAGAACGGCGCCTTCTCAGGGGTGCCATCGGAACCGCTTCACTATCAGCCTCTAGAACATCTCCCCAAGAAGGAACAGGAGATGAGAAAGTTTCGGTGAAAGGACGACGTGGCCTTGGACGACCACCCACAAGTGAGAACATGAACATGAGCAGCTCGGGATTCATCTTTCTCAACTAGGAATCAGCGATGAGGATGGGTTGAGGCCAGTTAGAAGATATTGCGAGTCCTTATATACATCCGGATCATTCCTTTTCGTGGGATGAGAAAAGGAAATAGGGATGTTCCCAAATATTCTGAAGAATCCCTGACATAAAGGATAAAGCAGCAAAAAGGAAATTCGGCCCCTGCAGGAAAAAAGGAAATACTTCCTAAAAAAAAGGAAAGTTTCGAGAAAAGATACCCGCTTTTGAAGAATAAGAAGAGCATCTAGCTTCATCAACCGAACCGGCACCAGCCTCCTGATCTATTCCCACACATCAAGCCTTTAAAGCTCCTCTTCAGGAAACGTCAGAGCTCCAGGCTCTACTGTCTCCAAGACGCCATCAGAAAACCAGAGCTTCTCCATCTTCAACAAGAAATCAGCGGTTCAATAGCGCCAGACCCCGGTCTGGAATAAGGGAACCGGTCCTCCCCCGGGTTCAGAGCATGGTTCCGGCCTGAGTGGAACCCGGGATCGCATGATTACTGGAGCTATGTCCTGCCTAAGGGAGGCCTGCTGAGAATGAGCAACTCCAGTTGACTTGAGTGCATAAGTAATTCCCCGAGTTCGATGACAAAATCGAGCAATAAGAGGCAAACTGTTGGGGAAAAATACTCAGGCATTGAATTTCTCCAGACTCCAGGCAGGACACCGGCCTCTGGGTCCCTGCTAGGATACACCTCGGTTTCCCGCTATGAAGTATTCTGGGTCCTGTACAAGGGACCGCCCCTTTCCCCCGGGAAAATGAAAACTTCCGATAAGGAGAACCTTCCATATTTCCGAATATGGAAGAGTTTAACCTACTCCAACCGACTAAGGCCCGCCTTGAGAAGACTATTATAAAGGGAACCTAAACCCTTAAGCAAGGTGTTAGGGTATTATTGTGTACAAGCGATCCATGCCCAGCTCTACGGAATGATAGGAGGAAGGAGACGCGTCGTTGAGTGTATTCTCCTGCTTCGATAGTTGATAAACCAGGAGATCCTACTCTTAGGATACTGTCATATGGGTATGGGCCAGTATATGTCATCGGTGCCTTAGTAGCAGCAGGGGAGATTGGTCGTTAGGCGGGGGCCGCCTATCAATGGTGAAGATCACAGGGTCTTCTTGATCTAGGATCGATGGTTCCGGCTACCAGGGTCGGTCCTTAGATGCCTCCTGATCTGTAGTTGAGGGTTCTGGCTACAAAGGTCGATCCTTGGGTATCTACGCACGGGACCATGGAAGGTGTTTGGATTTATAGCTGCATCCTTCAGTGAAGATTGCCTACGTACCCTTTAGTGGGGGATCAAGCCTTTCGTAGTTAATGGGCACGTAGCCTTGGGAGCACGGGGCTCTGTAGTTGGTAGGAATCATATTTTCTAGGGGGCACATGGCCGGAACAAATGGTAGACCTGTCGATATGCTGTAGTGAGCATGATGTGTCGAGGTGCTTCAGTGAGCATGGAGGGACCCTGCTGATGAGCTAGAGATTGTGGCCTTAGCCAGTAATTAGAGTTGTAGACGTGCTGCAGTGAGCATATATCTTACCCTGGTCGGTAGTAACCGCCGGAGTCAGCCTATCATAGGCGTGTCGAAGAAGAAGGTCTACTAGGTATGGAACCTTGCCTTGGCGGCTGTGGAATTGTGGGCTCCGTTCAAGGACGTCTCGGTCCTCTTTCTTTAGGTTTAGAAACCTATATTTATGGTGGAGGTCGTGCTTCCTTCTTAGGATTTGGAAATATTCATTATATCCTTAGATAATAGAATATTTCCCTTTTTCTTAAAGGAGGTCATATGTATTGGAATACTTCCTCTTTCTCTCGGATCTAGGGAGATTCCTTCCTGTCCAAGCTGGTTACCTTATTAAGGGAAGATTTCCATTTATCCTAAGGCATGATAAATCACTTGACCTGGAAGCCGGAAGCCAGAGGCAGGACCCAGACCCGGGGGCAGGGACCCAGACCCGAAGGTAGGACCCCGGAACCTGGAGGCAGGAACCCGGAACCTGGAAGCCGGAAGCTGGAGTAATCTCTTCATGGAATATTTTTCCCCAACAGTTTGCCCCTTATTTTCTGGTTTCAGGTTTGAAGGTACGAAATAACATGATTTTCTTCATAGGACTTCTTGAGTTTCACCATGGTATCAAGCTCGTTGTTGTATTTGGAGTATGACGTCGGCTCGTAGCCCGTGCCATTCAATTTACTTGTCGATAGTGCTCGGATGTACTTGTCCTCGGTCTGAAAGGATTCACAGCCTGATTGGAGATGTATGGCCCTTGATTCTGATGGCCTGGAAGTGGATAATCAGGAAGAACCACCATGTAGGACCTAGTAAATGCTCTTAGGGCGGACATCGCTGTTGCGCAGGATCAAGACGACTTTTTAACCTAATAGTTATATACTTGCCTAAGTGTTAGGAGGCAGGGAGAGGTTTTACCATCATTGTTTTCTTACTTTCAGCAAGAGAGAGAGAGAGTTTTAGGAGAGAAGATCATAGAGAGATTTGTGATTGGAACACCATTGATTCATCTATTCTATTCTCTGCACTTTTTATCTATATTTTGTGTCATGAATTGCTTAGCTATGTCTGAGTAGTTTACTTGTTAGATTCAGGGTTCAAATAGGTTAGAGGGATTAGCCCTAACTATAGAGTTTCTTAGTTGTGATATTCATTGATTGATTGTTCTTAATGCTTGTTCTAGCCTTGCTAACTAGAATATTGAACCTAGGAATTTGCATGTGTCAGAGAGCTTTTACCATCATTGTATTCTTACTTTCAGCAAGAGAGAGAGAGAGTTTTAGGAGAGAAGATCATAGAGAGATTTGTGATTGGAACACCATTGATTCATCTATTCTATTCTCTGCACTTTTTATCTATATTTTGTGTCATGAATTGCTTAGCTATGTCTGAGTAGTTTACTTGTTAGATTCAGGGTTCAAATAGGTTAGAGGGATTAGCCCTAACTATAGAGTTTCTTAGTTGTGATATTCATTGATTGATTGTTCTTAATGCTTGTTCTAGCCTTGCTAACTAGAATATTGAACCTAGGAATTTGCATGTGTCAAGCATCCTTGATCATCCTGTCCTGAATCTAATTTGTCATGCTAGGACTGCTAGAGAGAGCTAACCGCTGATCTATGAGACTTGTGAGCATTATCAACCTGCGCCTAGGGCTTAACTAGAAGCTAACGATCGATATTGTCATATTTGTGAAAGGTGTATCGATCGATATCCATATAGGTTCATCGATCGACACTTTCTTGTGATCAAAAGACGACAGTTGAGATCCAAGATCTAGTTAGTTAACCAGTGAAACATTGTCATCGCTGATCACTTTGATTAAGGAGTTGAGCTCTAATATATCTTGCATGCAACTGTTAGGCATCTATAGGATTATAATCTCCAGCACCTGAATAGAAACCATGCATCTAGTATCTTCCATTAAAGTTACACTCCCAATCATCTTGTTAGTCGAGCAATAGCCTTCCTCAATTAGGATTGCTATTTACTTTAAAACCATAAAACAACAAACACCTATAATTAATAACCTGACTAGATTTAATAGGTTCCCTAGCTCCTTGTGGATTCGATCCCTAAGTACTGCAACTGAACCTCTTATTTGAGAGAGTAATTCACTCCTTAGGGTAATTTGAGTGGTATCAAATTTGGCGCCGTTGCCGGGGAGCTTTGATCGCCATTAGATTTAGTGTTATTGATTCTTATTATTTTCTCTACCCCCATTCTGACACAAAATTTTTTCTTGTCTTTTCAGGTGCATGCCCAGCAGTACCAGAAGCAACAAGAACAAACAATTGCTATTCTCAGATGATCCTGCTCACTTGGAACGCTAGATCCGAAAAGACAAATGTTCCACGTCGATCGACGCAGCAGCTTTCACGTCAACCGATTCTCGCACCCAACCGCTGACCGATACCCGACCTTCATCGTCGACCGATCCACATCGTTTGACATCGATCGACACTACAACTTGTACATCGATCGATCCTCAGTCGCGAAGCATGGTTGCGATTGTTATTCTCAGACAGGACGAGAATGGAAACCTGTATGACCAGGATGGTCATCTGAGTAATGCAACAGGTCAGAAACTAGACGCTCGGGGGTATGG
>NC_027755.1:11636123-11637471 GCF_000695525.1 Brassica oleracea var. oleracea
CTAACATCCTGGGCCGACATCAAGAATGCTTTCTTGCGAAACTTCTTCGATGAGGGACGCGCTGAAGACTTGAGAAGCAAAATCGCTACATTCGCGCAAGAGAAATGAGAGTCTTTCAAAGACGCGTGGATCAGATTCAAGTTCTTCCAACGAGACTGTCCACACCATGGATTCATCGAAGTGCAACTGCTGAGCACTTTCTTCAGAGGTATCGCCTTGAGGTATCAGATGGCTCTTGATACAGCTAGCGAGGGAAACTTCAACACCAGGAATCCGGTGGAAGCTGTGAGACAGATAGAAAATCTAACAAACAGCAGCAGCACCAAGAACACTGACTTTGAAAGAAAGAAGTCTTAGGGAAGGAGCAGATGGACGAAGTTAGAGCAAAGCTAGATGTGGTTCATGAGCTTCTTAGGAAGCAGGTCTACTCAGCTGAAGGAGAAGAGGCTGTAGACATGGAAGGAGAAGAAGACGTGAACTACATTGGAGGTATTGGATTTCAGAGGTCTGGAAACCATGGTGGAAACAAAAACTTCTATGGCAATGGTCAGAGGAGTAACCAGAGTTCACAGTTTCAGAAACCATTCAGCAACAACAGCAGAGGCTATGGAAACTCATACTACCAGAATCCACCACCACAGACTCAGCAGAGACTTTGAGATGAGGTGGATGCTAATTTCCCAACAAGTAGCTGTCTTTCCACCAACTAGCCAAACACCTCCACAGTCAAGCTAAATGACTATAACAAAGCGCTGAGTCGGAGGCAACCCACTATTAGGTAATTTTAATTGGTTTTCTTAGTTACTAGTATTTACTTTCGTTTTTATTCTTTCAGATTTATTGCAAGACCCAAGTAGGATGATGATCACCATATCGACCGTGGATGAGACGTCGACATCGATCGACATGCTGACACCTACGACGATCGATGCATACCGATGCACATTGATCGATTCCACATCCGGTCAGGTTTATCTTCCTAACTTGTTACATTGAGTGCTTATGATTTATTTCCACCATAACTCCGACTGTGTTACACTGGGACAGTGTAATTTAAGTCTGGGAGGAGGTTTACTGATATTATTTATTCTGATTCTTATTAAAAGGATTTTAATAAAGTTATACTTAGCTATGAGAAAGGGACTATGATCTTATTATTGATTTATACTTGAATGTCTAACCACTCTTTAGCACCATTTTAGATTTACTGATTACAGATAGTACTAAAGATGCTAAAGTGGATCAACCTGTCAACTATACACACTTTCCTTGATTGTTTGAAGGAACCAAAGCTGACCTCCAACACTAAACCTGACATAATTGCTTGTCTTGGGGCTTGGTATACATG
>NC_027755.1:11637517-11642497 GCF_000695525.1 Brassica oleracea var. oleracea
TAACGCCTTGTGTAGATTCATTTATCACTTTTTCTCTCTCTATTTCGGCCCTGGAGTAGTTAGTGTGCTACAAAAAAAAAAAAAAAATTCTGATATTTATTATTTAAATAGGACTTAGGATTTAGCTAGGAGGAATATGAACAGGATATGGTGGCTAAAACCATTAAGGCTTGATTCATAAAGATTCCAATAAAAAGAATTCGAACGGGACTTGGAGGCGGCAATCTTCAAGGCTCGCTTCACAAAGAATTCTTGGATATAGGTCAAAAAGAAGTGAACATGGCTTGGTGGCAACCACCATTAAGTCTTGATTCATGGAAGTCTGTCCAATCTTGGTCACTAATCTTGCAATAAAAGCAGATTTTGACTCAAGAGAGAAATGAGAGAGAGAGAAATGAGAGAGAGAGAAATTAGGAACTAACTTTTACCTGCAGGTCCAGATACTTGTCTGAAAATCCTTGCATCATGTGATCTATACTCCCAAGGTAAAGCCTGCACTTTTATATTTATGCTAAGAAATGAGGTTAGTAGAGGGGAATGTCAGACAGGATTTGCTGAGTTGTTGGCTAGTTGAATTTGGTTGCTAAGCTAGGATATTGCATATTGTGCTTTTGTGATTATTACCTTTTTAGATGTGGATTGCAATATTGTAGAGGTGATGATTTCTATGTTTTAAATTTGTGAGTCCCTGCTGTTTTCAAACCTCTTTCAGAGAGACTGCCTGTTTGTTTTGCTTGAGGACAAGCAAAATGGTAAGTCTGGGGGAGTTGATATACCATGGATTTGACCCATTTTCATCCATGGTATATAAGTGTTTTACTATCTATATATTATATATTCTATCATATTAGGTATGTTTTCAGGTTCAGGAGTATCTTGGAGTAAAGTGATGATTATGGAGCATTTAGGAGCTTAAAAGAGATTTCATCCGAGCTGACCATTAGAGGTCGATATGCAGAAGAAGCAATCGATCGATGCACATCCAGTGTCGTCGATCGATACAGAAGAGAAGCCTTGACGATTGAAGATTATGATCGATCGATGTACATCCTGTACCATCGATCGATGTCGAGACGCGAGATGCGCGACTTGGTTCCAGCGCGACTTGGTTCCACCCGACTTTAAACCCAAGGCTTCATTACAAGATTACCCCTGACGAGTTTTTAACCTAATAGTTATATACTTGCCTAAGCGTTATGAGGCAGGGAGAGCTTTTACCGTCATTGTATTCTTACTTTCAGCAAGAGAGAGAGAGAGTTTTAGGAGAGAAGATCATAGAGAGATTTGTGATTGGAACTCCATTGATTCATCTATTCTATTCTATGCAGTTTTTATCTATATTTTGTGTCATGAATTGCTTAGCTATGTCTGAGTAGTTTACTTGTTAGATTCAGGGTTCAAATAGGTTAGAGGGATTAGCCCCAACTATAGAATTTCTTAGTTGTGATACTCATTGATTGATTATTCTTAATGCTTGTTCTAGCCTTGCTAACTAGAATATTGAACCTAGGAATTTGCATGTGTCAAACATCCTTGATCATCCTGTCCTGAATTTAATATGTTATGCTAGGACTGCTAGAGAGAGCTAACCGCTGATCTAGGAGACTAGTGAGCATTATCAACCTTCGCCTATGGCTTAACTAGAAGCTATCGATCGATATTGTCATTTGACAATCGATCGATATTGCGAAAGGTGTATCGATCGATATCCCTATAGGATCATCGATCGACACTTTCTCGTGATTGAAAGAAGACAGTTGAGATCCAAGATCTAGTTAGTTAACCACTGAAACATTGTCATCGCTGATCACTGTGATTAAGGAGTTGAGCTCTAATATATCATGCATGAAACTGTTAGGCATCTATAGGTTTATAATCTCCAACACCTGAATAGAAACCATGCATCTAATATCTTCCAATAAAGTTACACCCCCAATCATTTTGTTAGTCGAGCAATAGTCTTGCTCAATTAGGATTGATATTTACTTTAAAACCATAAAACAACAAACACCTATAATTAATAACCTGACTAGATTTAATAGGTTCCCTAGCTCCTTGTGGATTTGATCCCTAAGTACTGCAACTGAACCTCTTGTTTGAGAGAGTAATTCACTCCTTAAGGTAATTTGAGTGGTATCAAATTTGGCGCCGTTGCCGGGGAGCTTTGATCACCATTAGATTTAGTGTTATTGATTCTTATTCTTTTTTCTACCCCCATTCTGACACAAAATTTTTTCTTGTCTTTTCAGGTGCATGCCCAACAGTACCAGAAGCAACAAGAACAAAAAACAGCTATTCTCAGAAGATCCTGCACACTTGGAACGCTCGATCCGCAAAGACCAACGTTCCACATCGATCGACGCAGCAGCTTTCAAGTCGACCGATTCTCGCACCCAACCGCCGACCGATACCCGACCTTCATCGTCGACCGATCTACATCGTTCGACATCGATCGACACTACACCGCGCACATCGAACGATCCTCAGTCGCGAAGCATGGTTGCGATTGTTATTCTCAGACATGACGAGAATGGAAACCTGTATGACCAGGATGGTCATCGGCGTAATGCAACGGGTCAGAAACTAGACGCTCAGGGGAATGTAATCCCAGATACTGATGCTACAGGAGCTGCTCAACCTGTAGAAGAGGCTGCTCGGCCAAGGGCACTGGCCGACTACAATCGTCCAGATGAGTACTACGCCAACAGATCAGCTATTCGATTTCCAGAGATTCAGAAGCAGAATTTCGAGCTGAAGCCTCAGTACTACACACTCGTGTCGCAGATACCTTACTCTGGGTTACCACACGAGCATCGTATGGACCATCTAGAGAGGTTTGAGGATCTTATCGCTGCTATTCGTATGGATGGAGTCCCTGAGGACTACCTATTATGCAAACTCTTCAAGTATTCTATGACTGGAGAAACGATGCACTGGCTTAAGCAGCTACCCACAGGATCACTAACATCTTGGGTCGACATCAAGAATGCTTTCTTGCGAAACTTCTTCGATGAGGCACGCGCTGAAGACTTGAGAAGCAAAATCGCTACATTCACGCAAGAGAAAGGAGAGTCTTTCAAGGACGCGTGGATCAGATTCAAGTTCTTCCAGCGAGACTGTCGACACCACGGATTCAACGAAGTGCAACTGCTGAGCACTTTCTTCAGAGGTATCGCCTTGAGGTATCAGATGGCTCTTGATACAGCTAGCGAGGGAAACTTCAACACCAAGAATCCGGTGAAAGCTGTGAGACTGATAGAAAATCTAGCAAACAGCAGCAGCACCAAGAACACTGACTTTGAAAGAAAGAAGTCTGTCGCATCCCTAGGGAAGGAGCAGATGGACAAAGTTAGAGCAAAGTTAGATGTGGTTCATGAGCTTCTCAGGAAGCAGGTCTGCTCAGCTGAAGGAGAAGAGACTGTAGACATGGAAGGAGAAGAAGATGTGAACTACATTGGAGGTATTGGATTTCAGAGGTCTGGAAACCATGGTGGTCTGGAAACCATGGTGGAAACAGAAACTTCTATGGCAATGGTCAGAGGAGTAACCAGAGTTCACAGTTTCAGAAACGATTCAGAAACAACAGCAGAGGCTATGGAAACTCATTCTACCAGAATCCACCACCACAGACTCAGGAGAGCAAGATTGAAGCAATGCTTGACAGAGTTCTTGAAGGAAAGCAACAACTCTTTGTGGATTTCAATGGGAAGATAGATTCTGCCTACAACAGTCTGAACAAAGGAATTGAGACCTTAGGGACTCAGGTTTGGAAGCTTGAAATGCAAGTAGTTCAGACTGGAGACACTGTAAAGAGGCAAGAAGCCTTGGCTAGAGAAGCAGGAGTTGAGAAAGCAAAACACCACGTTAATGCCAACATAGATGATGATTTCTGGCAAGTGGTGAGGCATGAGAAGCTTTGAGAAGGAGAATTCGAAGTTGAAAGCTCCATGAGTTTCGGCGGATCACAATGGTGTCGACTGATGTCAATGGATACACATCGATCGACAGACCATGACGAAGATCGATCGACAGATCACTCTAGACATCGATCGACGTCATCTGCTGAATCGACTGCGGAGTGTAGTGCAGTTCGAATCATGACTCATGAGGAATTTGCGAAGAAGCATCCTCACCCATCCTCCCCTTTCTATGTCAAAATCGATCGACCGCTTGAGCCAGCAGTCGACCGACAGAGAGACCGACATCGATCGACACCCCTCACCTACCGAGTGCGGTTACCATCTTTTGATAATTACCGAATTAACGCACTCAGAAAACCACCTAAACCATCAGCCAACCCACCAGAACTTACAACCAACCCTTCAGACACTACACCAGAGCCTATGCAAATTGATGAGGTAACTGAAGGAAGAAGGTTAAGGAAGAGGAAGGAGAAGATTCCTAAGAACCTTAAGAGGGAAGCTAATGAGAAGGAGATGGATGGTGTCACTAAGAGAGTCCTCAGAATCCCAGTGGAGAAATATTTTGATGAAGTTTATTTCACACACAGGTTGTCGATGTTCTTCAGAGAGACTAAGGAAACTGAGGAGGACATTAGGAGAATGTTTCATCATGTCAGGGAAATGATGAAACTAAGGATCATATTGAAGAGAAGGAATTCTACGACTGATTGAGCCAACAAATCCTAGCTAGAATTTAATCTGGAAAGAACTTGGAACTCTCTGATCCTGGGAAGTTCGCAATACCATGTGTGGTGAAGGGTATTGAATTTCCCCATGCACTTTGTGACACAAGAGCATCAGTCAGCATACTGCCTAAGGTTATGGCAGACCAGCTGGGTCTGAAAATAGACCCGTCATCAGAATCTTTCACCTTCGTGGACCTTTCAGAAAGAAGCTCAGGAGGCATCATAAGAGACCTTGAAGTACAGATTGGTAATGCCCTTGTCCTAGTAGATTTTCATGTCTTGGACATAAAGCTAAATTGGAACTCTTCACTTCTGCTTGGAAGAGCTTTCCT
>NC_027755.1:11642663-11645899 GCF_000695525.1 Brassica oleracea var. oleracea
TCGGAATCGATCGACACTCACACTGTTTCATCGATCGATTCCAATGAGTCACCGACGACCGGTGAACGCTATCCCACGTCGGTCGACAGGATGCAACTGGTAGACTACTTCACATTACCAGATCAGTGTTATCCAGACTATGCCTTTCAACAACGCAACAACAGAGGACGAGATGACTATTCAATAGGCAGTTGGGCAGACAGTGGATTCCATGAAAGTTTTGCAGTGGATACTGTAATTCCTTCATCCAATGAGGATCCTACAGAGGAGTATGATGAGGATTACTGGAAGGAAATAGCTATAGAGATTGCTATGCAGGATGACAGATATTCAGGCCATTCCTTCAACAACACGTCTCCACCATCGATCGACAGAGTTCACTCAGCATCGGTCGATACCCACCCTTATCCAGGAAAATGTTCTTATGCATCGATCGATACCATACCTGGTACATCGATCGATATTAAAGCCGCCGCCTTTGAAAAAGAAAAAGGGAATACTCCAATTCCAAGTAGGTTTACCAATACCTATATAAGGAGTTTTGCACCCCAGATTACTTCTCTTGAAACCGAAGCAGAAAAGATGAATGCTCTCACAAACCAATCGGAAGGAACATCCAGGAGGAGTATTCAATCCAAAAACCCTAATTCCACAGACAAACGTCTACCATCGATTGATACTCCAGTATCAACATCGATCGATACTCATTCTAAACCTCAACTTTCTTTATTTACTAAGAAGAATATGAGTATGGATTACGGTTTTCTAACTCCTGATGAATTTGGTATTTTCAGGGACCCAGATGGCCATGCAAGAGCTATGGATGGAAGAATTCTAAAAGTATCCAGAGAGGACATAGCAGACATTCTTCAGGTGGCCAATGGACCAGACAACTTGTTTATGCAGCAACGCAGCATTCCAGACAACATTCCAACAGTTCCAGACGAACATCCAGGGGCTAACACAACATCAATTCGTTCACACCAATCATACCGACCAGTTGGCCACACATCGATCGACAAGGTTGCTCCAACATTGTACGACAGGGTAACACCAACGTTGCTCGACAAGGCACCCTCACCATCAATCGACAGACGTTACTAGTTTGGACATCGTGCTTATGACATCTATGGAGCTAGAAAGTTCAGATGGGAACAAAAGGACGAATATGGAGTCTACAGAGATGAGTTTGGAGATGCAAGGAGCGTAGCTGGTGAGATGATCCCTGTTACCAAGGACAACATCAGAAAAATTCAGAGCATCACTATATGAAGAGAGTCACATATGTCTTCCAGAACATGCCACTTCTTTCACACCTACAAGACTGGCACCAGAGATCTACACCAAGGATGAGATTAATGAGATGGTGACTGGTATTTGTGGAGCTCAGGAAAGGCTAGGAGATGAACTCAAGACAATTGTAGATGACACCTATCAGCCTTTTGATAGAGGTTACAATGAGCTTTTCAGAAGTATGGCAGGAATGAGGAAAGAGATTGAGAGTAGGCAGCACAGCCTTGACAAGGAAGCCACGACATCACCATCGATCGACGCCAACAAAGCAACATTGATCGATGTCAAGCCACAAACATCCCAAATCCCTGCAGAACCGCAAAGTTTGGCAGAGAAGAAGGATGAATGGGAGATCGCATACATCAACATGAAGATTAATGACATCTACAAGATTAGAGAAGATTAAGGGAGATTTGTAGAGAGATTAGGTAGTAATCATGTCTAGGAGTATTTACGAATCATCATGAACAAGAGAGAGAGTCTAGAGAGATAATCCAAAGCTTCTTACTTTACTAATCTGATCAGAGTTTACAATATATAATTGGAGGCAACAATAGGATGAGGGTTTCAGATGAGGCACTATTACAAGAGATAAGGTTTTGCTTTAATCCAAACTATCCAATGAGCTTCTTCCTTGTGCATAAAGCTCATTTTACTTTATCCAGCTCTTCTCCACCCTGTCACACGCGCCTCCTCTTCCCTTGCAACGGTCTGATGCCTTAGCAAAGGGAATAGCGCTTCTCTTCTTCATCCAAAGTTACCCAGGTAACTAGTATAACTAGTATACTAATCTTTATCATACTCAACTCCTCATGTCTTTCTCTTCTCATATATTGATCTCATCTCAACACTCCCCCTCAATCTTAGCTTTGTGAAAGTATAAGCTTGGATAGTGAAAGTCTAAGCTTGGATAGCCATGAGATCTTCCTCATTAAAAACTTCACCAAGGAAAACCCATTGGGACAAACCCTTGATGAGGGAAAAAGAGTAAAGACCTCATGACTTAGGGGATCAGCTTCTTCTCTTCCCAAGATCTATGAGTCCCAATCTGATGTTAATGGACTCCACAGTCTTTTGTCTTGCTGCATTGGTGAACACATCTGCCAATTGATCTTCACTTCTTGTATAACATGGCAAGATCACTCCCAAGACTATCATCTGCCTCACCTTGTGGCAATCTACTTCAATGTGCTTTGTCCTCTTATGAAACATTGAGTTTGTAGCAATGTGAATAGCCGCCTGATTGTCACAATGCATAGTCATTGGTGTTGCTTGCTCAATCTCCAAGTGCCTAAGAATCCTTTTGATCCATACCAACTCGTTGGTAAGCTTTAGCATAGCTCTATACTCAGCTTCAGCACTAGAGCATGATACAACCTTCTGCTTCTTACTCTTCCAAGTAACCATGTTTCCCCCAATGAAAGTGCAATAGCCTGTTGTAGACCTTCTATTTGCTCTATCTCCAGCCCAATCAGCATCACAATAACCTTCCTTGGATCTGCACAGCTCAATCCCAAGAAAGTACTTCATCTCTCCCAAATCCTTTATATCAATTACTGATTTCAGAAACTCCTTGGTGGCTCGGATTCTTTCCTTATCACTGCCTGTTATGATGATGTCATCCACATACACAAGCAAAACAATGATGCCTGAGGGAGTATTGAGAGTGTGATCAAGCTCGGACTTCCTGAAGCCTCTACCATTTAGTGTTGTGCTTAGCTTATTGTACCATGCTCTAGGTGATTGTTTCAATCCATAGATGGCTTTCTTCAGTCTAAGAACATTTCCTGGCTTCACCCTTCCTTCAAGACCCGGAGGTGGTAGCATATAGACTTCATCTTCTAGCTCTCCTTGGAGGAAATCATTCTTCACATCCATTTGCCAAAGATCCCACCCAAGGTTGGTTGCAACTGATAGTACAATTCTAATGGTATGGACCTTTG
>NC_027755.1:11645993-11649945 GCF_000695525.1 Brassica oleracea var. oleracea
ATGCTTGATGGTGAAGATCCACTTGCATGACACAACTCTCTTCCCCTTAGGCAATTCACTCTCATACCATGTATCATTTCTAATCATGGCGTCAGCCTCATCATTGACTGAATCCCTCCACTCTTAAATCAGAATTGCTTCTTCATAGCTTCTTGGCACATAGCTTTCATCTAAGCTTACCATAAAGGAGTAGTGCTCTTCCGGAAACTCAACAAAGGAGCACACAGCTTGGGAAGGATGTTCCACAGCCTGGGCATTGTATAACACTCTCGTGTTTACCCAGTTTCTCGTGTTTGCCCACTCGGAAGCATCCCTCCTTACCCGTGTGCTTCTTCTCAAAGGAGCTTCTACTTGTTCCTCAACAGCTTCCTCTTGTATCTGGATTTCTTCTCCAGCTTCCTGACCTTCATTCTGAACTTCTCTTACTAATTCATCTCCACTTTGGACAGGAGAATCTGAGCCTTGATCTTCTAGACCTCCAGCTTCTTCTGAGCCTTGATCTTCTAACCTTTCAGCTTCAGATTCACTTCCCCCCTCTTGTTCAAAGTGGGATGGTTCTTCAGCGGCCACTTGAGTAGGCCCTTCACGCCTGCTCTGATCCTGGGACACGCCAATACCGAGTTCTTCTAGTATGTTTCTCAAACTAGCAGCTTTATCTGATGGTTGAGAAAGTTCTTCAAGCTCCTCCCAATTCTTCTCTTATTGAACGGGCCACTTCCATGAGGTGTCTGTTCTTCCTTTCAGAAACTCCATTCTGTTGTGGAGTGTAAGGACAGCTAGTCTGATGTAGAATCTCATGTTGAGCTAGGTGATCTTTGAATGCGTGGTCTATGTATTCCCCACCTATTATCTGACCTGAAAATCTTAATCTTGGCATGATAATGGTTAGTAACATAGCTTTGAAATTTTTTAAATGCATCAAGAACCCTATCTTTTGTTTTAATGAGTGTTAACCAGGTGTATTTGGATTTTTCATCAATGAATGTGACATAATACTTATAATCATCCCTAGATATATAATCATCCCTAGATAAACACGGTGCAGTCCAAACATCAGAGTGAATCGAATCAAAGCAATTCACATAAATAGTGGATGATCTTTGAAACACAGTCCTACAATGTTTGCCCAAAATACACGCCTCACAATCATTATTTTTAAACATGACACCTGGTAACATAATGCTTAAAGCCCTAACATGTGGATGTCCAAGTCTAGCATGCCACAATGCATCTTTACTTAAGGAAGAAACAAAACTAAATGAGAATCAAGAACTAGAGATGGGACTAAGATCTTCAAGCATATAAAGGTCTCCTTTGGTTGCTCCTTGCCCAATCAACTTACTGCTCTTAATATCCTGAAACTTAACATCATCAGGACTAAAAAAAAACGCATTGAAGATCAGTGGTGCATCTTTTGACATGAAAAATGCTTTAGAGTCCTTATCAAACAGTTTCAGTTTACCAATTCCTCTAATAGGATTTTTATCTCCATTAGCAATCATAGCATGTCCATGAGCCGGTTCTATGTCTTTAATCAGGTTATTATCACTAATCATATGATGAGATGCACCAGAATCAATGTTCAAAGGTTTATGCATGTTTCTAGTAATCTCTGTCCTTGATGGTTCATCTTGTTTTATCAGGTTTCCTAGTAATCCTAACATCTTACTAGGTATACTCGGCTCACTAGCAGCAGTGTAAGAGCTTTTCAAAATGTCTAGTAAATTATCAGTAGTACTAGGATTACTAGCAGCAGTGTAAGAGCTTTTAAAAATGTCTAGTAACTTATCAGTAGTACTAGGCAATGTATGAGCAGCATATGAGTATCCAAGGGTGTTTCCGAGAGTGTTACCAGACACCTTAAGAGATTTGAACCCTTTCCAATTTGTTGATGAGATACCAAGGCTCTACCTTCACTTTCACCCACCTTAGCGCCTGAGCTAGCTCCGGATGAACCAGCACCATTTGCTTCAGTAGAAAGATGAGCCTTTGCTTCCCTATCCCTGTTGGACCCACGTGTTTGATCAGTGGTGTTAGGTCTTAGACTTTCAAGTTCAGACCATAATGATCCAAACTTTCCCATGTGTTTGGTGAGCTCTCCTCCATCTTGCTTCATGGAGTTAATGGCTTTCTTCAGCTCAAACACACGGCTGATGTTGGAGACGTTTCCAAACGTCTTTAAGAGGGTCTCCCACAAGTGTTTGGGAGTCTCACAGTAGCTGTAAGCTTCAAGAAGAGGGACATCAAGAGATCCTTGCAGCACGGAGAGCACCATCAAGTCTTCTTGCACCCACTTCTTTTCTTCAGCTTTGGTGAGAGTATTTTCCTCTTCACCTTCTTCAGTTTCGTTGGCCACTGGCTTCGGACCATCATCAGTGATGTAGCTCCACAGCCCTAGCCTTCCAATAGCAGTCTTCACCAATCGAGACCACAAGAGGTAGTTTGAACCACCTTTCAACGCAACCGGGACAGTAACTAGCTTGCTGAAGTTGTTTCCCTCCATCTTCTCTTGCTTGAACCAGAAATGACCAGAAAGCTTCAAACTTGCAACTCAGCTGAAGAACACACAGTACCAGACTTCAAGAACACATGAACTCAAAGCACAGCACCACAGGACTCAACTTTATCACACAGCTTCACGGAACACTCAAGAACACAAGAGCTAGAGAAAGAAAAAAATGGAACGAGGTTTCTCAATACCAAAGCCAACCTGGCTCTGATACCATATGATTTTAGAGAATAGAGTAGGTATTGAGAGATTAAAGGAAGATTAGAGAAGATTAATGGGAGATTTGTAGACAGATTAGGTAGTAATCATGTTTAAGAGTATTTAAGAATCATCATGAACAAGAGAGAGAGAGTCTAGAGAGATAATCCCAAACTTCTTAAATATTAATCTGATCAGAGTTTACAATATATGAGGAGGCAACACTAGGATGAGGGTTTCATAAAGAGGCACTATTACAAGAGATAAGGTTTGCTCTAATTCAAACCATCCAATGAGCTTCTTCCTTGTGCATAAAGCTCCTTTTGCTTTATCCAGCTCTTCTCCAGCCTGTCACACGTGCCTCCTCTTCCCTTGCAACGGTCAGATGCCTTAGCAAAGGGAATAGGGCTTCTCTTCTTCATCCAAAGTTACCCGGGTAACTAGTATAACTAGTATACTAGGATAACTAGGGTAACATTGGTTTAACCCTTGGAAGTTACACGGGTAACTAGTATTACTACGCCATGTACGGCCTCTTCATAATACTCAACTCCTCATGTCTTTCTCTTCCCATATATTGATCTCATCTCAACATAAAACCCTCTCAAGAACAACGTGGACTGGTTAAGCACGAGAATTGATCTGCTACAGCAAGATTTGGACACCATTCGCAAGAAGGATACACGACCAGCCACATTGATCGATATCTGCACCATCACATCGATCGACAGCAAGTTCGCAGCCATGGAAGATAGGTTACAATCTTATAAGGATATGCACGATCGCTTCACCTCACCTATCATGTGATGCTTAGACAGCTTGTTTACGCAGATGATGAAAGTCCAGAAGGATATTGGCAAGCTTAATGATCAACATGATTTTCAGGAAGAAGGTCCAACATCGATCGATAGGTTCCGCAGGGCATCACTCGACGGCAGGAAACCTACATAACACCTTCCCTACACAGCAGCAGAAGTTGATCAGATAACATCAATGCTTTACACTGCTATAGACACCATGGAGGAACGACTTGAGAAGCGGTGTGATGACATCTACTTTCCATTCGACGTTCGACTCGGTGGACTAGATAGCCAAGCAGAGTGGCTACAGAAGGAAGTCAAAGCCATTCAAAGGCAACTCGCATCTCAACACCAGATATCAGCATCGATCGATAGAGCACGCTCCAAATGGATCGACAATACTGCACCAGCAACGATCGATAGAGATATGGTTGCATCGATCGAT
>NC_027755.1:11650283-11656154 GCF_000695525.1 Brassica oleracea var. oleracea
CAGTGTAATTTAAGTCTGGGGGGAGGTTTACTGATATTATTTATTCTGATTCCTTTTAATAAAGTTATACTTAGCTATGAGAAAGGGACTATGATCTTATTATTGATTTATACTTGAATGTCTAACCACTCTTTAGCACCATTTTAGATTTACTGATTACAGATAGTACTAAAGATGCTAAAGTGGATCAACCTGTCAACTATACACACTTGCCTTGATTGTTTGAAGGAACCAAAGCTGACCTCCAACACTAAACCTGACATAATTGCTTGTCTTGGGGCTTGGTATATACGGGATTGGATTCTTCAGACAAGTCTGGAAGGTAACGCCTTGTGTAGATTCATTTATCACTTTTTCACTGGATGCACACTCAGTGCCGTCGATCGATACATAAGATAAGCCTCGACGATTGAAGATTATGATCGATCGATGTACATCCTGTACCATCGATCGATGTCGAGTCGTAAAACACATGACTTGGTTCCAGCCGACTTTAAACCCAAGGGTTCACCAAATTACAAGATTACCCCTGATGAGTTTTTAACCTAATAGTTATATACTTGCCTAAGCGTTAGGAGGCAGAGAGAGCTTTTACCATCATTGTATTCTTACTTTCAGTAAGAGAGAGAGAGAGAGATTTTTAGGAGAGAAGATCATAGAGAGATTTGAGATTGGAACTCCATTGATTCATCTATTCTATTCTATGCAGTTTTTATCTATATTTTGTGTCATGAATTGCTTAGCTATGTCTGAGTAGTTTACTTGTTAGATTCAGGGTTTAAATAGGTTAGAGGGATTAGCCCCAACTATAGAATTGCTTAGTTGTGATATTCATTGATTGATTGTTCTTAATGCTTGTTCTAGTCTTGCTAACTAGAATATTGAACCTAGGAATTTGCATGTGTCAAACATCCTTGATCACCCTGTCCTGAATTTAATCTGTCAGGCTAGGACTGTTAGAGAGAGCTAACCGCTGATCTAGGAGACTAGTGAGCATTATCAATCAGTGCCTAGGGCTTAAATAGAAGCTATCGATCGATATTGCGAAAGGTGTATCGATCGATATCCCTATAAGATCATCGATCGACACTTTCTTGTGATCAAAAGACAACAGTTGAGATCTTAGATCTAGTTAGTTAAACAGGGAAACATTGCCATCGCGGATCACTGTGATTAAGGAGTTGAGCTCTAATATATCATGCATGCAACTGTTAGGCATCTATAGGATTATAATCTCCAACACCTGAATAGAAACTATGCATCTAATATCATCCAATAAAGTTACACCCCCAATCATCTTGTTAGTCGAGCAATAGTCTAGCTCCATTAGGATTGCTATTTACTTTAAAACCATAAAACAACAAACACCTAGAATTAATAACCTGACTAGATTTAATAGGTTCACTAGCTCCTTCTGGATTCGATCCCTAACTACTGCAACTGAACCTCCTATTTGAGAGAGTAATTCACTCCTAAGGATAATTTGAGTGGTATCACTCAGCTCTACGGAATGATAGGAGGAAGGAGACGCGTCGTTGAGTGTATTCTCCTGCTTCGATAGTTGATAAACCAGGAGATCTTGCTCTTAGGATACCGCCATATGGGTATGGGCCAGTATATGTCGTCGGTGCCTTAGTAGCAGCAGGGGAGATAGGTCGTTAGGCGGGGGCCGCCTATCAATGGTGAAGATCGTAGGGTCATCTTGTCTAGGATCGATGGTTCCGTCTACCAGGATCGTTCCTTGGATGCCTCCTGATCTGTAGTTGAGGGTTTTGGTTACCAAGGTCGATCCTTGGGTATCTACGCACGGGACCATGGAATGTGTTTGGATTTATAGCTGCATCCTTCAGTGGGGATTGCCTACTTACCCTTCAGTGGGGGATCAAGCCGTTCGTAGTTCATGTATGTGGAGGCACGGAGCCTAGATGGAAGAGCGTAGCCTAATGGAGGCATGTAGCCTAGGGAGCACATGGCTCTAGTGGGCGCATGACCTAATGGGCACGTAGCCTTGGGAGCATGGGGCTCTAGTGGGCAGATGGCCTAATGGGCACGTAGCCTTGGGTGCACGGGGCTCTGTAGTTGGTAGGAATCATCTGTTCTAGGGGGCACATGGCCGGAACAGATGGTAGACCTGTCAATATGCTGCAGTGAGCATGATGTGACGAGGTGCTTCAGTGAGCATGGAAGGACCCTGCTGATGAGCTGGAGATCGTGGCCTGAGCCAGTAATTAGAGTTGTAGACGTGCTGCAGTGAGCATATATCTTCCCATGGTCGGTAGTAACCGCTGTAGTCAGCCTATCATAGGCGTGTCGAAGAAGAAGGTCTTCTAGGTATGAAACCTTGCCTTGGCAGCTGTGGAATTGTGAGCTCCGTTCAAGGACGTCTCGGTCCTCTTTCTTTAGGTTTAGAAACCTATATTTATGGTGGAGGTCATGCTTCCTTCTTAGGATTTGGAAATATTCATTATATCCTTAGATAATACAATATTTCCCTTTTTCTTAAGGGAGGTCATATGTATTGGAATACTTCCTCTTTCTCTCGGATCTAGGGAGATTCCTTCCTGTCCAAGCTGGTTACCTTATTAAGGGAAGATTTCCATTTATCCTAAGGCAGGATAAATCACTCGGCCTGGAAGATGGAAGCCAGAGGCAGGACCCAGACCTGAGGGCAGGGACCCAGACCCGGGGACAGGGACCCAGACCCGGGGGCAAGGACCCAGACCCGGGGGCAAGGACCCAGACCAGAGGGTAGGACCCCAGAACCTAGAGGCAGGATTTGGAACCTGGAGGCAGGAACCTGGAAGCCTGAAGCTGGAGTAATCTCTTCATGAAATATTTTTCCCCAACACAAGGGCTCGACACTTCTAGGCTTAGAGAATAGAGCTAGGCGGCTAGAACTAGGGTTCTTACTCAAAATTGTTGTAGTTCCAGCTCTGTGATCTAATAAAACGTCAATTTCTACTTTCTTACTTGCAAATCAATACAAATACTAGCCTTGTCCATCGTTTTGTGGTACTCACAAAGATCCTACACAAAAATCCCCTAACAAAGACATCGCCCTTCCTGCTATTCCAGACGATCTAGGCCAGAACCTAACCTTGGGGACGAGGCCGGTTTCGAATCATAGATAGGATGGAAAAAGCAACAAGGAAGAAGACGGTCCAGATGGTCAAGGTCATCTGGGACTGTAATGGTCAGGATTTAATCACTTGGGAAACAAAAACTAGAATGAAAGCAGAGTACCCAGAGTGGTTGGATCAGTTTGTTTCTAAGGAAACATTTAATTCAGATTCGATGACGAATCCATCCCAAGGGGGGGGAGGGCCATGGTTCGAGGGAAACGTACCAGCCAGTCTTAGGACATTAAGGCAAGCGCTCCATGGCCAAGTGCATTAGGACTTGCAACATCTATCTTTGGCATATGCACTCGATAGGTAATATGTGCTCGTCGATCGATAGGTGCTGGAGGTTGTCGATCGATGTCGACATCTTGTTGTCGATCGATGGGGTTAACATCACGTCGAGCGATTATAACGTTATCGGGTTGGGCGGATGTGGGTGTTTTGCTGTGAACTCCTCGTGAGTCAGAATCCCCACGGCATTGCAAGATGCGGTTGACGCCGTTGGTGTCATCGGTCGATGCTCTGGAGATCCTGTGGATCGATTTGGACTGGTGTGTGTCGATCGATGTTTGAAGTCTGGCGTCGATCGACACCAGTGCGATCCGCCGAAGCTCATCAGACTTTCTACTTTGAAATCTCCTTCTTGCAGCTTCTCTTCCTTCACCACTTGCCAGAAATCATCTCCAATGATGGCATTCACGTGGTGTTTCATCACATCATCCCCTACCCCTCTTGTCAAGGCTTCCTTCCTCATAACAGCTTCTCCTGTCTGAACAACCTGCATCTCCAGCTTCTTCACATGGGTGCTCAAAGTTTCAAACTTTGTGTTCAGGTTGGTGTATACAGAATCAATCTTCCCATTGAAGTCCACTGTCATGCGCTGCTGTGTCTCAAGAACCATATCGAGCATCTCTTCAATCTTGCTCTCTTGAGTAGGCGGCGGTGGCTTCTGGTAGTAGGAATTTCCATAATTCATGTTGTTGCCGTAGTTGTTGCTGTAAGGTTTCTGGTACTGCGAACTTTGGTTGAAATTACCCATATTTCCATAGGAATTTATGTTTCCACCCTGGTTTCCAGAACCTTGGAATCCAGTTCCACCAATGAAGGTCACTTCTTCTTCTTCCTCTGCTCTACCCTCTGTGTCTACAGCTTTTGCATCTTCAACCAAGCAGACCTGCTTCCTAAGAAACTTGTGAACACTATCCAGCTTTGGCTTCACCTCATCCTTCTGATCATTCCCAAGCATGGTGGCAGACTTTTTCCTCTCAAAATCAGTGTTCTTGGTGCTGTTGCTAGATGCTAGGTTTTCAATGACCTTTACTGCCTCTTTTGGATTCCTGGTGTTGAAGTTCCCATTACTGGAAGCATCAAGAGCCATATGGTACTGCACTGCGATGCCTCTGTAAAAATTACTGAGCAGTTGTACTTCATTGAATCCATAGTGTGGACAGTCTCTCTGATAAGACTTGAATCTGATCCAAGAGCCTCTGAATGATTCTGCAGGCCCCTGAGAGAAGGTAGCGATCTTGCTCCTCCAGTCTTCAGCACGTGCTTCATCAAAGAAATTGCATAAGAATGCATTCTTGATGTCGCTCCAGGATGTGAGAGATCTTGGTGGTAGCTGCTTAAGCCAATGCGAAGCTTCTCCAGCAAGAGAGAACTTGAAGAGCTTGCATAGGAGATAATCCTTAGGGATTCCCTTGACTTTAATAGCAAATATCAGATCCTTGAACCTCTCCAGATGGTCCATAGGATGCTCGTGAGATAATCCATGGTAGGGGATCTGTCCCACGAGCGTGTAGTACTGCGCCTTCAACTCGAAATCCCTCTGAATAGTGGGAGGACAATTGGCTGATCTGTTGGTGTAGAACTGATCTAGACGGTTGTAGTCAGCCAACGTCTTGGGTCGCGAAGCCTCATCTACATGTAGAGTTGTTCCTGTAGCATTAGCATCAGACTCAAGGATTGCAGCCCCCTGAGCATCTATACTCTGACCTGCTGCATTACGCAGATGACCTTCCGGGTCATGCAGGTCCCCTCTATCATCTCGAACAAAAGTCGCAACCATGTCTCGCGGCTCAGTATCGATCGATGTCCAGACAGAAGTATCGATCGATGTCGGATGGACGATGTCGGTCGATGGAAGATGAGTGTTTTCGGTCGACGGTGGTGAGCGAGTATCGGTCGACGGGACTAGTGTCTGGGTCGACGATGGTTGAACGAAATCGAGCGACGAACATGTGTTGGTGTCAATCGATGAGGAGCGCGCTTCTTTGCGGATTGAACGCTCCAAACTTGCAGGATCTGGTGAGAATAATAGTTGGGTTTCCTTTATGCTTCTAATACTGCTCGGCATGTACCTGAAAATCCAAGAAAACAACATTCTAATAGAACTATGTTTCTTGCTATGAGCAATGCCAGAGCTGATCTAGTGAGCTTAGTAAGCTATTATTCAACCCGTGATACCACTCAAATTACCCTAAGGAGTGATTTATACTCTCTCAAACAAGAGGTCGAGTTGTAGTACTTAGGGATCAAATTCACAGAGAGCTAGGGAACCTAAGAAATCTAATATGATTTGTTAAGCAGGATGTTTTAATGGTTTAAATGTAAATTGCAGTTTTTATCAAGCAAGTGTTTGCTTAATTGACTGGTTAAGGTTTTGATTCTTAAAAGGAAATAGCTAGACTTAGGATTTTTATTCAGGAAATTTGGGATTATAATCCTACAGATGCCTAATGAGTTGCAT
>NC_027755.1:11656244-11673189 GCF_000695525.1 Brassica oleracea var. oleracea
ATAGCTTACTAAGCTCACTAGATCAGCTCTCGCCTTACTCATAGCAAGAAACTTAGCTCAGTTAGAATGTTTTCAAGATGAGAATGAAGCTCTCGCTTTTATCTATCAATCCTAGGGCAAGTTCTAGGTAGCTAATCTAGAGACAGACATTAATGAACAATCCTAATGACAATAACCACAACTCAGCAATCTATAGTTGGGGCTAATCCCTCCTAACCTATTTAAACCCTAAAATCTAACAATGGAACTACTCAGATATGGCTAAGCAATTCATAACAGCACTTAAGTAAGAAAACTTCATTAGAATAGTAAATAGATATTAATGGAGTTCCAAACAAATTATAACTTTGGATCTTCTCTCCAATCTATCAAAATCCTAGAAAACCTTGCTATGAAAATAATAAAACAAGAAAGCACACTTTGCCTCTAACATGGTGGCAAAACTTATATAATTAGGTTAAAACTCATCAGGGGTAATCTTGTAAATTGGTGAAGACTTGGACTTCAAGTCGGCTGTGACCAAACTGGCTTTCTGCGCGCTTCGCTGTCGATCGATGTCAAGATATGAACATCGATCGATTATTCATCTTCAATATCGACCGATGGTCATCTCGGGTGCTTGCTCCAAATATCTCCAAAATGCTCTAAATATCTCCAAAATGCTCCAAAATCATCACTTATCTCCAAATCACTCTTGATCTTATAAATATAATAAATAGACTCTATAATATAATAATTATCAGTAAAAACACCTATAAACCATGGATGAAAATGGGTCAAATCCATAGTCTATCAAAACTTTTTGTGCCTATTTGTATGTGTGTTTTTGTATATAGATTTTAAGAATCTTATGAGTATACATGGTATTTCTAAAGTTGAGTCTTATGTGTAAATCTAAAGAGAATTTATGTCTCAATAACCAGAATTTGTGTGAAGTTTTAAAATTTTACGGGTTAAGAGATATTTAAAAGTTAAGTAATATTAATGAATTGGTACCAAATATTTTGTATAAATAGGTTGTTCGAATGAGACTACGGGGAGAGGGTCTTATTGAAAATATAATTTGTGTGAAATTTTAAAATTTTACAAGTTAATTTTTTTTTTTAAATTAAGTAGAATTGATTAATTGACTCCAAAGATTTTGTATAAACATAATTTGTGTGGAATTTTTAAATTTTATAAGTTAAAAGATTTTTAAAAGTTAAGTAGAATTGATGAGTTGACACCAAAGATTTTGTATAGGGGGGGGGGGGATTATTGAAAATAGAATTTGTGTGGAGTTTTAAAATTTTACAAGTTAAGAGATTTTTAAAAGTTAAGTAGAATTGATGAGTTGGTACTAAAGATTTTATATAAGTTATCATTGAATTTAATTAATTATCATGGATTTCCATATATAATATTTTCTCAAAAACTCTCAATCTAGAATAATATATGCATGTTTCCTAAAAAATATAACTTTTATATGGAAAATAATTATTTGATTATAAAATGTATTTCTTTTTTCTTTTCATAAGGATTTTTTTTTTTTGATATTTGTCTTGTTTTGCCTGATTTTTGTTTTAAGTTTTCTATGATCTTTGTTTATATTCTTATTTACATAAAACTATGAACTTTTTCATAATGTTATCTCCAATGATTTTTGTTACAATTTTTTTTATCATTTTCTTAGCAATAAAAATATAGGTAAATGGACAAAAATATCATTTTCAAAGTACTACATTTCAGGTTTACACTAACCACTTTTACCCTCATTTTTAATGAAGGGTAAAAAACATTTATAACCCTTTGATTAACTTTGCCAAAAAAAAACATATGGTTAACTAATCTAAACTTAAAACATTAATTCTAAACCCTAAATCATCAACTCTAAACCCTAAACCATGAAACATCAACTCTAAACCCTACACCCCGAAATATCAATTCTAAACCCTAAACCCTAAACCCTAAATTATCAAATCTAAACCCTAAATCATCAACTCTAAACCTTAATGTAATAAACACTAAACCCTAAACCCTAAATATAAACTTAAAACATCAACTCTAAACCCTAAATCATCAACTCTAAATCCTAAACCACGAAACATCAACTCTAAACCCTAAACCCCGAAACTTCAACTCTAAACCTAAACCTTCAAATATAAACCTTAAAACATCAACTCTAAACCTTAAACGTAAACCCTAAACCCTATATTTTTTCTGAAATTTGAACCGTAAACCCTAAAACATCAACTCTAAACCCTAAAAGTAAACCCTAAACCCTAAAACCCTAAACCTTCAAATCTAAACCCTAAAACATCAACTCTAGGGTTTTACGGTTAAGGGTTTAGGGTTTAGAGTTTAGGGTTTAGAGTTGAAGGTTTAGGGTTTAGAGTTGATATTTTAGGGTTTAGAGTTAATTTTTTAGGGTTTAGGGTTTAGGGTTTAGAGTTTACTTTTTATGGTTTAGGGTTTAGTGTTGATAGTTTAGGGTTTAGTGTTGATGGTTTAGGGTTTACAGTTGAAGTTAAGGGTTTAGGGTTTAGAGTTGATGTTTTAGGGTTTTGAGTTGAGGGTTTAGGGTTTAAGGTTTAGAGTTGATGTTTCGGGGTTTAGGGTTTAGAGTGGATGTTTCGGGGTTTATGGTTTAGAGTTGATTTTTCAATGTTTAGGGTTCGTATTTCAAAAAAAAAATTGGGTTTAGGATTGATGGTTTAGGGTTTAGGGTTCGTATTTCAAAAAAAAAAAAGGTTTCGGATTGATGGTTTAGGGTTTAGAGTTGAGTTTTATGGTTTAGAGTTTGAATTTCGAAATAGTATAATTCGAAAAAAATTAAAAAAATTATCTTTTGTTTTTTTAGATTTTTTATTTATTTATTTATTTATTTATTTATTATATATAAAAAGAACAAGGGCGAAAAGTCTTTTGCCACTTAATGAAGATATTTTTGAATATGTCTCTTTAGTGGTGGTAAAGATGAAAAGTGGTAGCATGACAGTGGTAAACATAAAATTTCTCCAAAAATGTAATACAAAATTTTTGTGCATGTTTGTATGTGTGTGTTTTGTATATAATCTTATGAGTATACATGGTATTTTCAAAGTTGAGTCTTATGTGTATATCTAAAGAGAATTTATGTCCCAATAATCAGAATTTGTGTGGAGTTTTAAAATATTACGGGTTAAGAGATTTTTAAAAGTTAAGTAATATTGATGAATTGGTATCCAATATTTTTTATAAATAGGTTGTTCGAATGAGACTAGAGTGGGGAGGGTTTTATTAAAAATAGAATTTGTGGAATTTTAAAATTTTACAAGTTAAGAGATTTTTAAAAGTTAAGTAGAATTGATGAGTTGGTACCAAAGATTTTGTATAAATAATCATTGATTGTAATTAATTATCTTCCATGTATAATATTTTCTCCAAAACTCTCATTCTAGAATAATATATACATGTTTCCTAAAAATAAAACTTTTTTTTGGAAAATAATTATTTAATATTTCTTTTTTGGTTTTTAATAATGATGGTTTTGATATTTGTCTTGTCTTGCTTGATTTTTGTTTTAAGTTTTCTATGATCTTTGTTTATGTTCTTAACTAGAGGCATGTCCGCGCCTAGCGCATAATATTATTTTATTGTGGTTAAGAGTGTTTTTTTGGAGAATGTAATTATATGGTCGTTTTTATTTGTTAAGAGCGTTATTTGGTGTTGTTAGTGTGTTATGTAGTAGTAGGTGATATGTTAATATATTTGTGTTTGTTTTTTGAATAAAGTGTTGTTGTGTGTATAGTACTTGTTAGTAGTGAAGAGAGCCTTCAATGTAAGAACATAGTGAATTTCAATAATATTGCATTTAGGCATTTATTAATTCTAAGATTAATGGTTTAAGCGTCAAAATTGTATTTTATTTTTTTCATATTTTTGAAAATTATAAAACTTTTAAGATGGTTTTTGCCTTCTCCCCATATTTTGACCTTGAGCCGTCACCAAGTATGTATTTAGTTTACCTTTCTGGTGTGCGGTGCTTCTCACCATCACCGAAAAAAGACTCACCTCCTTCTCTTATTCTTCCTCGCCTTCTTCACCGGTGAGATTATATGGTATTTGTTGTAGATCGGGTTTATGATTTCCCAGTGGTGCGGTTGTTTCTCACGGCGTTGTAGGGTTTTCCTATCAATATTAGTTGCTCCTCTTCTTCCTTAGATTTTGGCTGATGTTAGGAACTACATCTCTTGGGCTGGGTCAGAGTTTAACCGTCTTTGATGATTTTTTCTTCGTCATTGGCTCACCGTCAATAGTCCATGTTCGTCTTGGTTTTTAAGATCTAGTTTTTGGTGATCTGACTTCTATTCTCTCTTTCATAGCTCGAGGACAGCTTCAAAGTTTGCTGATTTTGTTTCACATCCCTTTCCTCTATATTCTCTCATCTCTTTGCCGCTTTAATCGTTGCTCGCATCTCTGGTGGCTCTCCCTTCCACCCTGTTTGCCACTCGAGGTTTGGATAATGTTTTCGTTCGTGTATGCTATGTGGGCTTGGAAGGTTGTTTCTGGTCTCTGATTTTTTGGTGGTTGCCTTCCATTCTCCCTCTCTCAAGCTGTTTCTCTTCTTCCCATGTTTCCCTTGGTATAGGTGTGCGGAGTTAGTTTGTTCAAAAAAAAAAAACGTGTGCCGAGTTAGTCTCTTGGAGCTTTAGTCCCTTCTATCCAAAGCTTTGTGTTTTTTCACTTGCTTAGGTGCCTTTTCTATTCTTGCTTAGTTTGTGAGGTGTTTCTTACCATTTCGCTACTGGTTGTGCCTTTGGAGCTTTAGTCATGTATCTTCCAGCTTCTTGGTGACTTTGGCTTTCCGATTATTATTTTCCTTCTGGCCCGATTTCTTTATTCTTTGCGTTGATGCTTGATCATGCTTCTTTTTGTTTGGGAGATTGCTTTGTTTCAGATTTTATCTTTCTATCTTTTTTTTATCTCTGCTTGTTTCGGCCAAGACACTCTATGGTACAGTGAAGTAAGTTAGTCTTCGGTCTTGATCTCTGTTTGGCTCCAGACCTTTATTAGGTTAGTGTTACTATGACATTTTGTTTTTCGCAATGATTGTGGAGGTTCTAGGTTTAAATTTTGTGTTGTGTTCTAGTTTCTTATTCTTAGTTTGGTTATTTTATGATTTTATTAGTAAAATAAATATAGAATTTGTAAGTAAAATAATATAAAAAGGTAAAAATAATAAAATGGTGAAAGTTATACTATTTTTAGTTGTGAATACATTAAATATTTAAAATATATTTATATTATTCTATTTGTTTCTTGAATTTTAGTGACCAATCAAATAGATTCTCAACTATGATGATGATTAGGTGTGAGAAAGATTAGATAGTGCATAATTAGAAATTGATGGGCCAAATTGCAATAATCTAAAAGAAAAAATACCTAAAATACAAAAAGAATATAACATGAGGACAAATGTCAACAAACTCCTATTCCATATGTCATAAGAAGAGAATAAAGTCTACTTTATTTATGTTATTTTTAGTTGTGAATACATTAAATATTTAAAATATATTTATATTATTTTATTTGTTTCTTGAATTTTAGTGACCAATCAAATAGATTCTCAACTACGATGCTGATTAGGTGTGAGAAAGATTAGATAGTGCATAATTAGAAATTGATGTGCCAAATTGCAATAATCTACAAGAAAAAAGACCTAAAATACAAAAAAAAATATACCATGAGGACACATGTCAACAAATCCCCCTTCCACATGTCATAAGAAGATAATAAAGTCTACTTTATATAGATAGATAGATAGATAGATTATATAAAACTATGAATTTTCTCATAATGTAGTCTCCAATGATTTTTGTTACATTTTTATCATTTTCTTAAAAAAAAAAATGTAATACAAACTTTTTGTGTTTGTTTGTATATGTGTTTTTGTATATAGATTATAAGAATCTTATGAATATACATGGTATTTCCAAAGTTGAGTTGTTGTGGTCAAAATCGGTCAAGACGGAATTAACCCCTGAAATTTTCTAGGAAACATTTTTCCTCGGAAAAAGAAATAGAAACTCAACATTAAAGCTTCATATAATTATTATACGAAAAGCTCTCAGGCTGGACGATCCAATCTTTTAGCGAGCAATTTCCGCGAGAAAAATAATGAAATGAGAAAAAGGCCGACCATCATTCCCCAGCCATCTGAATCACCCGAAGATAACAAAGACTCGACCTCGGCCTTAACCAACTCGCCATATGGTGAGTCGGGACAGCACCGTCCCGCTCGCCATATCACGAATCGGAACAGGACCTTCCCGCTCGCCATATGGCGAGCCGGGATAGCACCGTCCCGCTCGTCATATGGCAGCCGGGATAGCATCGTCCTGCTCGCCACCGGGACACCATCGTCCCGCTCGCCATATGGCCTGTGATGCAATCATGATATCAACCGATGAATCAACTGTCATGAATTGGGGCCTTGTCATTAAAACAGTATCTGAAGCAATATCTAAAACCGTAGCTGCACCAGAAGCCAATCAGATGCCAACTCAACAAACCAGAGAACCTACCAGGACATATGTTCATTCAAAACGGCATATCTCAGAAATCTAGAAGTCTTTCTTCACGAAACCAAATTTCATTGATTCTACACTCAACAAAGTTTCATGTCCAAGTGAAATCCTATTAAAAGCTTCCCGGATCAGGAAGTTATGGATTTTACAAAGTGGAGATTTTTTCGGCCCATCTATCTACGACCACAGGCCTTTACAAGTGCATTCCAGCCCAACCAAGGCACGGTCTGAACCGAAAAAAATTAGAGACTTCAAAATGGATATCTTAGCTTTCAAACAAGCTCAATATGAGGAGAAATGGTCATGGAAATTGAAAGTTATACTTAATTTACTAAAACCGGTCAAACCAGTTCTCGACTTGCCTTATTTGGAACATGTCGCATTCAAGGCACCCCATATCATTCTATTTCTGGATGATCTCGTGTTAGAGATACAAGGAACCTCACAGTTTTCCTTACTTGGCCAAGATCAAGCAACAATGGCCATACTAATCAAACCATATATTGAGTTATCATTTATTCTGAATTGTTATTCTAATTTATGTTCATTTATTTGTCTTTGACCAGCCTTGGTCGAGCTTATATAAGCTCTTGCATTTGCTTCTTTGTAACCAGATTGAAATATTTAATGAAAATGAAACTTTTGTTTCCCTTTGAAGTTTTCTCTTGTAAAACTATGTTTCACTTTTCTTGTTGAGACCAGTACCTCCAAGAGCTTGAGTATTTGTGTTGTATCACGTGCCTATCCATCTCTCGTGTGGTGCACTTCGATCCATCAAACCGTTCCTGCTCAGATTCTTTTGGTTGATTAGATCAGTCCACTTGAATCACCTCTTGTACTACATCGGCTCATTCTCTCTTGCTAAGGATCATACAGCCTTTGCAGCCTAGGCTTGTATCAGGAACCATGGGAGATGAAGAACAAAGTGAATGTGATTGGGAGCAAGAAGAACAAATGTTGTCTGATAAAGAAAGCGGTTATGAACAAGATCAGTGGACAGATGATTATTCCAACACTGATTATGATGATGACCCAGATGGTGGAGAGTTTAAACCAGAACCACCAGACCATTATCAAGACAACACCAGCTCCATAGATTAGTCCAGAGAAGAATTTGATCAAGAAGATAACCATGAGGGTGAATTGTGTCAAGAAGAAAATGAATCCCAGATCAGTCTAGATGAACACAGCCATCATGAGGAGGACTCTCATGGAGTAGAAACAAAGGATTGTTTCAATGAAGAGGCAGAGACTGAATCAGAAAAAGATTATCCAGAAGATGGCTTTGATTATAACTCAGAACATGAGGAGTCATACGTGGAAGAGAGGCCATGGTATGAGATTCCATATTCTGATCATGAGGAAGAGAACCAAGATGAAACTGATTCTCAAATCCGTTTACATAATTCTGAAGCAATCCTTGAAGAAGAGGCAGAAAGTCGGCATGAGTTTGCTGAAGAGGATGAAGCCTTAAGTGAGGCTGGAAAAGGTGAATATGAGCTTGTGGCCGACCCTATGGCACAATACATTTGTTTCTCAGGTCATGGAAAAGGACCATAAGCTTACCTAAAGTGGGAAAGAGACATGGAAGACAGGTTTCATCATCACCATGTTCCAGAAGAAGAGAAACCGGTTATTGCTGAAGAGACTCTAACTGAAGATGCCTTTGTGTATTGGAATCTAGATGCTAATATCAGGCTTGACTATGGAGTACCAGATGCTTCCTGGAGAGAAATGAAAGAGATACTCATGAAGAATTTGTGACAGAGGCTGAGAAAAATCAGGAAAACTATGCCAACTCCAAAGGCTAAACCAAGAAGAAATTATGATCCAAAGACAAAGAGAATCACGTGCAACACTTCACACAGCAAGAGTGATGATAGGAAAGTGGTGCCATCCAAGAAGAAACCAAAGGAACAACATGTGCAGCCAAAGGCAGTACCAAAGAAAGGAAATCAAGAGAAGCAGAATTCAAAGATGAGTTCCCTACATATGATCAAGCCTCAAGCAACTTTTCAGTGGTTTAAAGGAGCTTTACAGCTACCAAAGAAGAAGACAGAGGGGAGGTCTACAGCTCCAACAAAGTCAGAACAACAAACCGAGAAGCACAAGCAATATCCAAAGCAGAAGGTAGAGCAATATAAGTCTTCTGAACTTTCATAGATAGCTAACATAATCTGTTATAGATGCCATCAAAAAGGTCATTATGCCGTAGCTTGTCCAAGTAGATCAGTAGAGAGTTTACACTTAACAACACCAGAAATAATTGCATTTAAGGAAAATCTTCTTCAGCTAGTCCCTGAGATATCTATTTCTGCTGTAATACACTTGTCTTTGCCAAGGGATGTTGATGCAGGAAATGAGGAAAAGTTTGAGGAGCAATGCCCAGAAGCAGACTGATAGATATCAATCTATCTTTACACGGCCTTGGCAAGCAAGGATGATGACGAGGCTAAATGAAGGATGGTTGAGAAGACTCTGGTTGAGTGAGAAGCTTTGCTGTTACGGTGGATTGAAGCAGCTCGTGAGACAGATGAAGAGTATAAGAATGACGAACACAGGAAGAGGAAGATGATGCTTTGATGTTTCTGTAGATTGACGTCATGAGTCATCTTAACCCGATTGCCATGAGATCGGGGACGAAGGTGAAGCTCGCCATGAGAGCCTAGCCGGACTCAGCTCAAAGCTATTCGTTTATTATCTTTGTAATCATGTTTCTATTCGATAAAGGAGTTAGGGATTTGTAAACTCTATCATTGGTGCGGTGAAACTCGATAGAATCTGACGCGGTGATGATGAAGTTCGGTGAATCGGCAGCGAGAATCGAGAGAAGCGGTGGATCTGTTGCTGGATTCGTCGGAGAAGCCACAGAGTTTTACGAACGATGTGAAGGTTACGGAGGTTATGGAAATCGTGAAGTTTCCAGAAATGACGCGAACAGGGCGATGCAGAGAGATCCACTGGTGACGCGAAACGATAAGGTTAAGGCGGAGCGATTCGATTCTGTGGAGAAGCATATCGCTACGATTGGAACAGCAGTGAAACTGGTGGATTCAAGCACAGTCATGGGAATCATTGTGGTTCCAGTGTTTCTGGATTTCGACTTGAGGCAGTGGATTTTGTGGATGGAGCATTACTTTGCTCGGAAGGGACTCACTGATTTTGAGAAGTTACACATGGCTTATGTATTCATTGTAGGGGAAGCTGAGAGGTACATTACTCGTTTCGATTCATTAATGCCTATTAGAAGTTGGAAAGAGATGAAAGAAATGTTGTTGCTGAAGTTTGGTGCTGATGATGATCCGGAGAAGATGATATTGAACGCTGAATCTGATAGAAGCTACAATGGTCATCATGTTGAGTTGCATGTGTTTGATGGAGTAAATCCAGAGAGTTGGATTGTGCAAGCTGATAGGTATTATACCCATCAAAACGATGACTATAAATTGGGCATGATATCTCTGAATTTAAGTGGAACTGTGCGTAGTTGGCTTGCTGGAATGCTTCGCAGGAAAAAAATCAAGAATTGGGCTGACTTTAAACAACAATTGTTAGCTCAATTTGATCCTGCTATGAGTTGTTCTGCAGTAGATGTGAAGGATGAATCCACTTTTCTCAGTGAAGGTGTTCATGAGACACAAGTAGAGAAGCATAGCACAACGGTGGAAGAAGTTTCTTTAACCTCTGTCACATAAGTACATCAGCAAGATTTGGGTTGCGAGATTGTTCCTGAAACAGTAATCGTGAAGCAGACTGATTCATGCGACTTAGTTGCAGGGGTGCAGCAGAAAGAATTGAATCATGCGACTGTTTAAGAAACAAATATGTTGCTTCAGAAGGCATCACTTGCTGCGACAGATCAAGAGTTGGATTTGCACTGTGAAACTGGTCATGTTCCATGTTATCTTGCAGTAGAAGCGTATCAATACACGGACTCAATGGTGAGCACTGACGTTTTTCTGAAGGCAACAATGGTGGAAGAAACAACATCACAATCTAGAATCACAGTTTCACACTTAGAAACAAATGGTGTTCAAGAACAGCAAAACCGAGTATTATTTCTCTGTGAATAGGCCTGACTATCCTAGTTATTTCTCTGTGAATAGGCCTGACTATCCTAGCATTGACTTTGTTCTTGAGACCGGTTTGGTGCATGAGACACATTCATCGATCTTAAATATCATGGTGTGAACCAAACGTTGGCTCAACGTCCAGTGTTCAGAAGAATGATGTGTACGATGAAGAAAGACATGTACCCAAAAGGTTGGAGGTACAAGTTCAAAAGCAGGAACGTTAAGAGACTTATGCTTAGGAGATTGGTGCACTTCAAGCCATTTTCAGATTCTGAATTTCTTGTGGATGTAACCTGTAAGAAGAAGCAATGGAGGTCGCCTAAGGATTCTATACATCGTAGAAGGAGGTTGGTTCTACATAACATTACTGGAGAGTTAACAGATGGTACAGCTTTTGATGTTATGTTGGACCGTATTGAAGAGGGGTGCAGTGCTCTGACCGGTTTTAGCATGAGTTTTGCGAAGCTGTTGTTCAGTGTGTATCTGAGTTTTCGGGAAGTTGATCGACTTGATGGGGAGTTCCACTTGAAGCATAAATGGAGGTTTAAGCAGTTAAATCAAGCTTCTATTTTGAAGTTGCCGTTGGAACAAGCTGTATGCGGAAGAACAGAGTTTCTGTATGGGCAGAAGTTCATAGCATTTGGTACTGGCTTGAATAGGATTCGGGGTCAGATATGGAATCAGTTTGGTACAGTTCCTAGTTCGTGGGGATCTTTGGAGTATCAGTTGAGATGGAGACTACATCAAGGCTTGAGAAGATACATGAGGCATGACCACTCTTCTATATGGCATCGATGGAGATACAAGACCTTGGAGTGTGCAACAGTTTCCCAGACGTGTGAAGCAGATTCATTGACACTTGGAGTCAATGACGTTCGTTGGCAGTGGTGGAGTTTGGAGTTGCAGCAACATGGGTATTGTCGTGAGAGTAATTCCATCATTATGCTAAGCTCAAGCTTGAGGTCAAGGTTGATTTCAAGGGAGGGAGTATATAAGAGCATACTTATCTGCTTATGCATACTGGCTGTGTTGATTTGGAGATTTGATAGAGAAGAAAAGAAGTAATCTGAGCTGAGGATACAAGAGCTGTTCTATACCAGAGTTTCATACATGTTATTATTGCATCACGAGAGTGATCTGCTAAGAGCTCGTGTACAGCAAAGTCATAAGTAGAAAAGGCCTTTGAAGACATATATGTTTAAGTATAGACAGCTGCTCAGTAAAGTAGGTGCTTGGCCAGAAATACAGCAGCATAATGTACAAAGAGCTTACAGATATGTTATAATACGAGAAGAGGGCACTGTACAAAGTTGTGACAATGGAAGATTGTGGAGTGGCTGGTATGTTCACAGTGGCAAGGTGATGCAACAAAGGAGGATAAGTAAAATGGCCAAGTCTTGGATGTTCAAGTATAAAGATAAGCACCAGCAGTTTCTTTCTTCTTCCAAGCTTGTGGGCAAGCTTGTTTTATGAGGCAAGTATTGATAGATATCAATCTATCTTTACATGGCCTTGGCAAGCAAGGCCGATGACGTGGCTAAATGAAGGATGGTTGAGAAGACTCTGGTTGAGTGAGAAGCTTTGCTGTTACGGTGGATTGAAGCAGCTCGTGAGACAGATGAAGAGTATAAGAATGACGAACAGAGGAAGAGGAAGATGATGCTTTGATGTTGCTGTAGATTGACGCCATGAGTCATCTTAACCCGATCGCCATGAGATCGGTAACGAAGGTGAAGCTCGCCATGATAGCCTAGCCGGAGTCAGCTCAAAGCTATTCGTTTATCATCTTTCTAATCACGTTTCTATTCAATAAATGAGTTAGGGGTTTGTAAACTCTATCACAGACACATTCCAAACCAGTGTGATTATCAAATCCCTGTCAACACCAGTCACTGCCCTCAAACCAGAGAAGATACTTGGTAGTCTAGTAAGTGATAAATATGAACTTGTTGATTATTGGAATGATATCTTTACCAGTCATACTTTCAAGTATTCAGTTTTCAATAATTCAAGTTCAAATATAATACACTTGCTCTTTCCCTTAAGTGTCAAGAGAGAAACAGGAACCATTGGAGTACTCAAAGACTGGAGAGAATATCTACCAGATCTAAAACCAGAGAAAAACAGAGGAGTAATACTATCTTACCTACTCAAAGGAGAACCCCCAGATTCCCCACACATCACTACACCTAAAACTTATCAAGGTAAGACTCTAAACTCCCAAAGAAGGATGAAAGCTAACTTGCTTCCTCTTGGTGCAGATTATATAGTTTCGAGGTCAAAACCTTTTCAAGAGGGCGAGTATGATGAGGACATCAAGTCATCATCAGAAAAGAAGAAAGGAACCAGGAGCAAATCATTGGAGAACATGAATTTGAGAAGAGCTAAAGAAGCCAACCAGGACATATGTGCAATCAATACACCATATCTTACAAACCAGGAGAAATTTATTCATGAAACCAGTTTTGTTGTATTCTACACTTAACAAGAGCACGCGGCGAATTGGTTTCACATTAAAAGGGTTAATGGTTTAGAAGATATGCCATTTTCAAGTCAAAGGTGGCCCGACTTGCTTTATTTTGAAGATCAGGAGAATATAATATCTCAAACTCAATGTTGGCGTCCAGGAGACTTTGTGCTACTTCTAGAAGCACTCCACAACCCTTTCAGAAGCACCAGAACACACTGGATCAGGCAGATCCTTGAAGAATACAATCAAATCAAACAAAAGCTAAATATGGAAAGTTGGATAAATAATTGGTTTAATCATTACCAAACCAAGATATGGCGACCAGGAGACATCTTACACTTACCAGAGGAGCCTGAAGACATAATCAGAGCATTCAAAATGCAGAATATCAAGAGGAGAAGAATATGGAGCAGTTTACCTTATTTGGATTCAAGCAGCATTTTTGTCGAAGATCTCCAACGGCTCTTTCCATCATTCTGTGGAGCTTTGAAGATACATTCAGTGAATAAGGACATTCCCAGGCGTAATCAATTCATGCCCAACCTTTCAAGACTCAAAAGAATTCCTTCCATCCAGCCAAATTCCCCAAACTACTCCAAACGGCTAGTTTTCATAATGTTGCAAGATTTCTGTTTATTTCTTTTATTTTGAGCATTATATAAGCTCAATAGTATCATCATTTGTAAGGCACGTTTTATCTAAGTATTAATCAGAAAGTACTGTTTCTTTTCAAATAGATGTGTCTTTGAGTTGTTCTTGTCTTTAGATTCATTTGAGAGATTCATTTGGTTCTATAGAATTTTTGGATTAGGATTGTTTGTGAGATTCAAACAAGTCGGGTTCATCAAGGATTGAGAGAGTCAATCACACCATATATTGAGAGAGTCAATCACCTCTATCCATCCACTGCTGAAGAGATATGTCCAAGAGTTTTGAAGCCTTTGTCAGCTTAGGCTTGTATCAGCGAGCCGGGACAGCATCGTCCTGCTCGCCATATGGCGAGTTGGGTCGGTCTCATCCAGCTCGCCATATGGCGAGTTGGACTGATCTTGTCTAGCTCGCCATATGGCGACCACGACTTAACCATGTCGATATCATGCACTCATTCCCGTCTCATCTACGTAACTTTCTCCTCCGAGCCAAGACCGCACTGTCTCTTGTTTCCTCTCGATTGGAGTTACTGATGAAACTTTACGATAAAACCACAAAGACTTATTTTCTCATATAAAGTTCGAATCGATCGTATAAAACGGCGACAGTCAACTAAAATACCACATTTTCCTAAACTATACGATTGGTTTAAATTATTTCATAGAACCAACGTCGTGCCGAAGGTGGTTTCTCAAAGAAATCGTAAAAATGCCTATGTTTAAAAACGGCCCGAAGAGGTCTAAAACGCGACTAAAAGCCCACTTAGGATTTTTGACGAGAACTAGCCCAAAACTACGACGATGGTGTATCTTTTACTAGCAGAAGAACATAAATGTCAAGCTTCGAAGATAAATGTCAAGTTTAAAGGGATAATTATGAATATCGATGAAAACTGGAATATTTCCGCCAAGTGATAAACTCAACCCAGGGGCAGAAAAGGATAGGGTAAACCGACCTAAGGAGGAGTATATAAGGGATGTAGAGGCGAGAGATGCAGAAGGACACGTGACACACAAAAAACTTAGCACTTAGAGAAAGAGGCAAACTTTCCGTTTTTGTTATCGAGCTACGACTCAATTAGGTTTTTCCAGTCTTAGGTTGCTAGAACTAGGTAACTAGCTGACAGCTCTTGTGGCCAAGGCTCTTATCTTTTGTACACGCTCTTATGCAAATTAAGAATAAGACTTCTTTTGCTCTCTTTTCGATCTATATTTTTCGTCTGTTTATTTCATAATTCTGATTGTTTGGCGTGTAGTTTAGCAGATATCCGAGACCTCTGAAAAATTAGGTTTTCTAATTTAACGAAAATCGACGGTGTGTATTTCGGTTCCCACAGTTTGGTGCTAGAAGGAGGAGGGGTAAGGATCAATCTACCTCACAGCCACAAAATGCTTGGTCAGTAACTCTATAGACAATCTGAACAATCAATAAAATCGCAACGGCACAGACTCCGGCGACAACATTAACAAAACTCCAGCAGCGAACATCTCTGCGGTCAACGCTGACGCTAACACCGCGGCACTCGAAGAATTTAAGAAGATGTTCACAGTATTTTCAAAGAAGTCGGAGGAACATGATAAGGTCATGGGTACTCTCGCTAAACAGGTCGAAACCCTAACAGCGAGAACCAGGACTGTCCTTCCGCGTGGAACCACCAGAGTCCGCAGAAGATGGCTTGATTTTGCAACTCCCTTGGACAAGCCTGAGAATGCGTAGGGAAACGCGTCAGGAAAAAACACCCGACGAGATAACCCATGTTGTGACACGGAAAGATTCATAAAATCTTCCACCTCCCGAGTAGGACACCGATGAAAACAAAATCGAACGAGTCAACTTGGATCCCAGCGATCAGTCCGATCATTCGGACGAGGACACATACGTGCATCCAAGAAGGACTAGGAGCTGCGCGAATCGGCAAAACTCTTCGTTCGAAAAACCCATGACAGAGGAAGAAGAAAACATCTTCTGGGTAGAATAAGAGAAACTCGCTGAGGAACAGGCTTGGATCTCTCACAGCAAACGCAGACAAACTTGGAAAACTGCTGGTGACGATCTCGATGAAATCTGCGACCTCCGTGATTACATCACAAAGACGTCCGTGGAAGTGAAATCGGTGAAATCCCAAATTCACCACGCTACCAGTGTCGCACTCTAGATCGACAAGCTTCTCGGAGAGGCTCGAAACCTCCCTTCACTACTCGCATTACTAAAACGAAAGTCTTAGATCCTAGAAAAATCAAGGTTCCTACTTACGATGGTACCACCGATCCCAAAGCGCATTTGTAAACCTTCCAGATTGCCATGGGAAGGGCCAAGCTGAAGGAAAACGAAAGAGACACCGGCTACTGCCGCCACTTTGTCGAAAATCTCTAGGGAGAAGCGCTCGAGTGGTTCTCCCGCCTAAGGCGAAACTCCAACGGAAGTTTCCGCCAGCTCGCTTCAGATTTTCTTAAACAATACTCAATGTTCATAGACAGAGAAACCTCCAACGTCGATCTTTGGAGCCTAGCCCAGAGAGAAGACGAACCTCTCCGCGACTTCATGAATAGATTCAAACTCGTTATGTCGAGAGTTAGTGGGATAACTTACAAAGTGGCTATACACGCGCTCAGGAAGACGCTCTGCTACAAGTCAAAATTCAGAAAATGGATAACCCTCGACAAGCCGCATTCTATCCAGGACTCCCTCCACAAGGCCACATATTACATCACCATCGAAGAGGAAATGAAAGTCTTGTCGCAAAAACATAATGATAGACCATGGATTTGACCCACTTTCACCCATGGTTTATAGGTGTTTTTACTACTAATTATTATATTATAGAGTCTATTTATTATATTTATAAGATCATGAGTGATTTGGAGATAAGTGCTGATTTTGGAGCATTTTGGAGATATTTGGAGGAAGCACCCGAGATGACCATCGGCCGATATTGAGGAACTAATATCGATCGATGTTCACATCAGAACATCGATCGACAGCGAAGCGCACAGAAAGCCCGTTTGGTCACAACTGACTTGAAGCCCAAGTCTTCACCAATTTACAAGATTACCCCTGACGAGTTTTAACCTAATTATATAAGCTTTGCCACCATGCTAGAGGCAAAGTGTGCTTTCTTGTGTTTCTAGTTTTACTATTATAAGCAAAAGGTTTTTAAGATTTTGATAGATTGGAGAGAAGATCCAAAGTTATATTTGTGATTG
>NC_027755.1:11673348-11677899 GCF_000695525.1 Brassica oleracea var. oleracea
AACTTGCCCTAGGATTGTTAGATAAAAGCGATAGCTTCATTCTCATCCTGAAACCATTCTAATTGAGCTAAGATTCTTGCTAAGAGTAAGGCGAGAGCTGATCTAGTGAGCTTAGTGAGCATCATTCAACCCGCGCATAAAGCTTAACTAGAAGCGCGTCGATCGATATCCATGCTGAACAATCGATCAACGGAGTGAAAGGTGTATCGATCGATATCCCTACAGGATAATCGATCGACACTTGCTATTGATCTAACACATTTGTTTGGGTCATTAGATCTAGTTAATAGACAAGTCCAGAAACACGAGAGCTGATTGATTTGTTGCTTAGTAGTTGAGCTCTACATTATCATGCATGCAACTCATTAGGCATCTGTAGGATTATAATTCCAAGTTTCCTGAATAAAAACCCTAAGTCTAGCTATTTCCTTTTAAGCACCAAAACTTCAACCAATCAATCGAGCAATTACTTGCTCATGAAAACTGCAAATTTACATTTTAATCATTAAACCATCCAACTTAACAAATCCCATTAGATTTATTAGGTTCCCTAGCTCCTTGTGGATTCAATCCCTAAGTACTACAATTGAACCTCTTATTTGAGAGAATAAATTCACTCTTTAGGGTAATTTGAGTGATATCAAATAAGTTAGCAAAGACATCCTCAAGAGATGCGGCGTCAGACTAGAAGCCCAAGAGGAAATACCCTCACAACGACAAGTACGTCCATAACAAGAGGCAAGATCTCCAAGGAACGCATAACTATGCCATCAACTCCGAACAAGAAAGAACCTCTGTAAACACGTGGATCCGAAACTCAAAGAAGAAAAAACCTTCTGCGAGTTTCACCAGACCAAGGGGCACTCAACCGTGAACTACAAAGTTAATGGACAGAACTCTGGATAACTCTTCTCAGGGAAATCAGTCGGGTGAAAAACGCGGAAGAAGGCAAGATGACAAAGGAAACGACAACAATCGTCGCAGAGTAAACATGATCATCAAAGGATCACAGTACTGCCATGAAACGGTGTCGTCCATCAAGGCTTATCAGCGGAAAGCCGAATCAAGCGGAAACTGGCCGACTTGGTCTCCACCTCGTGATGTCCCGAACAACGCGATCACTTTCGAGCAAAAAGAAACTGGAGGAATCGACCAGTCCCACTGCGACCCGCTCGTAATCAATCTTGTAATCAGAGATACAGGAAGCATGGTCAATGTCATCTTCTGCGACACTCTCAATAGAATGAACATTGAACTGGACGAAGTCGTACAAACGCCGAAACCGCTAACCGATTTTTCAGGCACAACGTCGATGACACTCAGATTGATAAAACTTCCTGTAATGGGAAAGGAAGTCACAAAAATCGTCGACTTCGCGGTCGTCAACCACCCTGCCATATACAACTTGATCATGGGCACACCTTGGATAACGACATGAAGGCAGTCCAGTCGGCGTATCACATAGGTATCAAATTCCGAACTCCCAACGAAACTGCGGCAATCTGGGGATCCCTTAAACAGTCGAGACTTTGTTACCTGGCCGAACACAAGCTGCGACAAGTCACGACGACCTCTATGGTCAAACCTAAACGAACGAAGACAACTCAGACCACGTCTGAAAAGCTTAAAAAAGGATGGTTTGAAATCGTCCACTCAAGCAACAGTCGCGGAAAACGAGAAAATTCCCGAGCCTAGCGCTTTACACAAGCCAGAAAATTCGAACCCGGAAAAAGTTGCGATCCAGTAACAGTCACTGTAACTAAGACATCCAACGCAACCTCGCCGAATGAGTAAAAAACACTTGCAGCACAAACGTAACTACGAGATGGCTTGATCCCCGAAAGGGGTAGTGGGTACGTATACCTATACTCATATACTGCCACAAGGTTTAAAATATTTGCATTTGTACTCGATACTTTTAAAAACGTTTTCCGATAATAAAGAAAACGCAGTAAGATTTCTATAAAGTCTCGAAAATCACTTTTATCGCATAAATATCACATCTCGCAAATCGCTTTACAAAGACAAAAGCAATACGAGATTGATTCCAAAACACCCAAGTACGAATAAAACATTTATCGTTTAACTCGGACACGAAAATCTTATGTAAATCAGCCCTCGGACAACACACAGGCCTTCGCGGTACTAACTAGACATCCCCAAAACCCGTAAACATTTCGTATAGAAAAGCAGTGTACTAAAATCTCCAGATGGAAAATACTTCATGCGCTAATATTTCTTGGTCACACAGTCAAGTCCGACACCCGACCAGAAAACGCGAGACAATCACATTCTTGAAAAACTCAAAATCATCTATTTGGAACATATCTTCGGAAAAAGCGGGACGTCGTTAAAAACTTCAAAAATACATGTCAAAAACTCGACAAACATACAAAAGCAGTCTGTCCGTGACTATAAAACTAATAACTAACTCTTATTAGGAAAAGCTTCAACTTGCTTTTCAATCACATTCGTTGGTTGGCTCCAACGAATACATCAACTGTTCTCTAAACGAACGCTAAATTAGACCTTAACTTCTTAGAGTTGGTCCAGAATTTTTGGTCAACACAGACAACTTAAAATTTGTCTTTGGCGAGATGTTCGATTCTTACCAAAAAAGTCATATAAGCCAAGAACCTATTGCAGATTTTAAATCGGTATGAATCATGTTAAAATTGAAACAGGTAATTCAAAAGCCGATTAGTCGTCGCAAAACCTTAAACCAAGACTAAACCTAGGTCTTGCCCTAAACTCAGCACGCTGGTCTCTAACATCTCAAGGCATGATATCAAACCGATATGAGATCCTAAAACATGTCTCTTCGTTCATATCTAAACGCTCACGAAACTTCGCAAATTTTTTTTAAAATATGAACACTCCCGTCTTAGACGAGCAACGAATAGAACGACTCACCCAGAGTTAGAAATGAGGTGACTACTCATATTCTTCCCTCTACACTTATCAAACGTACTCATACACTCTTAAAATGCTAAAAACATAGATTTGTTAGAAAAGGATAAAGCCGCAAAGCGGCAGGGATTTGAAGCCACATGTGGCCCGTCCTGATAATCTAACATGCCCATACTCGGCCTAAGCAAACATGAACAGCCACACTCGGCCAAAATAAGACATCATACTGAAACACACTCCCTTCAAATACAAACACTGTTTACGGATACAAAAAAAATACTCCGAAACAAACGGTCTCACCCTCCGCAAGAAAAATTCTAGGTATGACCTCCTCCTCAAGGTCCGAAAGGAACAGGGATAAAATTAGCATCGTACGGGACAAGCTCATCCGCAGCCAGTTCTGGACCCGCCTCAACGAAAGCGTCAGTCTGCGACAGGTGGAGGATCACTGCCGCGCAAACTCTCTACGGGGTGAAGTAGCCCCAGAAAAATGGACCGCCACGAAGGATGGCCCTGACGGAAAATAGGTCCTCTGGAAAAGGGGGAATGAGATCGCGAACTGCAAATAAAACGCAAAATCTTTGGAACCAACAAAGAAAGGATCACGGGAGTAATCAACGACCTTACCCATTCTTCCCCATGAACACTTGAAGAGAGGCAAGCATTCCTCTGAAACGGACGCCCTGTCCAGACGAACGAAACAGAAGCACTCTCTCCAACGAGGGTAATCAGCAGTAGACCCCTTGATTACCTACATATGGGATCACGGTTTGAAAACGTATGAACTATCAGTCGCTGTGTTATATACTCCCCGCTCGTAGCTCAGCACCAACATCCCAATGAGATGTTTCAAACCACGAGGGAAAATTTGACTTATTAAAATGTTAAAACGATTCAAAACCTCCACCACGATCGGCGGCATGGAAAACCACACGCGGCTGCGCAGTATAGTTGCGCCTTGTACAAAGTAAACCATCCCCGAGGAGGAAGGTCGGCTCTCTCTCCATCGCGGGGAAGACGGAACACTACATCTTTCGGAACCAGACAAAAGTCGCGCACCGTGTTAAGAAACGGATAGGTACTCCTACTTGGCTCGCCAACAACCCATCCAACGCGAGGCCTGACAGGATTCCATGGTTCAGGGGGAGGGATCTCCAGCCCACATGTATCAAGCCAGTATGCTGCAGCCTCTTCACGGTTGATGGAACGCGGTTTGATGTCGGTAACCGGAGTGATGCCGCGATCTCCACCAAAAGGATTCCTGGGATCAGAGCTCGAAGGAAGAGAGTTCCTAGCCATGTTCACTCTTGAAAAAACAAAAGGATGGTAGAGAGAGAAAGAAAAAATTTCAACTTTGGAAAAAAACCTCTTGTGAAAAAACAAAAGGATGGTAAAGAGAGAGAGAGAGAACTCATTTTCATAGAGTGGACTCATTCAAAAGCAGTCAATACGATTTCCATAGAGTGGACTCATTTTGCGTCCCTGGTAAGTAGGTGATCTTGAATTCCGAAAAACACAACCGAAGGGTTTGAATGATTTCCAGCTCCGTTGCAAAGTTGGGCCATGCTTGTGGTTCTTGCATCATTGTGATCAGGTCCTTGCAATCCGTCCCAAATCTCTGGCAGGTCGAATGTTGTATCA
>NC_027755.1:11679622-11688181 GCF_000695525.1 Brassica oleracea var. oleracea
CTTTTCTGTCTCCAGAACTGTTCCTCTGCCTTAAGAGCAGTGGATAATTCCTTTAGAGCCTCTGATATCTCCTCAGAAGTAGCATTATCGTCCTCGTAAAGACCTTCTACCTTCTCCTTAAGCTCTTCTACTAACTTTTCAGAGTTCACATTATTTTGCCTCCTCCAATGACTCAAAGCTTTCTGGCAGCTAGCAATATGTTCCATTATATTCGCATCAGGAGGGAGATCATTCGACTTCCATCCCTCTAGAATAACTTGCCTTAGCTCCTCGTTATCCAACCAATGCTTATCAAACTTAAATTTCTTTTTTCTCCTTGTTGGTTTTGTGAGTATATCTGCGAGGATCAGACGATGATCCGAGCCCCAGAGCCTCAGATACTTGACAGCTGAATGTTGGAATTTATCGTGCCAATCCTCATTACCCACTGCTCTGTCAAGTCTGCATCTAACAGTTGTTCCTCCCGATCTTTTTCCAACCCAGGACAGCTTGTTCCCAGTAAATGGAAATTCTAACATTCCAAAATCACTCAACATCTGCTTGAAAGGCAAGAAAGAGCTATCAGCCTTTCCATCCCCGCTTCCCACAGACCTGCTCCGTACCGTCACGTTATCCTCCATTACACGATCCAGTCGCGATGGAGTGACAATGGCGCTTGCAAGCTTCCTAGAGGTACCAGCATCTGCATCCTTAGAATGAGTTAGCGAGTCAAGGGACCCTGCCCCAGAGATGTGTTCATAGGGAACAATCGCATTCTTCGAAACATTTGAACCATCACCCATCTGCTCGTTGCCATTTACCTCGGGGAGCCTCTGTTTTGGCCTCCATGAAACCTCCTTTCTGCGATCATATGGACCTGCACGAGCGCGTCCTCCACCATATCTGTCACTCCGCTTATAGTCGTCTTTGCGTCTGATGATTCTATCAGCATGTGTTCGCATGCGGCGATCTGCCTGTGACCCCAAGCGGCGATTATCATCCCATGATCGAGACTGACGATCGTTCCCCTCTCGGAGATTGATACGCAAATCACGCCGTGGCATATACTCAGCATAGGTGCGTGAGTGGGGCTCTCTTATCTCCAGCAAAGGCTGGTGATGTCTGCAATCATTATTCTGATTGTCACGGCCGTTGTGTCGCACCGGTAACTGCATACGTGTGAACACATCAGCTCGTTCCAGAGTGGGCTGTCTAGCACCGATGGAGGGGCAGTATCCTTTCTCATGAGACAACATTCCACATGTAGTACAATGCTTGAAGAGCAGATCATACTTTATCTCGATCGTAACCTCATCACCTTCGTATTCTACCTTCCGAGAGAACTTCAGAGGACGTGTTGAGTCAACATATATAAGCATACGTCCCTCCGTGAGCTCCATAGTGTCAATGTGCCCGATTCGACCTTCTATGTTTCTTAGGTTTGCGTCAGTCCACAGATGGAGAGGAAAGCCGATCAAGTGTACCCAAAATGGTATGATCCACGGGTAATCATCATGCACAATGGGTTCCCAACGAACCAATACGAACATACAGAAGTTGAAATGAAAGGGCCCCTTCGCCATAACGTAATTCAAATCCTCCTCATTTGTGAAATTGAAAAGGAACTTTCCATTCCCTAGATCATTGGCCGTGATTCTCTCAGCCAAGCCCCATTGAGAAGGCATCGTCTGGAGTAGCTTCTCCACGTTTTGTTTCTTCGGGTTTAGAATCTTCCCGATCAAGGTCAAACCGAACTCCTTAATGACGAACGAATCATCCTGATCAATCAGCTTCACCGGCTCATCATCATCCTCGTATAAGATCCCCTTACCTTTGAGATCCGCTTGGTGAGCCGGTTTCATATGAAACGTCGACCCCATACGATGATATGTGACACCACCACTGTCTCTACGTTCTAGGTTAACTGGAGATCTTAGCAAAGACCAAGATCGGACACCCCAAGGACCGCGGAACGAGTGATGCTGTGGGGAAAGAGGAAACAAATACACCAAGGAGTGTATTTTTGGAAGATCAGTCGAAACAGAGATTGATCCTTGGAGAATACGTCACCGTGCGTGCTCCTCCGGTACTGCAGATCCAAGGAGGCGACAAGGAGTGTGGGATAGTCTCCCTTGTGCCCGATAGATAGCTGTGGAGGCGTGTTGAGACTGGATCAGCTGCGAGCTCAAGCAGATCGTGGAATCGCCATATCTGTCGCCAAAGCCCTAGCCGCCAGCTTTACAGGTAATTCTTATTATTCAAGAAGTATACAGAGGACGGTATATATAGGTAAAGAGGGATATAAGTGCGGGTCAAACATCTGATGCAGTTTGATTTTGTTTGTTGTTCTGAAAAGAGCAGAACAACCAGTTTGATTTTTATTTGTATTGCACTGTAGTATCATATTAAGGAGGGTCAAAGCAGCCTGGAGCCTAGAGGGAATGTGAACCAACAGATATATTTTTCCATTTGTTAAAATAGGTTTGGGCGTTTGGTTCTTCGTGTCGGGTTCGGGCCGGTTCTTTTTGGGTCCGGATCTTTTCGGGTCCTAAATATTTAGACCCAATAGGTACTTAGAAATTTTCAGTTCGGGTTCGGGTCGGTTTTTCTCGGGTCCGGGTCGGTTCGGGTCTATAATTAAAATACCCATAAAATATCCATAATTTTTTGCGTCCATATCGGGTCCGGGTCGGGTTCGGGTATTTAGGATCTGAAAAAGACATGATATATCTAATTCCATCAACTTTAGTTGATATTTGTCATATTTATCTAAAATTTTACAAAACAACTTAAATGAAACTATTAATAATTAAAATAAAAAAAATTTAAACTCTAAATTTTACATTTTAAAGCTGCATATTACTTAAAAAATGTTAAAAAATAATAACAAATGTTGTTAACAAAAGATATTTCAACTAAATCATTAAATAATTTATATATATATAAAATAGAACACAAAAATATCATAGTTTTAGATATACATGTTTTTAAGTCGGGTACAAATCGGTTCTTATCGGGTCGGGTCTATTCGGGTCGGTTCTTTACGTGTCCGGGTCTATTCGGTTTGGTTCGGTTCCTTTTCGGTTCCGGTTCTTTCGGGTAAAAAAAATTTAGACCCAAAAGGTACTTGTAAATTTTCGGTCTAGTTCTGGGTCGGGTATTTTTGGGACGTTTCCGGTTCGGGTCTTCGGGTCAAGGTTAACATGCCCAGGCCTATGTTAAAAGAAGTCAGTGTAAGTACATTTCTGATCAAAATTCTGTGCAAACTCAACAATATCTTACGGTTTAAGCTAGTACTATGAGTTTTTTTTAGAAGACGCAAAAGTTTTTGGCCAATTCAGCAATGCATGTCTTTTTACACGAGTCATGAATTATTTTTCCCTTTAAAAAGTTTTTAAAAAATATATCGGTTAGCTTGTTTCTTAACACAACCATATTCAAGAAATCGAAAATCTATATTGAAAGTCAAACTTACATTTGCATCACACAGGATTAGTTCCATAGATTCTCCAACATCTTTCATGAAATGTCTCCATGTATGAGTGATTTTTACTTGTATGCGCCATGCAGTCTTGTGTGGTTTAATCTTGTTCAAGATAGATAGCTGCAAGAAAGTGCAATCTGCAATAAATTGTATAGCCTGGGATTCGAACCCCAGACCTGAGTGTAGAAGCCTTTAAACCTTAACCACTAGGTTACGGTGCTTCCACTTTGCAGCTAGGTTAGAGTGGAAAAAAATCATGATTGATTCGAAAACTTACCTGGTTGCCATACTTTTTTTTTGTTAAAGTACCTGGTAACCATACATAAGTCCGAAACTCCTTAACTACTCCACTCTAGAACCCGCCATACAATCTACCCAAATCGAGAGAAACTACTTCTGGTCTTAGGCTTACTGGTTTCATGAGACATCCAATAATATTTTTCAAGTGGTTTTTAGCCAATATAGTTTCTCTGTTGGGCTTTGTAGCACAATTTATGGTCTAGATGTGCAATTGAACAGCTCTGCCAATTTGAAAGATCAATAGAACAATTCGGTTCAATAGAACAAGATAACTTGTGATGACGAATATAGGACAAGATTGTTCATATCTTAAATTCATCATAGTTTTATTTGAATCCTCTAAGGAATCCACGTAGATCCAAATTTAGTAAATTCTGTTTAGCGGATTAGAAAATTTAATATCAACATGTTATTGGGCTGATTTTACTTCTAAGGCATACTCCTGATGAGCTGTTGGCGAGCTAATTTCTAATAAATATATGTATTGAAAAAGAGATAAGGTAAGGAGACAAGAGCATAGAAAACATACATAAGAAGCCAATTATGATGTGCTAAAAAACAAAACACTAAGCATTATTAAAGGCTAATGCTGAAATATCTGAGTTCATTGCTTACTCATTAATTTGTAAATGGCCATATTCTTTCTAATGATGATTCATTTTATATTTCATCCAAAAACAGTGTAGTTGTTAAATATGTTTTTTATTTTATTAAAAATTTAGTGGGGTAAAAGTTAATACTACATTCTCTGTATTTTCCGATTCTTATCTCTACGTGTTCGCAAACTCACCACAAAAAAATTTTTTTTTTTTTTTTTTTTTTTTGTAAACTTAGTAGAAGACAAAACTTACAGCCAAATAGCTAAACTTATCTCTCTCCAAAACATTTGGTCCATACGATAAAGCAAGAAGAAGAGGAACAAGATGAAGCATGAAATGAGTAACATGAAGCTACGATGCATATCCTTCTTCTTTCTTCTCTTCGGTTTGCTTCTTGGAAATTTTATAGTCGAAGGTCTTATAGTTTCAACCCATCTCCTGCATATTCTATAAATCTTCGTAGTTATATAATCTATTGAATCCACATCAAGACGACTAACAATAGTTTTTTTTTTCTTTTTGAAATTCTCTTGTTCGTGTACTTTTGAATCAGCTTCAAAAGCTCGTTCTATCGACGATACGCTTTCACTTCCCCGACAAGTCCATCTCCCGGTATATTCATAATGAGAGAATTGTTGTCTATTAGTAATTACTACAAGGAAGCAATCGATAATATATGATTTAGTTGTATTAATATTGTAAAACGTATGTTACAATATTTTCATACAGTACTCAAGGAGGCATATGATTGGGTCGACGGCACCAACTTGCACTTACAACGAATGCAGAGGATGCAGATACAAATGCAGAGCTGAACAAGTCCCCGTTGAAGGCAATGATCCTATCAACAGTGCTTATCATTACAGATGCGTTTGTCATAGATAATAATGATAATCTCTTTTTTTTTTTGGTAAACTGATAATCTCTTCTTTTTGCACTTCTATTGCATCTTTTGTATCGGCTTAATTGCATTTTGTTTTTTGAATGAGATGTTTTGGTCAAAATTATACTTCATCTTTCTCATATTAGAAGATGGCGTACAGTTTTTTTTTCCTGTATTGGTTAATTTGTTTTGAAGTTTCTATGCAAATTAATTTTAATAGTGTATTATGCAGTGTACTACTTTTTTAGTCAAACTTTTTTAGTTAATATTTTTAATGTAAGATAAAATTATAGGTTATCTAGGTTCTGAATATGTGTGCATTAACCAAAAACATCATAAACGGAACAAATCAAGTATAACTTATTAATATTTCTTGCTTAAATATTAGTAAGACATTTTACTTAATCGCTAATTTTCGCCAGTGTTGTTGCTACTGTGTGCATGGGATAATAGGATCGTTTGAAGTTTATGTTGGGGTTCGTGTTGATGATAATTCTGACGATGATGATAAAATATGGTGGGTTGTTTTATACAAGTGTTTAAAAAACCATAGGGAGAAATCACATGGTCATGTGGTCCAATTTTGAGACATACGTCAAGAAAGGATCACATGAAGGAACTAGAGTTGGTACGTTTGTAATTCTAGCTCTTTCTCTCTCTCTCCAGTCCAGTCCACTCCACTCCACTCGATTCTCCTCCTTTTCTCTCTCTCTCCTTCATATTATATAATTCTCCTTCTCTCTTCCGATGAGAAGCTGTTCAAAAAGGAACAACTATTTATGTAGTTCATGAACTTTTTTTTGTAAAAGTAGTTCAACAACTTTGAACGATTTATGTTTTATAAAGTTGCATTATGGAAAAACTATGTAATTTGATTCTTTCGTTTTTGGACAACTATGTAATTTGTTTTTGTAAATTACTAGTTTAGATTTGTTTTAGCTAATTATTTTATTTTTATTATATATATATATATATATATATCTTTAATTATTAAAATAAAAAATCCGTTTTTATTAATTTATATTATCAATATTTATACACAAATAATAGTAGAATCACTTACTGAAACTAATATATATATATATATATATATATAAATATTTATCTTCATTTATTTAAAAGTGATAACAATATTTGTTATCGGTTTTTTGTAAAATGATACAATTTTAAATAATCACTTGTATCAAATGACAACTATTATCATCATTCCAAAAATTGATATTAATTTTATATCATATAATAGTAAATGATTTACATAATTACAATCAATTTATTAAATCGATACTAATACAAACATCATATAGAACAAATTATGCAAGTGGTAACATCAATTTTGAAAATTGACACATATTAATATCACTTAAAAAAATCTACAAAAATATTTGCTATCTTTTACATCAGTTTTGAAATAATAATACAAATTATATGCATCACCAAAAAGTAAGTACTTTATTTAGCGAGGTCAAATGTATTTACATCATTTACAACTAATAAAATTATATAAAATAAATGATTTGAATTAACCTTTTAAAGTTCAAGTCTATTTACAAAATATAATTAAATATTTTATTTAATTTCAATTTTCATCCGCCATAAAAAATTATTTTATTAATTTCTTACTAATATTTTACTATAAGTTTTGATTTAACTGAACATAAAAATAAGATAAATAAATATTTTTTTATTTTAAATTATATTTAAGAATATATATATATATATATATATATATATATATATATATATATTTTAAAAAATTATAATCTTAGTTAGATTTTTTACTATTTTTGGATAAAATAGACAACTTCTACAAAATTAATAAAAATTGATATAAAGTTGTATAATTATCAAAAAAATTACAACTAAACAGCATTTCTAAAATTTGTAGATATATAAAAAGAAGCTAATAATACTACGATTAAAGAATTATTATTTTTAATAAAACTGTAAAAAAATTGAAAATCTTTTGGGCTATTTGCAAAATTCACTCAAAACTCAAACTCAAACCTAAAACTAACCCATGTTTTTTTGGATTTTTTTTGCCCTATTAACCCACAAGTTCATATTATTCACGAAAATGTCATTAGTTTTTTTTCTTCGAAAATTGTCTTTTTACTCTCTCAACCTCATCATCTTCAAGTATTTACAAGATTGTCATTGCCATCAATACACCCACCACCATAAACAACCAATTTGAAGCTCTTAATGCACCTCAAATCAATTACAGTCCTTCTTTCTCAATTCTTATGAACCAAAAACAACATCTCTTTCACTTTCTCTCCATATTCATCAAAAAAAAACCCAAGATTTTGATTCTAAATTTTTAAAGGTTCATAGAGCCATTGAAGCTTACGATCCTTGGTGGGTCACTTTTATTTGAGATTCTGGGTGCTTAGAGAAGACTTATGTGTGCTAAACAAGTTATTTCACTGCTTGAAACTATGAAATTATTATTTTTTTCCAGACCTGTTCGTCCCGACGACTTCCGTGTAAGTCGTCTGGCTGTAGAAGACTTACATGGAAGTCTTCTGATCAATGCAGAGGTTAATTTTGCAATTGACTTTTAAATGTGTTTTTCTAGACGACTTACATGAAAGTCGTCCATCTTTGTTTCTTAAAAAAAAAATCGAGACGACTTCCATGTAAGTCATCAAAGGTAAACGAGTTAGTTTTGCAGTTGACTGGATTGTGTCAGAAAATTGACTTTTCCTGGACGACTTACATGTAAGTCGTCCAGTAGAAAATAAAATCAATATTTTGCTATACCTAGACGACTTCCATGTAAGTCGTCTCAGAATAGTTTTGCAATTGAAAAATAAAACCAAAAAATTATTTTTGCCTAGACGACTTACACGGAAGTCATCCATCAGATGACTCACACGAAAGTCGTCCATGATTTTATTCCGAGATTCTGGTCAAATCTTGCTTATCTTGGACGAGTTCCATGTAAGTCGTCAGACGGACAACTTCTGTGTAAGTCGTCTAGAAAAAAATAAAAAATTTTGTTTTATTTTTCAATTGCAAAACTAACCTGAGACGACTTACATGGAAGTCATCTAGGTATAACAAAATATTGATTTTTTAATTTTCTACTAGACGACTTATGTGTAAGTCGTCCAAGAAAAGTCAAATTTCTGACACAATCCGGTCAAATGCAAAACTAACCTGTTTTCTCTAGGCGACTTACATTGAAGTCGTCTCGAATTTTTTTTTAACAAACAAAGATGGACGACTTCCATGTAAATCGTCTAGGTTAAAAATCAATTGCAAAACTAACCTAAATGGACGACTTCCTAGAAGTCTACCAGACGACCTCC
>NC_027755.1:11688229-11703410 GCF_000695525.1 Brassica oleracea var. oleracea
CAACATTCATGCTTAGTAAAGTTTCTAGCTAATTGAAGAAGACTTTCGTGGAAGTCTTCTACGTTAGTTTTTGTAAATTTGTTAAGTAACTTTAAGATATGTTTATTTAATTTTCAAAAGTGTTAAGTAACTTCAAGAATATCAAGTAACATGGTTTAATGTGTCTTCTTAGATCATAAGATATACTTTTTACTTATGTATCTAATGAAAGTGTTCTATCTTTCAACTTATCTATTGTTTTATCTTTTATGAATTTGACTAAGTTTTCTTGAGAATTACTCTCTCTTAGTTGTAATATATTTGATTAATTTTTTGTGTTATTTTGTTTTGCTATTGAAGTTGTATCAATAACTTCAATTATGTCAAGTAATTTTGGTAGGATAATATTGTGGAAAATGAACATATTTACCAAAACTTTTCATTAATATCTCTTCAAATTTACAATAAAGTCACAACTAAAGGAGTACACATTCAAATCACAAAATATACCACAAACAAAACTATTATAGATCATTCCTCTACAAAGACAAGCTTAGACTCCACTTGATATGGAAGAACACTCCGTCAGAAGACTTCCAGGAAGTTTTCTGGAAATGAGTTAGCTTAACCTTGATTGCGACAGGCTTAATACAGTCATGTTGGATCTCCTATTCGTTCTACTACCAGGAAGAGAAAGACTGATTGCGACAGCTCAACCGGATGAGACATGTCTTATTTACAAAACTGTGCCAACCGAGGAACGCCTACCAACTCCGCCAACCCTATTGATTTAGCCGCACCTGACTCCGGCTTTGAACTGAGAAGCACGATTTTTCATCATCTCGGCAATCTCTCTCCTACCTCTCCTTTCCGCTTGACGAACGGCCTTGGCATGATCCTTGGCAAGTTTTGAATCTCGCTCTAAAATTTCGTTTTGAACACGCGCAAGGTCTTTTTCCGCTTTCTCTACCTTGAAGCGATAAACCATGGCCTCCCTGTGGCTTGTCTCAAGGGCTGAGCCAAGCATGTTCAGACCCTGCAAAAAAAACTAACATGTTTAAAAAAAAAGGGGCGCATGATTCTATCCGCGAAGTTCCTAAAGAGAAAAGAAACTAAACCCGTTGATTATGCGAGACCCTTCCGCAACTACCTTGGACCTTCCCAATTCGTCCACGGACGAAGGAGGATCGAAACTCGAGGGCAAACCAGCGAAGATATCATCAAAATCCGGAAAAGGTACCTCGCTCGAACCGCTGCCGTCACCATAAGCAAGGTCCGGGTCCCATCCTGGGAGAATAGAGTCATCTACGGAAAACTCTAAATCACCAAGATCAATGCCTTTACCCTTAGAAGATCTCGCATCCTTTTCCTCCGCGGGAACGTCGCAAGGAGTACGATCGTCGGACTCAGAATCACTATCCGCTTCTGCACCCACTCCAAGATCGGGATGCACGAGTCTCAACGCCTTGCGGACTCTCCTCGGCGTAAAGAAGGTCCCGAAAAACGGACCATTCCTGAGGAGATCCCTCACTTCGATCACGTCTTCGGGAAATGGGGGAAGCGGGTTGATGAAGGACTGTCATTCGGCTTGCTCCGGAACAATGGGATGCATTTCTATTCGACAGATGCAGCGTTTATACGGACGAAGAAGAAGAACTTTGACCACGAGTTAGAGTTGGAAATAAGCCCCTTGATCACCGTCATATATGTCCGAGGGACCAACCGGTAGAGGTGCGGCTTCGAGACAAGTTGCAGCCTAAAGATCGCTTCAAAGTGATCAGCGTTAAGAGAGAGACCATGCTTATAGCTCAGGATCACAACGCCGATGTGATGCTGAAAACTGGTGAGATTCAGCTGGCTTATCGATACTTCGAAACGGTCCAACACACGGACTATGATTTCAAGAATCGGAAACCATACACTGCAGCGTAACAAGAATGACTCGTAGCAAGTAAAGTAACCCTCCGGGGGACTGTCAGCACTTTCTCCTCGACAAGGAATTCGAAACTCTACCGCGTCCGAAATCCAACAGAACGCTCGAACGGTCTTAAGAAATTTGCCAGTGCTTATGCTTGGCACGCCTCTTTCGACCGAACGCTGGTTCATGACGGGAAATGACATCTCGCTAGGGGGATTAATCGAACCATATCTCGCTATCCAGTACGCCTCACCATCGGTAGGATCTATCGAGTAGGGCGCGAACTCAGCCTTCGGGACGAGGATATCATCATGAACCTCTTCGGATGAGGAACCGCGGGAAATACCTCTTTTCGAAGCCTTTTTTCTGCTAGACATCTTTCAAACTTAAAGAAAAAAGAGAAGGAAAGGGAAAGGAAATTTCTCTCTCAAGAAACTTCTTATGAAAATAAGTAAGTGAAAAATATGAGGAAAGTTACCTTCCTTCTTATAGGCATTAAAAATTACTATTTGTCTGCGGATTCTTCGATGTGAATTTCGTCCAATACACCTATCTTGTCTAACTTGCCAAACCGCACGCTAGAATCTCGTCGTAACCTACGATTCTAACGTGCTGGGGGACTAACTGTTGGGGTCAAAAATGGACACGATGAAATTAACATCCAAATATCCGTAAAATTCAGCATTAACGTTTTTACGAAAAGTGTTCTTCGTAAAGATTACTTTTACGAAGAATCTTGCGGTGAAATATTGCACCAATCTCGGTTCATTCATCGAAACTAAACACTCGTAGCCCAAGAACACGATCATGGAACATTGGAAAAGGATCCGAACAAGGTCGCCACGTAGCAACCGACCCGCAAACGAGCCAGTCGCTACGTAGCGACCGACCAAGCCACTCGGTCGGTCGCTACGTAGCGACCGACCAAGCCACTCGGTCGGTCGCTACGTAGCGTCCGACCCGCGAACGAGTCGGTCGCTATGTATCGACCGACCAAGCCATTTAGTCGGTCGCTATGTAGCGACCGATCAAACCTTTCATTCGGTCGCTATGTAGAGACCGATCCACCGCGGACCCGGTCGCTATGTAGCGACCAAACTGTCTCAGACATCGATCAACTGGTACGACCCAAATTTGTGCATTCTAGTCTGTTCCTCAATGCCAGCTCCCATGTACCACGGCCATATCACTTCTCACTCCCATCGATTGGAGTTATCACTTAAACTTTACGATAAAAATCGCGGAAAGTTTATCGATAAAATCGTAATAAACGTTTCTAATTAAAAGACGGCCCAAATAGGTCTAAACGTGATTAGAAACCCACTTACGATTTTTAAGGAAAAGCCCATAGATACTATAGCGGTTTATACTTAGTCCGCAAGAAAAGATAAATGTCAAATTTCCGCAGATAATCACGAAGATCGAGAAAAATGGAATATCTTCATTTTCGAGTTATGATGGCTAATGGGTAAAATAGGGAAGCTCAAACCGACCTTGGAGGGAGTATATAAGGAGTCCTAGGGGAGAGGCACAAAGGGAAAATTTCTTCAGAGAAAACTTAGCACTTAGAGCATTTAGGCAACTTTCCGTTTTAGTTATTTCGAGCTACGACTCAACTAGGTTTTATAGTCTTAGGTTGTTAGAACTAGAAATCTCCCCGACAGCTCTAATAGCCTAGGCTTCTACCTTGTTGTAATGCTCATACGCGAATTCGGAATAAGACACCTTTTACTCTCTTTTTTACGATTTCTTATCTTTCTCGTCTTTATTTCGTGTTTAGATTGCTTGGCGAGTGGTTTAGCAGATAACCGGGACCTCTGGGAAATTAGGGTTTTCCTAACTTTCCTAATTTTAACGGAAATCGACAGGCGAATTTTGGTTTCCACACCGAGCAGGCTCTTGACTTCATCATTGATGATCGCGTCTCTTTCGGGGGCAAACTTTCGTCTCTTTTATCTGACGGGTTGATGTAGGGGGTCCACCTGCAGCTTATGCATGATGATCTCCGGATCGATCCCGGGCATATCTGTGTGGGAGCAAGCGAAGCAATCGGAGTTAGACCTGAGGAAGTCTATCAGTCTTCTTCTCAATCCTTCAGTTAGCTTGGAACCAATCTTGAGATGTCGGGTCTGATCTCCTTCGGTTAATGGCACCTCGTCCATTTCTTCTACCTCCGGTTCCTCGGTGTGACGAGCCAGAGGTTTGCTCTGTAATTGCTATAAGACCTTGTTCTTTCCCTTCAGAGTGGTCTGATAGCAGGAGAGGGAATATTCTTGATCTCCTCTGATCGCCTTAATGCCCTAGGGTGTAGGAAATTTCACCATTTGGTGAAGAGTCGAGGGGACGGGCCCCATTCCGTGAATCCAGGGTCGTCCTAGAATCATGTTGTAAGACGAGTCGCAGTCAACCACGAGGAACTTGGTTGACATGTTGATTCCTTCGGCGTATACGGGGAGGGTTATCTCCCCGGCAGTTTGTTTAACTTCCCCGCTGAACCCTATAAGGGGGGTTACCCTCCGAGTTAGAGCGCCTTCCGCCAGCCCTAGGTCCTTGTATGGGGCCTGTAAGATGATGTTGCCGGAGCTTCCATTATCTACCAGTATCCTTTTTACCAGGCAGTTCGCTACAGTGAGCAAGATAACCAGGGCGTCGTGATGCGGCGTGAGGACTTTCTCCTGCTCCTTGGCCGTGACGCTTATCTCGTTTGTTCCTAGGAGCAGACATTTTGGCTTGGCAGCCTCTAGTCCGTGCTTGGCGTTCCAAGTGCTTTTCTTTGCAGCTGCATGGCTTATGCTGCTAATTTCCGAACCGCCCGAAATGACATGGATCACTCGGTCCTGTCGCGGTGGCGAGACGGGAGCAACTTCAGTGGGCTTACCCGTTGTCTCCTTTCTTAGATGGCTCTTGGCCTTATCGGAAAGGAACTCCCTGACGTGCCCTTTCCTAAGAAGCTCGTTGACCTCGATCTTTAATGCGACGCAGTCCTCCGTTTTGTGACTGTGGTCTTGATGGAAGTCGCACTAGAAGCCAGGGTTCTGGAAAGAGTCGGGACCTTTCATCTTCTGAGGCCACTTGACCTGCTGGCCCATCTGCCTCAGAACATTGACCAGCTCCGGCCTTGAGAAGGAGAAGTGAGAGATGTCTGGCCACATGGACACTGCCATCCCTTCTGCCTTCTCGATCAGCCGGTTCTGATACCTCCCCGGTTTCGATTTCTGGAGTCCCTAGCTGATCTTTGAGAGGGTTTCTCGTCTCGCTCGGTTTGGTCTGCTCTGATCGTCTTGGGATCTTGCTTTTTCTGTGCTTTGGCACGGCTGGCGACGTCTTCCTCCCATTTGACCTGCACCCAGGCTCGAGATAGGACGTTTTCCATGGTTTTGCACTGATATTTGGTCAGCTCCTTCTAGAGGTCTCCGTCGGGGAGCAGACCTCTCTTGAAAGCGGAGATAGTAGTGGGGATACTGCATTCGGGGATAGCCACCTTCTCTTGATTGAAGTGGGCTATGTAGCCTTGCAGGGGTTCCGCTCGGTGCTGGATGATTTCGTAGAGGCTGTCGGAGGTTTTCTCCAGGTCCCTACTACTGGCGAATTGCTCCACGAATTTGTTGCTGAGAACCGCAAAGGAGGCTATGGACCTGGAGGGTAAGTTGATATACCACTGCAGAGTGGGTCCGATAAGGGTGGAGCTGAAACCTTTGCACATGGTAGCTTCGTGTGATCCCTTTGGGAGTGCTACGGCGAGCATCCTTTGTCTGTATTGGGCGACGTGGTTATCCAGATCAGTGGTGCCGTCGTACGCTTTTATGCTGGGGAAAGAAAACTTCCTTGGCATCTCGATCAAGGTGATCTCATCCATGAAAGGAGTATCGACGTAGGAGTCGGGGTTGCTCTTCCGGATGGGAGGAGCTACCCCCGGGAGTCTCTCTACCATGGACTGCATGGCCTCGAGCCTATCGAAGAACATCTGGTGAAGGTGAGCGATCATAGGAGACTCCTGGAGTCCCTAGCTGATCTTTGAGAGGGTTTCTCATCTCGCTCGGTTCGGTCTGCTCTGATAGTCTTAGGATCTTGCTTTTGCTGTGCTTTGGCACGGCTGGCGACGTCTTCCTCCCATTTGACCTGCGCCCAGGCTCGAGATAGGACATTTTCCATGGTTTTGCACTGATATTTGGTCAGCTCCTTCTAGAGGTCTCCGTCGGGGAGCAAACCTCTCTTGAAAGCGGAGATAGCAGTGGGGATACTGCATTCGTGGATAGCCACCTTGTCTTGATTGAAGTGGGCTATGTAGCCTCGCAGGGGTTCCGCTCGGTGCTGGATGATTTCGTAGAGGCTGTCAGAGGTTTTCTCCAAGTCCCTACTACTGGCGAATTGCTCCACGAATTTGTTGCTGAGAACCGCGAAGGAGGCTATGGACCTGGAGGGTAAGTTGATATACCACTGCAGAGCGGGTCCGATCAGGGTGGAGCTGAAACCTTTGCACATGGTAGCTTTGCGTGACCCCTTTGGGAGTGCTACGGCGAGCATCCTTTGTCCGTATTGGGCGACGTGGTCATCCAGATCAGTGGTGCCGTCGTACGCTTTTATGCTGGGGAAAGAGAACTTCCTGGGCATCTCGATCAAGGTGATCTCATCCATGAAAGGAGTATCGGCGTAGGAGTCGGGGTTGCTCTTCCGGATGGGAGGAGCTACCCCCGGGAGTCTCTCTACCATGGACTGCATGGCGTCGAGCCTATCGAAGAACATCTGGTGAAGGTGAGCGATCATAGGAGACTCCGTTCTCGCTGCTCCGTCTGATGCTTCCTTATCAGCCTCGGGCTCCGAGTCGCTGTCCTCCACGTCGTAGGTCTGAGCATCTTTGAACTTTTCACGCGTAGATGCGTCTCCTCTCATCTCCGTAGTTGGGATGTTTGCGCCTGTCCCGGAGTTGGGTGTTTCCAGAGTCGGCATAGGGAAAACCTGAGTCCGGAATCGACGCTTCTTGTTACTTGCCGCGTTAAAGGCTTGGTTCTCGTCTCAGAGGGTAAGATTCTCCGATTCGAGCTGGCTGAGCTTCTCGCCGCTCTGCTCCAGTTGCTTGGAGTGTTCGTTGAGCTTTTCCTTCAGGATCTGGAACTCCGACGAAAGCTCAGGATTGGTTTCTTCCCGAGTTTGATGCAACCCGGTTACTTGACCTTGCATATCGTCGATTTGTCTTTGGAGTTCAGCTTCTCTCTGGGTAGCTTCAGGTAGCTCGTCATGCTCGTCCACCGCCATTATCACGTAGTTTATATTACTCTCCTCCTTCTAGCACCAAACTGTTAGGGGGTTTTTGTGTAGGATCTTTGTGAGTACTACAGAACGATGGACAAGGCTAGTATTTGTATTGATTTGCAAGTAAGAAAGTAGAAAGATACGTTTTATTAGATCAAAGAGCTGGAACTACAACAGTTTTGAGTAAGAATCCGAGTTCTAGCCGCCTAGCTCTAATCTCTAAGTCTCGAAGTCTCGATCCCTTGCTTTAGGGTTTAGGTTCCCTTTATATAGTCTTCCTAAGGCGGGTCTTAGTCGGTTGGAGTAGGTTAAACTCTTCCATATTCGGAAATATGGAAGGTTCTCCCTATCAGAAGTTTTCCATTTCCCGTAGGAAGGGGGCAATCCTGGGACCGGACCCAGAAAACCGGGGTCCGTTCTAGCGGGGATCCCGGGAACTGGGGTTCCTTCCAGCGGGGATCCAGAGGCCGGTGTACTGCCTGGGGTCTGGAGGAATTCAATACCTGAGTATTTTTCCCCAACAAACTGCATGAAGGAGATTGTGTATCCCACTCTAGCGGCAGAAGCATGGTGCTCAGGGCCAGAAGGGCAGGCTACTACTGTCCCACGATGGCTGCAGACGCCAACCGGAGAGCCAAACACTGCAACCAGTGTCAGAGACACGCTCCAGTTTCTAAACTCCCTCCGGAGAACCTCAAGTCCATAAGCTCACCTTGGCCCTTTAGAAAATGGGGAATGGACATAGTGGAGAAATTCCCTATGGCGCCGGGGCAGAAGGTGTTCCTTCTGGTAGTCACCATAAGCAGAAGCACTCAGCCGGATAATAGACCTACAGATCCGCAAATTCCTGTGGACCAACGTAATCACTCGCTTCGGGGTCCCCCATGAGATCGTCACCGACAATGGACCCCAGTTCACAAGGCACAACTTCAAGGAGTTCTGCAAGGACTGGGGCATAAAGCTTACCTTCGCCACACCCTGACACCCCATGTCTAACGGACAAGCCGTGGTCAACATGCTTAAAAAGCGACTGGAGGGTTCTAACGGGAAGTGGGCGGAAGAACTACATGGAGTCCTCTAGGCCTTCCAGACCACTCCCAAAACAGTGACGCAGGAAACTCCCTACTCGTTGGTCTACGGCTCTATGGCCATCATACCCACGGAGATGCACGTGAGAACAACGGCCTCAGGGTCTACCTCTCAAGAGGAGAACGACGAGCTGATGACGCTGAGTCTCGACCTGCTTGACGAAAAGATAGAGGCCACTCGGCTAAGAAACTGGTCCTACCATGCAAGACGTTGCTAGACGTACAACCAGAAAGTCAGAACCAGGACCTTCCAGCAAGAGGATTGGGTTCTACGACGAGCATAAAAAAAGACAGGGAAACTCACCCTCGGGTGGGAAGGACCCTATAAGGTAATCGAGGTGCGGAGAGCAGGCGCCTAAAGGCTGCAAGATAGCAAAGGTAAAATACAACCCAGCTGCTGGAACACCCTGCACCTCAAAACCTATCATTTCTAATACGGTCTTCGGACCATGATTTCTATTATCTTACTATATACTATTTAAGCAATCTGATTTCCTACTCCTATGTATGCTAAACGTCTCCGGACAAAGCTTATAAAAAAATAGTTTCGACTATAAGGGCAGTAGGAAAGTCATAATATTTAAAGGGGCATACGAGCTGGATCAGGTCTCCAGAGACCTCTGATCCTTGCCAACCCTCATCATAAAGTGGCACGTCCATAGAAAATCAAAAGGGTATGAGACATAAAGCAGGAATGGGTATGTGCAAGCCTGAGTATGCTGTCAAAACTACCTAAAACCCCTGGGCAGCCTAAGGCGCATCGGGGTCCCTAGAATACCATTGTGAAAAGTACTTGTATTAAAACGCTACGTGCTACACACAGTATAATTATTGCAAAAGTACTGTGAAATACAAGGAGCAATCAAAACCCTGCTCCTCCAGACGTGGAAAGCAGCGAAGCCTGGCACTTGGGTCATAACACCCACACCAGCACCTTTTAAGCATGTCAGTGACTTCCTGCAGAAGTAGAATACAACATAGGAACTCTATAGTGGCCAGCTTCCGAGCGGCAGAATGCGAAATCCAAACAGGTACCGGTAGTAGTCTTGCCTAGGAAGGCGGAGTACGGTCCCTGTGAAAACAAATATTCCGGGTTCCCAAGGAACTCTGGGTCCATATGCAAGCCCCCGATCTAAAGAGGAAACAAACGGTTCCCCATACTATTTCGGGTCCTATGCATAAAATCTGAGGAAAAACCTCCAGGTTCCCATATAGCCTCAGGGTTCCAAGCAAAGGTCTCAGGATCTGAGGAAGAACCTCTGGTTTCCTATATGGCCTCAGAGTCCTAAATATAAATCTTAGAAAGAGGATAGAACCCCTGTGCTGCCTAAGGCACATCGGGGTCATTACATCCCTAAGAACCTCCGGGTTCCCATGTGACCTCAGTGTCCAAATACAAACACCAGGGCCCCGATACGATCTCAGGATCTAAGGGAAAACCCTAGGTTCTCACATGACCTCAGGGTCCAATCACGATATCAAGAACCTCCAGGTTCCAACTACGGTCTCCGGACCTATCAAAGAATCTCCGGGTTCCCATATCGTCTCCGGGCTCCAGTTATGATCCCCGAATCTAAAAGAGAACCTCCTGGTTCCCTAACGACCTCCGGATCCAAGAAATGATCTCAAGATCTAAAGGAGAACCCCCGGGTTCCCCCACGACCTTCGAGTCCCAAATACAACCTCATGGTCTAGGAAAACCTCCGGGTTCCCAGGCGACCTTCGGGTCCTTATGCGATCTCCGGGTTACGAAAACAGTCTCCAAACTCCAAGAGTCCACATTCTAAAAATCTTGAAACCTCCGGGTTTAGAGCCTATCTCTCAGGTCCTAGCCGTAACCTCTGGGTTCCTAGGCTACCTTCTGGTCCCAGCGTAACCTCTAGGTCCGGGGCAACCCCAACATCCATAGATGACCTCCGAAATTTCATGACATATCCCAAGAAAAGTGCTTCACTCCCAAGATCCATTTATCTAGCCTACGGAGAGGATAAGGAGCGATCATATACTACGAGTCTTGCCCCAACCAAGAAACAGGCGGGGAAGGACCTCTTAAAAATTCGAAGTACTACCATCAGAGCATGCAAAGCAATAGGAAAGAGTGCATCAAAAGAGAGTTATGAAGAGCCAATTATTCCAAAAACCAAAGGGGCTACAAAGACCCATTATTCAAAGCAAGAAGATTCAACAAAAGCCAGAGTTTCAGAAACAACAAAAAAAACATTCAGAAAGAAGGATCCTCCGAGAATCGCGACCCCACAACGGATCTCGGGGTGGCATCCCAGGAGAAACTCCCCGACTGCTGGTCGGTTCCCCCGGACAGGAACAGATGTTGACGATACTCTTCTTCAGGATCCCAATGTTCCACTCGCTTCTCCAGCCATTCCTTCATGAGCTCCCATCTGGCCGACGCCTTCACTTGCTGAATCAACAGATCCCGGCGAGCCATAATGTCCTTGACCTGACTGCGGAGGAAGAACACCTCACCGATTAACCTCAGATGAGCAACCACCAGTGGTTGGTGATTAGATACGGCTTCAGCACCTGTTGACGAGTTGAAAGATGGGCCATTAACAGCCCTTGCCAATCTTGGGTAAGAGGTATAAAGAGGACGCCTCTTCCGAGTTTTAGCCTTCTGGTGCTCATCATAAATGGCTGATACCGGGAGCTTAACCACGTTCCCTGGAAAAAGCAACACAGGAAGTAAAGAAAACAGAATCCTATCAGGTGAAAACTAAGAGGGGAAGGCTTACCCCAAACGCGGCTATGACGCATGGCTTCCTTGCTCACCAGGAAAGTTACCCATCAAAGTCGCCGAGGAACTCCCATTATAAGATTCGCTACCGCTTCTCTAGCAAAGGAAACCGGACGAGACACGTCTGATAAGAGCGTCAATAAAAAATGAAACCCAAAAGGAGCGGTAAATCCATGAGAGGAGTAAGTTGAGAAGGAAAGAAATCGAAGAAAGAGGATACTTTGCCTGTAAGGGAAGGGATAACGCCCCAGAAGACTGCTTCCAGATACGCTTCATAAATAGCTACCTCACTTGCTCCTCCGTCTGGAGCACGCTCGAACTCATATGGGCTCCTCATCCCCACTGAAGGATGAATCGCATATTCCCTCCGCATATTAGCAAGGTCTCCTTCTTGGATCTCGGAACGGGGATCATCATCAAAGAAACAGGAACAAAGCCGTCTCAGGGGTGCCATCGGGACCGCCTCACTGTCAGCCTCTTGAACATCCCCCCAAGAAGGGACGAGAGATGTGAAAGAATCAGTGAAAAGACGATGTGGCCTTGGACGGCTACCCACGAGTGAAGACGGGAACACAAGCAGTTTGGGATTCATCTTTCAGTGGTAGAATTGGGTTGAGGCTAATTAGAGGGTATCGCGAGCCCTTATATACATCCGGATTGCCCATCCGCGCAGAGCCAGAAAAGGAAATAGGGATGTTTCCTAAATATCTCAGAGAATCCTTGGCATAAACAACAAGCATTAAAAAAAGGAAACTTGGTCCTTGCGAAATAAAGGGAAATCCTCCCTTAAAAAGGAAGTTTCACAAAAATACATATCTCCAAGTGAAGAATCGACTCGAGTATCCTCCGAAGCATCCAGACCTACCTCTACACATCATGATCAAGTACTCAGGCCTCTTCTTCGGAAATCATCAGAGCTCCAGGCTCCGCTGTCTTCAAAACACCTTCAGAAGCCCCCGAGCTCCTCCATCTTTGACAAGAAATCAGTGGTTCAAAAAAAAAAAAAATAGCGCCAGGCCCCGGTCTGTTATCATGGAACCGGTCCTCCCCCGGGTTCAGAGTGTGGCTCCGGCCTGAGTGGAATTTGGGATAGCAGGATTACTGGAGCGATGTCCTGCCTAGGGAAAGCCTGCTGAGAATGAGCAACTCCGGTTGACTTAAGTGCACAGGTTATTCCCCGAGTTCGATGACGAAATCGAGCAATAAGGGGCAAACTGTTGGGGAAAAATACTCAGGTATAGGATTCCTCCAGACCCCAGGCAGGACACCGGCCCCTGGGTCCCCCCTAGGAGACACCCCGGGTCCCTGCTAGGAAGTACTCCGGGTCTGGTCCCAGGGACCACCCCCTTCCTCCGGGAAAAGGAAAACTTCCGATAAGGAGAACCTTCCATATTTTCGAATATGGAAGTGTTTAACCTACTTCAAACCGACTAAGGCCGACCTAAAAAAACTATATAAGGGGAGGCTAAACCCTAAAGCAGGGGATTGACACTTCAAGACTTATAAATTTTAGCTAGGCGGCTAGAACTAGGGTTTATACACAAAACATTGTAGTTCCGGCTTATTCTATCAAATAAAACATCTCTTCAAGTGTATTTCTCTGAAATACTCACGAAATCAAAGCCTTATCCATCGTTCCATAGTACTTACAAAAATCCTACACAAAAATCCCCCAACACCTAGGACTTGAAAACCTAGTTGAGTCGCAGCTCGATTGGAAAAACGGAAAATTGCCTAAATTGCTATAAGTGCTAAGTCTTCTATGTAAAAAATTCTCTCTGTGCCTCTCACCTTCACATCCCTTATATACTCCTCCTAGGTTGGTTTTTGCTTTCCTTTTCCGCTTCTGGGTCGAGTTTATCCTTTTGTGAAAATATTCCATTTTTCCCGATCTTCGTGATTATCCCTTGAAACTTTAACATTTATCTTCGAATTTGACATTTATCTTCAAACTTGACATTTATATCTTCTCACGAATATTCGATAAACCGTCATAGTGACTTTGGGCCGACTTTTCGTTAAAAATCGAAAGTGGGCTTTTGCCGCGTTTTAGACCCTTTGGGCCGTTTTTCGACGAAAACATTTTTACAATTTCTTTTCGGAAGAGTAACCGCCAGTACAACGTCAGTTTTACGAGATAGTCCGAATCAATCGTATAGTCAAAACAACCATGGTGTTAAATTTAGGCGATCGTCTTTACACGATCGATCTGAACTTTATACGAGAAAATAAGTCTTTGTCGTTTTTTCCGTAAAGTTTCAGCGGTATCTCCGAGTGGGACGAAACAAGAGAGAGTTTGACCGAGACCCGAAAGGAGGAGTTCCGGAGACGAGAATGCATGTTTCTGGACTGATCTAACTCGGCAAAGGCAGATTTAGACAAAACTGATCCAACTCGCCGTTGGGCGAGTTGGAGTCGGATCGTCCAACTCGCCCAAGGGGAGTTGAACTTGGTTGATCCAACTCACCGTTGGGCGAGTTGGAAGTGGTTCATCCAACTCGCCCAAAGGCGAGTTGGAATTGGTTGATCCAACTCGCCGTTGGGCGAGTTGGAAGTGGTTCATCTGATATATGGTGTTTTAGACATCTTGTATATATGCTTTTCAATTGGTTTTCAAGTCTTTATCGAGTCTTCCTAGTCCTTTTCGAGTCATTATAGGTCTGGAGTTTCATTGGATTGGAGATGGACCAGATGGAACAAAATAGGCAAAAAAAATTGCAATTTGGTGATTTTCACGTAGAACATCCCGAGTGCATGTTTCAGCGGCAAAGATTTTTAAGGAAGTTTCCAAATATTTCGGGATTTTACCTAGGTCTTTCCCCTTTTTTCCTTGGTCTTCAGAGACCTGCAAATATATCTTTTCTTATTCTTTTAGAGATTCTACGCTAGTTTTTACACAAGAAATCATTGGAGACTTTTGTACTTGAAGATTTGCTACCTTGAAAGGGAGACGGCTTCGCCTTGAGAAGATTCCTGAACCCTATCTTATTTATTTATTGATTCAGCATTTTTTCTTCATATATTCTCTCTGGGATTTCTCTTTTCATGGCTGAGTAGTCCACTTGCTTAAATCTTATTTATTTATTGATTCAGCATTTTTTCTTCATATATTCTCTCTGGGATTTCTCTTTTCATGGCTGAGGAGTCCACTTGCTTAATCGAGCTCGGTTGCTATGCAGCGACCGAGCGGAACACGCGTTTGGTTACTGCGTAGCGACCCTTTTCGAGCTCTCGAACTCGGTCGCTACGTAGCGACTGAGTATTGGATCGAACTCGGTCGCTACGTAGCGACCGAGCGGAGCACGTGTTTGGTCGCTGCGTAGCGATCCTTTTCGAGCTCTTGTCCGATGATTCGCGTTTCTTCCGCAAAGGTTTTCGTAAAGAAGAATCTATTTCGAAAATTATTTGTCGAAGAATTTTTCTACGTTTTTCTTCTTCGGGGATTTGGACGTTAACTTCGTCTTAACCGTTTTTGACCCCAACAAAGTCTGATGAACCTTTTCAAGAAGCTTGGGAGAGGTACAAGGAGTACCAGAGAGAGTGCCCGCACCATGGGTTTGACGATGACTCTATATTGGAAGTGTTCTATGAAGGAGTGAGCTATGAGTTTTGAAACACCCTTGATTCTTCGAGTAATGGAGATTTCATGACTCAAACCACACCTGGTGCGTTCGAGCTGATTGCGAACATGGCTTCAAGTTCACTAAACAAGAACAAGGAGCATGACCGCTCGAAGAGTGTGAACAGCATAGATGATCTCGCTGCAAAGGTGGACCAACTGCTTAAGGGAAACCAAAGCCAAGTGTTCATAATGGAAGAAGCAGCTCCTGAGTAGAGTGCCAGTGACCTGGCGTTTGATGCTGAAATATCAGGAGACGATCAGCAAGAGGTGTGCTACGTGAATGGGCAAGGATGGCAGATCAAAAACTACCATCCAAACCCTAACGTGAGGAACAACCCACAACTTTTCTGGCCTAAGCAAGACAAACTAGCTGATCCTGCGCAGAGTAACCAAGGTCAGTATGCCGGGTATCAAAAGAACTACCAACCCCGGACTTATGTTCTAAGCCAACCGCAGAACAATCCACCTCATATGCAGAAACACCAGAACACTCAGCCAGCAATCTCCGCTCCTGTCACTGTTCTGCAAGATGAGACAAAAGCTATGTTGCAGCAGCTGCTTCAAGGACAACG
>NC_027755.1:11703498-11704561 GCF_000695525.1 Brassica oleracea var. oleracea
GATTTGAGCACCAAGTACGACAATGTCGCGAGCCATATGAGACAGATGGACATTCAGATTGCTCAGACTGCTGAGAGCGTCAAGAAGCAACAAGGTACTCTACCTGGAAAAACTGACAAAAACCCTAAGGAGTGCAATGCGGTTGAGTTGAGAAGTGGAAAGCAACTGTCGGAACCGGTAAAGAAGAGGTTCACTGCGGCTGAGAAGGGGAAGCAGAAAGAGTCGGAACTACCACCAGCCAATACCCCGGCAGCTGAGAAGGAGAGGGAACCAATAGTTGGAACCAATTCGCCAGGACCAGAACAACCAGCTGAGGCTGTTCGCCCGATCCCAGAGCCTGTTCCTGCTCGCGAATACACTCCTAAAGTCCCTTACCCTGTTCCAGCAAAGGCTACTCGTAAGGACTGAGAGGAGATGAAGTGCAGAAAGATGCTGGAGGACTAAACTGTCCGACTCCCCTTGATGGATGCGATCCAAATGATGCCCTCCATGCGCAGCTTCATAAAGGGATTGATCTCAGGAAAAATATCAGAGGAGAGCGAATTCATGACTATCTCTAAGGAGTGCAGCGCAGTGCTTCAAAACAGGCAGATAAAGAAGCAAGGAGACCCTGGCAAGTTCGTCCTCTCAATCCAGATTGGGAAGACAATTTTCTCATGCTCCCTGGTTGATCTGGGATCCAGCGTAAACCTCATTCCCTACTCTGTAGCACGACGTCTGGGATACACGCATTTCAAACCAACTAGGATTTCCTTGGTGTTCGCGGATAGATCAGTTAAGTCCCTGGTTGGTATTCTAGAGGATCTCCAAGTAAAAGTCGGGAACACCTCTGTTCCAGCAGACTTCATAGTTTTAGAGCTGGAAGAGGAATCCAAAGATCCTCTCATTTTAGGAAGACCGTTCCTATGTACTGTTGGAGTCATCATTGATATGCGGCAAGGGAAGATTGATCTCAATCAGGGAGACATAGTCATGCAGTTCGAGATGGATGAGTTGCTGAAGAAGCCGATGCTGGATGGACAGACCTTCGAGGTGGATGAAGGGATTGATCCGCTGCAACCTC
>NC_027755.1:11704733-11705048 GCF_000695525.1 Brassica oleracea var. oleracea
TTCCGCCGAACCTACCTGATGATCCCTGGAGCGAGTTGAAGGCTCCCAAGGTTGAGCTAAAACCCCTTCCCAAGGGGCTTAGGTACGCTTTCTTAGGTCCGAATTCCACTTACCCTGTCATTGTGAACACTAAACTCAAAAATGTGGAAACTGTACTGCTTTTGTGTAAGCTTAGGAAGTATCGTAAGGCATTAGGATATTCACTAGCTGACAAACCTGGCATCTCACCTGATTTATGCATGCATAGAATACACCTAGAAGATGAATCAATGACTTCTGTTGAACATCAGACGAGGTTAAACCTGAATCTAAAAG
>NC_027755.1:11705214-11738123 GCF_000695525.1 Brassica oleracea var. oleracea
TAGATATTAGGGTATTAAGTGAACTAATCGGACCTGATCTCTAAGGCTTGCTATCGCGTCTTGTTCCAAGTGAGAGCGTAGGACTCAACACCGATCAGCAAAGGGAACAAGTCCACGATAGTGGATTGTTCTAGCCGAGTGATCCGAGTTCTAGACTGCACCTCATTGCACTTGAATAGTTGTTTGCTTCCGCATTGACACCCGATGAACAACCCTAAGCCGGCTTTCATTTAAATTGAATTTGAATCTCTAGGTATTTTAGTTACTTGCGTCACCATTGATTTTGAAACCCCACTTGTTTCCCAGCTAAATATTGAACTCATAAGAGTAAAGAGTAAACTGGTCCTATGGATTGAATCTCAAATATTACAATTACCACTGTTAACTTGACAGTAGCAAGGATTCATTTTTAGTGTATCAGTTGTCATGTCCACATTGCCAAGATAGCACAGATGCTTTCCAACTAAAACACAGAAGGTAATCGTGTTGGTTTGACTCTCACAGAAGATTTCTACCACCCGATCATCCATATCGTAAGAGTAGGACTTTGTTTACGTAGAACAAGAAGGTCTTTGACAGTCCTCCTCTTGAAATTAGTGGGGATGATTTGTTGAAACAGTTCAGAGATTTTGGTGCAGCTAGGATGCCAGACGTAGGTGGACATGAACATGTTCCAGTCGATGCTGCTGGTTTACTTCACAACTGGCACAAAAAAAAAGTATCTTCTGGGATCTTCCATACTGGAAAGATCATCTGTTGCGGCATAATTTAGATGTCATGCATATTGAGAAGAACTTTTTCGACAATCTGATGAACACGATCCTTAATGTCCAAGGTAAAACAAAGGATAATTTGAAGTCAAGATTGGATTTGGTTGATATTTGTGATCGGTCTGAACTTCACGTTGATGAGAATGGCAAGGCTCCTGTTCCCATTTACCGGTTAAATGAAGCTGCGAAAGAGGAGTTCTTTGATTGGATTTCAGAGAGTGTCATATTTCCAGACGGTTATGCGTCTAATTTGCGCAACTGCATCGATAGAAGTGAAGGAAAGTTTATTGGTTTGAAGAATCACGATTGTAATGTAATGATGCAGCGCCTCCTTCCGTTTGCCTTTTCAGGACTTTTACCACGAAATGTTCATGAAGCAGTCGCAGGTATTTTATATTTTAACCTTTTTAGTTGGTTGTCATATTAATTTATTATTCTTATTAACGTACTTATAATGGAATTTGTTTTATTTATATGTATGCAGGGATAAGTGCATTCTTCCGCGATTTATGCACGAGATCAGTCATTGAAGAGGGTATCAAAAATTTGAAGGATAACATAGCTGTGATCCAATGCAACCTTGAGAAGATATTTCCTCCTTCCTTTTTTGATGTCATGGAACATCTTGCTATTCATCTCGCAAGAGAATTGGAACTTGGTGGTCCTGTGCAGTATAGATGGATGTATCTTTTTGAGCGTTATATGTTTCACCTGAAGAAGAAAGTCAAAAATTTGAGCAAGGTTGAAGGATCTATCATCGCACAGGTGATCAACAAAGAAACTTCAAACTTTGCTGAAAATTACTTTCCATCAGAAGTGCAGACAAAGAACCGAAGACCTGCTCGACATGATGACGGAGGGGAAAGAGCAACGTATTATGTTTACGTCCCGAACATCTTCACGGATATTAGACGACTTAGTGGAAAACCAAAGAACCGCAGACTTACTGAGAGGGAGCACGCTCATTTGCACACATATTTGCTTACCAATTGCGAAGACATTCTACAATATGAGAGGTAAATAATTTTATTTCATTAATAAGATTATATTAATAAGTTGGATTTTAGATTAATGACATGATATTTTTTACAGGATTTATATGGCAGAGATGCGGTTCACTTACAGACACGCAACAAAAGAGGAGCTTGAACAACTCAAGCCGAAAGAATTTGCTGGATGGCTTCTTAATTATGTAAGTGTGTGCAAGAAATTAGTTATTTAATGCAGTAACATATCACCGATAATGCACTAGTTAACATGGTTCATATTTATAGGTGACGGAAGGTGTGGCTAGAGGTGAAATATTGGATGATTGGATACACGAATTTGTTTGTGGACCAAACTATGTGGTGAAGTCATATCCAAAATATTGTACTCGGGGATATGCATTCGCAATTCATAAGGAAGGTTGTTCTAGGACAACTTATGATGCTGGTGTTTCGTCTTCATCCGGTGACGATGTGTACTATGGAAACATAAAAGAAATTTTGGAAATCCAGTATCCCGGTATGGTTGGATTGCGCTGCACTGTATTCTACTGTGATTAGTATGATAACACTCCAGATTGAGGTGTGAAAACCGACGCATTTGGTGTTACATCAGTACATTCGCGAAGGAAACTGCAATATTATGATCTTTTCATTCTTGCTTCGCAAGCTGATCATGTATGTCAATTTATTCATAATAATTAATCTTTATAATTATCATTTCACATATTACTTGCTGATAACAAAATTTAAATTATAGGTTTGCTACATCAGATACCCTTGGATTACATACAGAGACGATCCTTGGATCGTTGTTATGTTAATCAATCCAAGAGGACGAGTACATGGAAGTTCTGATAATGACCCATTGCAACCAAACTCTACCAGCAACGTAAACCCAGTTGAAGATTTAGCAAATGTTGAACTCGTCGTCGATTTAACCGAATTTGGCGATGATGCTGTTGTGCACTCCGAGTCAGAGGCTGAGGTTGGAGAGTTTGACGAAGATTCTGATTCTGATTCTTTGGAATCTACAGATTCTGAGTAGATTTGTATAATCGTATATGTATTTTTTATAAGTTATTTATGTTTTTTCATATATGTTAAATTGGAAAACTAGTAATTGTAGTGTCTTTTATAAATTATTGGAGTTTTTTTATAGAATGTTGTTCCAAATCCAAAATAAATATAACTGTAATTTTTAAAAAATAAATTGGAGTTCATTCGTTTAATAAATATTGCTGTCTCGGAAATAGATTTCTTTAAAAACGCATCGGAATTCCGTAGGAATATTCCTACGAAATTCCTACGATCGCAAACTTTGGGGTTTCGTTTTGAGATGTAGTCATCCGTCGGAAATTCATCGGAATATTCCGACGGAATTACGACGCCTACAAAAACTTTGAGGTTTCGTTTAGAGGTTTGGGTATCCGCCGGAATTGCATCGAAGTTTACCGACAAATTTCCGACGAATAACTAAACCTCGTCGGAAATCCGTCGGAAATTTCCCACTGATTACCAACGGAAGTTCATTTTTGAAAACAAAATATCAAAATAAATGTGTGAATAGATACCGAAAATGTCCGAGTAACACATACTAAGTGTGTTAAAATATGTTCAGTTACAATAGTTTAACTTTTTCAATGTAAAAAATTATCTACAAAAATTTATCACCGTATACTTAACATCTCTTGTAAACAGTTATATACATAAACAAACATGTTGCGGTTATCTAATTTAACAATATTAATTTTGTGTTATATGGATTTCTATAAATATTTTTTTCATGAAATCCCTACAAATCATATAATTAATATCAAAGATTAGTAATATTTATCATCAAAATAAATATTGAAACCACAAATCTTGAGCCGTCGAAAATCTGTAGGATTATTCCGACGAATATCCGACAACCCACACACCAACCAATCAGAAATCATGCAGGTAATATGCTCTATCTGTCGGAATTTTCCGATGGATAGAGCATATTACCTGCATCGTAACTTGGACATTCACATTTCTCTAAATATTCCGACAGAATCATTTTTTTTGTCGGAAATCCCTCGGAAAATTTCACTTACTCGGGAAAGCGACCGCCAAAAATATTTGCGCACTGCCAAAAGTGGATTCCGACAGAATTCCGACGACTCTCGTTCTGTCGGTTTCATTAAATATAAAACGTTTCTCCTTCCTTCTTCCTCATTTATCCTCTCTCTCTCTCTAAAATCTCTCCGATTTTCCCCGCAAATCTCTCTCTCTCACCGGCGATTCTCAACCAAAATCTCCCAAATCTCTTCCACAATCATCTAAGTCATATACATTCTCATCTATATTGATTTATTTAGGTTTTGGATGTTAGATTTGTGGATTTTTATGTTTTGATTGTTAGATATGTGGATTTTAATGTTTTGAATGTTAGATTTTGTTGGATAGGATGAACAAAATGAGTTGTTGTTGTTGGGTTGTTGTTTATATATGTTCTGGAAGTAAATTTTTGGTTTGTTATGTTAATTTGTTGTTTTATGAAATTTATAAAGGTTAAATTCCTATCTAAAATGTTTTTTTGTTGAATTTCTGTATAACAAACGTTTTTAATATATATATATATATATTTATGTTCTCTTATTTTAAAAACGTTTTTAATAAATAAAAATAAATATAGCATATTTATAATATTCTGAAAACATTTTTAATACATATATTTATTGTGTTATCATATATTAAAAACGTTTTTAATATATATATATATATAGAAACGATTTTATATTTATTTTATATTAAAAAGGTTTTTAATATATATATATATATATATATATTTTATGTTATCATATATTAAAAATGTTTTTTACATATAAACCATTTTTTAAAAATATATTTATTATTTATCTAACTAATGATATTTTCTTTCTTAGGTCTGATGGTACTCCTCCTCCGGTTAGGCTGCGTCGTCCTAGAGCACAAGGTCGATCACATTCGGGGTGTAATTCTCATGCATCAGCATCTTCGCAGGAGCAAAATTCTGTTCCTATTGCTCCAGCTCGAGATTCAGTTCCAGCTGCTCCACCTGAGCCGGGTGTCATGAGTGTTGAACTATTGGTTCAACAACCAGGTCGACATCATCTCCCCATGCTCCATCCCCTACCCGAGGGACACAATACATGGTTTGTTTATTTATTTATTTATTTTTTTCATTGAATTTTGTAACACATAATCTTGTTTTTTTAAGGTTCAACAAGTCGCACAATGGCATTGGCAAGAGCATTAACCTAATAAGACCTATAGCAAAGTCCCATTAGGTGAACGCGAGTTGTGTTTTCATCAGTTTGCGGTATATTTCTCTAAATTTTGTTTCATTTTTTTTTATTTTAGTTTTCTATTATATTTCTACTAATTCTATGTTTTTCAGCAAGAATTTAACTGGCCATCCGAGGATACGGAAGTCGTCCGTAAGGCGTTCCACAGAAAGGCCATGGAGATTTACGGGAATCAGATTTATTAGTGGAAACAGCTATGGCGTAAGGACAAGAAACCGAAGTTTATCAACTCGAAGGTTTGGCAAGACTTAGAGTTGAGGAGACTGAAGAGCAATCAGCCAGGAACTCCCAGAACCGCTTGAGCGACCGTGGTGGACTAGGTGTTTATGTCCACGACCTCGGTGCTTGCAGTATGTCCTCTAAGGAGGATCAACTTGTAAGTTTTATATATTTTTTCTTTATATATATATATATATATATATATATTAATTAAATTTCTTTTAGGTTGCGGCAAATGATGGTGATCCCGTCGATTATCTCGATGTCATGAGGGGTGCATACACTAACAAGAAGACTGGGGAAATTCATAATCCCCTTATTAGGGATTTCATAGACTTGGTAGAATCCCAGAAACAAGAATATCTAGCTTCTCAGCACCTCTCTGATGACGGTTCTTCGGCTTCAACCAACTTGTCCCGAGTTCGAGTTAACGAAATGGTAGAAGAGGTAATTTTTAGATTTCTCATTTCATTAATATAAAATTTCATTTATATTTTATTTAACTAATATATTTAATTTAATTTATTCTAGAAGGCGGTTCCAAAGAAGAAAGGTCGTTTAGTCGGGTTGGCTCGTCGTGCCTCTTCCTATCCTTCTTCTTCACAAACTCCATATGTTGATCCGATGATTATGGAGGAGCTGCATAAAAAGGATGATCAGATTGTAGCGTTGGAGTCTCAAAACGCTACAATTCTTGCACAGATGGCCCAACAGGATGCTCCAATAGCAGAACATAAAGCTGAAGTGGCGAAGGCTAAGAGGATAAACCTAGACATTATGGAGAAGATGAAGCGACTATTTCCTGCAGAATTTTAAGATTAGAAACTTTTATATGATGTTTTTAATTATGTAAAACTTAATATCCATAATATTAGTTTTATGTTTCAGTTTTTAATCGATTTGATTATCTAAAATGAAAATATCTAAAATTATTTTAAAATAAATAAAATAATTTAGAAATAAATAATGATTTTAAATGATAAAATCGAAAAATTTCGTCGGATATTTGTCAGACGTTTCCGACGACCAAATCCGTCGGAATACTCTGGCAACGACATTTCTGACGGATAGTTCTTCGGAAATAACCGACGGAAACAGAGCGTCGGAATTTACCGATGAAACGAAGGCGTCAAAAATTTCCGATGGACAAAGTCGTCGGAAATTTCCGACAGAGAGTTCTCGTCGGTTTTCTCTCACATCAACAATTCCGACAATCTTTGTTGGTCGGAACATTTTCCGACAAATTACCGACAACGTCTTACCGACGAAGTATTTTGTCGGTATTCCGTCGGATATTTGGCCGTCGTAATCTGTCGGAAAGTCGTCGGAAATATTGACAGATTTCCGACGGATATTTTCTTTCCGACGAATCCATACCGACGACCAGTTTCGTCGGAATTTTGTCGGAATAGCCGTTTTCCCGACGAAATTCCGACGAATATGGTCGTCGGAATTAGCATGTTTTCTTGTAGTGAGTCCTGAAGAAAAGGGTTAAGAGTGATCCTACAATGACTTTGATACCTCGCTTGTGTGATGAGAAATCCATTGAGTATGAGGTAAAGTGCAAGGGTACCTTTAAACCTTTCTCTAGAGTAAGAGTAATTCTCACACATGAGCTGAAAGAGAAAGAAGAAGCTGCTGTGAGAGGGTTGTTGAGCAGAGTTTTGAAGCTGAACATGTCTGATTGTGGAGCTTGTTTTGGAACAAGCCCTCATGCTAAACCCGACTGATCCCTGTCGCCAAGTCAAGGTAGTGACTTAAACCAAGCATTTGGTGGGAGGCAACCCACTGGTAAGTGTAAATATAAGTTGGTTTTGTTTTTGTCTTAGTTTATTGAGTCTCAGGTCAAAAAGAAGAAAAACCCGAGATACTTCAAAAATTATGGGTTGCAGCAATGGAACAACCTGCCCTCTGAAAAGAGCGGCCGTTCCAGGCGACCATCTGACGATAGAGCACCCATAATTTTCATGGAGCGCCCGCTTCACTCAGGTAAGTATCTCGACCGAAAAAAATGTTTATTCATGTTTTCAGCTTCCCTCTGATTTATTTTCGCACCAGGGACGGTGTGAAATAAGTCTGGGGGAGGGTTTTCGTCGTTTACTAACTCGTTTCTTTCTTTTGTTTTTCTTTTGAGTCAGTTTGAGTCAGTCTTTAGGATTGAGTCAGTCAAAACTTTGTGGGAATTAGGACCTTATTCCGTGTTGATCACTAACCACCTCGGGCTTTAGTTATCTTATTCAGTGACCTTAGCAACGGCGAAAGACACACATATGGACCTGGAACACCTTGACATATCTCACTTGATTCTCCAGAAGTTTTCAGCCGATCAAGTTACACTAGGTAGACTTAACTCCACCTAACTTGAACCTAAGCTTGACTGAAATTCTTCTTGTTATGGGCATTAGATCAGGGAAACGAGAACACACTCAGGACTTCTTATCCTTTTTATCCATCTTGCTGATCCCGAGTGGCTAGCTCATCTTTAGCTAGTTCCCATCGTGCACCTTAGCTTTTATTCCACCTTCATGCATTTATTTTTCAGTGTCATATGTGCAAATATGTGCAAAATGGTCAGAGAGGAGAACAAGCAGAAGGGAACAACCACTCCATAACCAATATGAACTTCGCAAGAGCAGGGGAAGAGAACCAGAATGGTTGCGAAATCAGAACCACCAGTGGCACTCAGAACCATCATGTATTACCTCCTTCTTCGTCACATCACCATATCAGTCTTAAAAAAACGAAAATAAGGTGATGGAGAAGGGGAAGAAATCAAAGAAACATGAGCCACTTGGAAGGTCTAGCAAAAGAGTGGGTACCAAGTTGAAAGATTGGAGAGCAGGAAGATGATCTGAGCAGCCATATGGCTGATCCAGACAGAACAGAACAGTCTTTCTAGAAAAAGCAAAAACGAGTAGAGGCTGTGGACATCAATGGATTCGTCCTCTCTTACAGTTTTGTGCAATATCATGCATCCTCTTAAAAAATGGTAACCCCTAAACACTTTTAACTCCACCATCAAATAGCTTGTTCAATACCTAGACCGTCTACCCTGATTTGTTTTGCGCGATATCCTGCATCCACTACAAAATTGGTAGCCCCTAAACACTCTTAGCTTCACATAAATTAGCCTGTTCACACCTAGCCCGTCTACCATGAATGATGCATGTGATAAGAGGATCACGCCACTTTTAAATGAACATAGGGAGTTCTTCTCGATAGTGTTACTTTTTCAGGTTTGAGATGTAGAGTATGGAGCCAATTTTTGAACAACAGTCAGTGGGGTTCCGATAAGGGTGTGTTGTCCTAGTTTTACTGCTTATATGGTTCAGAGATTCGTGGTTAAAGTATGGTTGTTGAGAATAGGAGAGTTCCCACACTTTCAAACCTTTCTCCCTGTTCTTGATACTTGGCATTGTTTGAAGACAAACAAGGATCTAAGTCTGGGGGAATAGATATATGGTGTTTTAGACATCTTGTATATATGATTTTCAATTGGTTTTCATGTCTTTATCGAGTCTTCCTAGTCCTTTTCGAGTCATTACAGGTCTGGAGTTGCATTGGATGGCAGATGGACCAGCCGGAACAAAAGAGGCAGAAAAAAGTGCAATTTTGTGATTTTCACGCAGAACAGTCTTGATGGTTGTTCCCGATCGCGCAGAACACCCCGAGTGCCGGTTCCAGCGGCAGAGATTTTTAAGGAAGTTTCCAAATATTTCGGGATTTTACCTAAGGCTTCCCCCTTTTTTCTCCTTGGCCGTCAAAGACCTGCAAATATATCTTTTCTTATTCTTTTATAGATTCTAAGCTAGTTTTTACACAAGAAACCATTGGAGACTTTTGTACTTGAAGATTTGCTCCCTTGAAAGGGAGAAGGCTTCATCTCTCTCGCCTTGAGAAGATTCCTGAACCCTATCTTATTTATTTATTTATTCAGCATGTTTTCTTCATATATTGTCTCTGTGATTTCTCTGTTCATGGCTGAGTAGTCGACTTGCTTAGTCTAGGGTGATAGGGTGTTAGATCCGTGAGCTAAACATGAATAAGTTATAAATCGATTGTCTTCATTCATTACTGTTCTTATTGCTTGCATTAAACTGGCCGCTTAATGTTAGATCCTAGGTTTAACCTGTTCATTAACCGTGTAATAGGTTGCTAGATCTGTTATGCATGAGCATTGCATCCATAATCAGCGAAAGTAGATATTAGGGTGTTTTGTGAACATATCGGACTTGATCTCTATTGCTTGCTGTCGCGTCTTGATCCAAACGAGAGTTTAGGTATCAAGATCGATCAGCATAGGGAGCAGTACCACGACAGTGGACTGTTCTACTTGAGTGATCCGAGTTCTAGACTTGCTCTTAATTGAACTTGAATAATTGTTTGGCTCACACTTGCTAAACACCCGATTAAACCACCCTAGGCAAGCATTTTAATCATCTGAAATCTTTAATTAATCTTGTTACTTGCTTGTCACGATACAAAAATTTTAAAACCTCCACATTGTTTTAGCTTGATATTGAACTCATAAAGATAAAGTCTAACTGGTCCTCTGGAATTGAATCTCAAATATTACAACAACACTGTTTGCTTGCAGTATAAAAGACACAATTTTAGTGTATCATCATCCAACTCGCCGTTGGGCGAGTTGGCCTTGGCTAATCCAACTTCTCTGATGGGTCGGACGATGATGGTTTGGTTGTTCTGATGCTTGGTAATTGTTCGTTTTATGGTTTGAATAATCTCTTACGAGGAGCTTGTTGTGTAATAGTTTTAAAAATACGAAGTTTTAGTTTTTCGTATTCTTATTTTCTTCTTAGAAAGGTTTCTCGAGAACTTTCTGGCATTGATTTCATCGGTACCGATTTTCACCCCAACACTCTCTATTGCTCATCGTAGTGCTTCCACTTCAGAATGCAGGACATACTATCTCTGTGGATAATTTCGTATACCCATAAGTTGAATCTTTCTCAAGCTGTCCATCCAAGCCCATCCACATCCACTAAACTTGTGGGTTAGATGGTAATATCTCGTTTGTATTGAATCAGGCCTGACACTCACTCTCTGCATATCTTACTAGTTCCAGTGGATCTCTGTTTATTCCTTTGAAGAGTTTATCATTTCTTGCCTTCCAAATATTCCAGATTATCTAAGGAGAAAGATCCATATGTAAATTTGGCTCGATAATATTGTTCTTCTCCAGAATAAGTAGTCCATATTAGCATAGATGCTCGATACCGAGAAAATATCTGTACTTGTCGGTGTCGCTCATAGTGACCAAGCTATGTGTGGTTTAGATATCAATTTTTATTCTAAAGTTGGTTATACGTTGGGCTTTATAAATTATAAATTTGTACTCTTTGTTTTTAGCCCATGAGGCTATATACAAACCCCGCTGACAAAAGAATATCAGCATTTGACAGTTTTGACAAAAGAGAGTATTCTCCAGCTCCAAACAACCAAAATGGCTTTCTTTTCCGCCACCAACATCCTCTCTCTTCGCTCTGCAATCCTCATCAACCCTAGGTTCCTTCCAATCCACCATCACTGTAATCCTCCTCTCAGCCTCTCTCTTCCCCATAAACCCACCTTTAATCTCTTCCACAAAACCCCTAAATCCATTGTCTCCGCCGTCACATCCCCATATCCAACATTCTCTATTGAACCCTCTCCTGGATTCCCCTTCTCCGACTCAACCAAATCAATCACAACCCTCGCGATTCTAGCTGGGATCGTAACCAAATCCCTAATTCACAAACTCTCCGCCGCGGTTGTAACCTTATCCCCACAGTTCCAAGCATCTCTCCGAATCTCCGGTCCGTTGTTCTTCGCGTCGATTCGCGACCGTCCCGCTGGTTATCTCAACACGCCGTTGACAGTTGTTGCCGCGGGTTTATCCAAGTGGCTTGATATTTACAGTGGTGTATTGATGGTCAGAGTTTTGCTCAGTTGGTTCCCCAACATTCCTTGGGATCGTCAGCCTCTGTCCGCCATTAGAGATCTTTGTGATCCTTATCTCAATCTCTTCAGGAACATAATCCCTCCTGTATTTGATACGCTTGATGTTAGCCCTTTGCTTGCTTTTGCTGTTTTGGGTACTTTGGGTTCCATTCTCAACAATAGCAGATGATAGCTGGCCAGTGGATGGATCTTATGAGGTTTTGGATATTTGGAGATTGTTGTTTTCATTATGTATTGAGAGTACTATATAGTTGTTGGTTTCAATAATAAAATTTGAGTTCTTGTTTGTGCTTAGAATTGGATCGATATACAAAAGCTTTGATTCTTATTGATAACTGAAGAATTAACAACATAGGAAATGATCATGTGAATCTTACTTGGTTTGAGACTAGTTTTAGAATCATTTGGCTTAGCATCATCTAATTGAGTGAGCTAAGAAATCCACAGCCTCTAAGCTCGTAAGTGAAAACATTTGTGGTTTTTGGCTTTACTTGTGGAATATATCTGTTGCGATTTAATTGTGCAAGGTTTCATAACTCCGGAGCTGTTTGATCACTGATCTGGGAGAGAATAGGGGTATTTGTTTCACCATTTGTCATCTCCATCTAGATGATTCATTTGTATCATCTATTTAGATGATCCATTCAGATTTTTATAACTGTTTGTTTGTCTATCCAAATAACTCATCTAGATGAATCATCTAAATGAATCTTATGTTTGTTTCTTTATTTTCATTTCTATTTACATGAGTTTAGTAAACAAATTACCAAAATACCCTTGTGTTGATTTAATCATATATTTGATATTAATTTTAACTATATTATATTTAATTATTTAATTTAATATATTTACATTAGAATTATTTCAAAATTAACGAGTTTTTTTGCGGTTTTGGGGGGAAAACAAGATTTTTTGGTTTTAGCCGAAAAACACACTTTTCGATTTTGGCCAGAAAACGAGATTTTGCGATTTAGGCTGGAAAAAGCGTTTTTGTGGTTTTGGCGGGAAAACGAGATTTTCGATTTTGGCGGGAAAACGGATTTTTTTGATTTTGGCAGGAAAACAAGATTTTGCGATTTTGGTGGGAAAACGCGTTTTTTGCGGTTTTGGCGGGAAAACAAGATTTTCGTTTTTGGCGTGAAAACGGGATTTTTCGATTTTGGCCGGAAAACGAGATTTTGCGATTTTGACGGGAAAACGCGTTTTTGCAGTTTTGGCGGGAAAACGAAATTTTTCGATTTTGGCCGGGAAACGAGATTTTGCGATTTTGTTGGGAAAACACATTTTTGCTGTTTTTGCTGGAAAATGAGATTTTCGGTTTTGGTGGGAAAACACGTTTTTTTTTGTTTTGGCAGGGAAACTAAAAATATTGGTTTTGGCGAGAAAAGAAGATTTTTCATTTTGACGGAAAAACTATATTTTGCAATTTTGATGGGAAAACGCGTTTTACGATTTTTGCGGGAAAACACGTTTTTGGAGTTTTGGCGTGAAAACGCGTTTTTCCAATTTTTGAGGGAAAACAGGTTATGGCGGGAAAACACATTTTTGCGATTTTGGCGGGAAAACGTGTTTTTGTGTTTTAGCGGAAAATGCGTTTTAGAGTTTTGGCGTGAAAAAATGTTTTTGTGATTTTCACATGAAAACACGTTTTTGCAAATTTGGCGTAAAAACACGTTTTTCCAATTTTGGCGGGAAAATGCTTTTGGGGTTTTGACGTGAAAAATTAGTTTTTAGGTTTTCACGGGAAAACGCGTTTTTGTGGTTTTGTCAGTTTTCGTGTGTGACAAAATGATATTATGTTTAGGTTTGTAATTTGTGAATTACATTAAGGGCATAATAGATTATACCATTTTGAATGAACCATCTCAATTCAAATGATCCAAATTGATTCATCTGGATGGACTTTAAAATTAAGCTTAAATTTCTGAAAGTCATTCGGATGATCCATCTGGATGAATTGCACTGTTAGTGCCTAAACAAACAAAACTCTCATCTTCGTCCAGATGGCTCATCCGCATGGAGAAACAAACATGCCCAATATGGATTTAACGTTAGGCTATTATTTATCGCACTGCTTTGAATCGACTACTGAGTCTCTCTCTCGTGGAATCTAATTTTTTTAGTTGTAAACAAGCTGGTTAACAGTAACATGTAAGGTTTATTGTTCGTGGATAGTGTAAGAGTAAGATCAGTGACGTACTTGCATCGTGACATCTCTACACTATCTGTCAAATCTTTTGTAAACCTCCCCATTCACCAAAGCTTTTTGTGCGTCATAAGTGAGTGAGCGGTTCATAGTTATGGATCCTATCGTTGAATACAAAGTTGTTCTGTGCGGAACAGCTCCCAGTGTGGTTTCATGCTTACTGGCCTGTGAATGACTATTCTGATATTGCTCATGGTTCGTAAAGATTGAACGTCTCTGATTTGAAACCCATTTTCGAGAGTGAGGCAAGGCATAGTCCCATGATGGACATCACAACCAGCGGACAACCTGGTGGCACCGCTTGGCTGCTTTCCACTAACTGGGTTGCTAAGTGACCTGCTAGAGTCTAAGCTCTGCATTTCTATGCAAATCGATATGGTTCAACTAACCTCTTCCACTTGCCTGATAAGTTAAGGATTCTGATTATGTTTGTCATCACTTCTATTTAATATTCATCAGATTCAAGAAACTTGTACGCATTGCCTAAAAGCATGGATCTTAGAGAACCAGTATCCAAATGCAAATGCCACGGCTTAAAATGTCATAACCTGGAGAATCAAACTAAGCCCATCTGCTGAATTTGATTAATCGAAAGTAGGTTTCCTATGCAATACGAAGTGCATACAATCAGCATTATAGATCGAAGACAGTGACCACATGCTTTGAGTAGGTATTTGACACCAGCTCAAGAGTCACATGCTTTGAGTAGTACCTATGGATCGAATTCACAAGGAGTTAGGGCACACAATAGATCTATCTAGTTATGTAGTTAAGCTAGGTAAGTAGGTTTTAAAACATGTAATTGTTTGATTGATTGATTGGGGGTCTTAAGACATATATGGGAAACGTTAGACTTAGGGTATCTATTCAAACAATTAGGATTATAGAGACATAGATTACTAAGCATATATGGATATTCTAGAACTCAAACAATAACAATAGTCGATCAACTTTCGTATATTTAGACTATCTATCGCTGAATCTAAGATCTCAGCTGTCGCTTGTTGGTCCTGAGAAAGTGTCGATCGATTCCAACAACGGGGTGTCGATCGATACACCTTTCAGCCCGTGGATCAATGCAACTAGTGAGTTGTCGATCGACGTTCCTTCCATGGAGCGTTACGCACGGCTTTAACGTGTTCACTAGGATAAACTAAATCAGCTTTCGCTTGTTTCTAACAATCCTAGCACAATCTAAACTGATCAGTCAGAGAACCAAACTACCGCTTGCTCCCTACTATCTAAAGACAAGGTCCTAGTTAGCTACTCTAGAACACATGCATTAAGAACAGTCTAGTTGATTCATATTCCTGGCACGAAATTCTATATTTTGGGCTAATCTCTCATGAATATATGAACCCTAAATATAGAGTAGAGTAGAAAAACTAGAGTTCCAAATCACAAATCTCTGAAGGAGTTATTGGATCATTTCTCCAAACCTAAGACTCTAAGTATTTTTCTGTATGAAAGTTAGAAAGCGTGTGTTGCCTAGAACAATGGCAGAGCGCATAAATATTAGTTTAAAACTCGTCAGGGGTAATCTGGTAATTTTTGTGGGACTTGGGCTTAAAGTCGGTTGGAACCATTCTGGCCTATGCACGCTTCGCCGTCGATCGACAACACGGAGTGTGTGTCAATCTATTATTGCCTTCGCCCATCGATCGATAGTCATGGTCGATGGTCAGCTACAGATCATTATCATTTTAATCTCCAAAATGCACCAAAATCATCACTTTCCTCCAAATCGCTCCAAAACTTGAAAACATACTAAAAAGACTTTAAAACAACTATAAAGTATTTAAAAACATCTATATATCATGGCTAAAAATGGATAAAATCAATGGTATATCAACACCCCCAGATTTACTCTTTTGCTTGTCCTCAAGCAAAACAACGAGCAGTCTTTCTGAAAGGTGTTTTTGAAACAACAGGGACTCACATAATTTAAGAACTCACTATCATCACCTCAACAATATTGCAACTACATCAAATCAATCTCAACATTTGAAATACTTTATATTCAATATCCAAGTTTAGTAACCAATTTCATTCATCCAACAACTTAGCAAATCATGTTTGACTAATCCTTCTACTGACCTCATTTAATACATGTAATTAAAAGATGTAGGCTTTACCTTGGGAGTATCGATCACTGAACACATGGAATTAACCCAGGCAAGTATCTGAACACGCAGGTAGTCTTATCTAGTTCATTTCCTCCCTCTTTTCTCAGTCAATGTCTCCCTTTTTACAAGAGTATCATTTTATTTTTTTAATTGACTGAGATATTTGGACAGGTTTCCATGAATCAAACTTTAATGGTTTTAGCCACCAGATCATGTTCACTTCTTTTTAACCTTTATCTCTTTCTAGAATTTTTATGAATCAAGCTTTAATGGTTGTAGCCACCAAATCCTGTTTTAATCTTTTTTGTAACTGAAGGGGAGATAGAGGGGAACTAGCGACACACAGACTTTTACCTTACAGACTTGCATGAGAATTCCGGTTCAATGTATACCAAGCCCCAAGACAAGCAAGTTAACTCAATTAGGTTGGAGGTCAGCTTTGGTTCATTCAAACATTCTCAGCAAGTGTGAATAACTGGCATGCTGATCAACTTTAGCATCTATAGTACATTCTGCAGTCAATAAATCTAAGAATAGTGCTAAAGAGTGGTTAGATGAGTAAGGAAAATTTGAAAAAGTTTATTGTCGCTTTCTTGACTCAATAAAACTTTATGAAAACATTTATAAAACTCATAGTAAACTATTATCAGTAAACCTCCCCCCAGACTTAAATTACATTGTCCCAGTGTGCATTTAGTCGGAGTTTGGTGAAAACATAAATCATAAGGACAATATGTAACAAGGAGTACGATATACCTGATCGCTAATGTCGACGTTGATCGACACAGGGAAGTGTCTATCGATCGTTTCTAGTGTTGTACTGTTGATCGATGCCGACCTTGTCTCATCGGTCGATGACAAGTATCCGCTCCTTGGCTATTTTTTTGTTATTTTTTGACCTGCAAGAGTATTAAAAACGAAAATAAATAACTTGTAAATATTAAAACTATAAGAAATTACGTAATAGTGGGTTGTCTCCCACTCAGCGCTTTGTTATAGTTATTTAGCTTGACTTTGGAGGTTGGTTGTGGCTAGTAATGATCAAAGTGGCCACTTGGTTGTATGCAAGTGTCCACTTCATCTTTGCTCATCTGGAACCAAGTGCTAATGAAGCTTCTTATGGCTTCATCTCCTCTGGTCCACTGATTATTTAATCTTTCTCTAGCAACCTCACCAGCATGCATCATATGCTGAATATTTCCAATGTTGCGCTGTTGTATTCCAAGTCTGGCATATGTTGACTCTGAGATGTCCTTCAGCTCTTGGTAGACATCTTCTTTCAGCAAGTCTTGAGAGAAAGTGATCTCATCAAGCTTATCTTGTATTGACTTCTCGGTAACCAGCTTACTTCGTAGTGCTGCATAGTCGTCGTTGATCGATGGTCGACTCCTTCTGTCGATCGATGGTGACAGTTCTGCTTGAGAATCAAGTTGTCTCTGAATCATGTCCATCTCCTCTCGCAAAGCATCCAGGCATGTGGTCAGGAAATCTACACTATCACGTAGTGGGTAGTACACACCATCAAGCCGATAGGTGAATGATTGTAGCCGATCTTTGAATGATGTGAGCCGAGGGTCGATCGATGCTTGGATGTGAGTGTCGATCGATTCTTAAGCGTGACCGGCGGTCGATTTTGATCTTCCTGCACCGACTGCATCTTTTTCTGAAGTATGGACATGTCTTGCTTCATCGCATCTGTGCGTGTTGTCAACCATCTGATAATGTTGTCGAACGAGTAGTAGACATCATCGAGCCTCTTCGAAAGATAATCATCTGAAGTTTTGATAACTCTGTAGGTCTCTGCTACTAACTCATCAATTTCTGCTTTTTGTAGTTTTTTTGCTCTTGCACGGTCGGTATGGATACCTTTGTGTTCTCCCTATGAGGTGCCATCTTCCTGTTCGGATGAAGTGTGCTTCGTCTGGATTCGAAGTGACTGTCGATCGTTGGTTATGCTGCGTCGTCGATCGATGGTAGAGCCTCTGGTCTGTTCTTCGAAATGAAGAAGTTACAGCATCCATTCATAGCAATGATTTCAGCTATGCCCTCCTTAGATATGTTGAGAATGTGTCCATCCATTGCTCTTGCTTGGCGTTCTGGATCCCTGAAAATACCAAATTCATCCAGAATTAGATAACGATAATATGTATTATCTTTGACTTGTACCTCAAGATTTGGTGTTGGATGATCGTCGATCAATGGCTTGATGTTGCTGTCGATCGCTGTTGACGTCGCAGATGCAAACGATGTATGGAGAAGTCCTCTGTCATCTATGGCAAGACCACGGTACTCAATGTCCTTCTCTCTGTGGTAGTCCTCGTCATACTCATCAGATTTCATCTCAGGTAGTTTAGTGTCCACTGCAAAGCTCTCATGAAGACTATTTTCTGCCCAACTACCAATAGAATAGTTGCACTGTCTGCTGATAGTATCACCGTAGTGGTAATCAATCAATGTCTGAGGCTAGGTAGCGACTTCTGATAGGTCATGGATTTTAACCATTTTCAACAATGATTTATATATGTTTTTAGAGTCTTTTATATGCATTTGGACCATTTTTAGAGTAATTACAGGTTCATGTACTTACTTGACGAAAATTATGTATTTGGGGCAGTTTGGAGACTTTTTGAGAGCTTTGCTGGAAACAGAGAAGAAGTTTATTATGGAGTCAGAATATCGTCCGGTGAGTACCAAGAATAATCGATCGACAGAAGGTTCTTACCATCGATCGACAGAGAAGCTACCCGTTAAATGACAAATTAGAAGATTGCAAGTTTCACAAAAGTTCCAATAATTACATCTTAAGTCTTTGGCCGCCTGTTAGGCTATATTATTAGGGTTTTGTACCATTTTAGAGGCAGACTTGCCTAGAGACCTTTTAGATCTAGTTTGGAGAGAAGCATCCCTTCTACCATTGGGGAGAGAGCTTAGGATTGGAGAGAGGGAGATTAAGAAATTACCAAATAGTGGATTGCCTCCCACTCTGCACTTTGTTATAGTCATTTAGCTTGACTTTAGAGGTTGTGTTTGGCTAGTAATGATCAAAGTGATCACTTGGTTGTAAGCAAGTGTCCACTTCATCTTTTCTCATCTGGAACCGAGTGCCAATGAAGCTTCTTATGGCCTCATCTCCTCTGGTCCACTGATTTTTCAATCTTTCTCTAGCAAACTCACTTGCATGCATCCTATGCTGAAGATTCCCAATGCTGCTGCGCTGTTGCATTCCAAGTCTGACATAAGTTGATTCTGAGATGTCCTTCAGCTCTTGGTAGACATCTTTTTTCCGCAAGTTTTGAGAGAAAGTTATCTCATCAAGCTTATCCTGTAGTGACTTCTCGGTAACCAGCTTGCTTCGTAGTGCTGCATAGTCGCCGTCGATCGATGGTCGAGTCCTTCTATCAATCGATGGTGACGGTTCTGCTTGAGAATCGAGTTGTCTCTGAATCATATATATCTCCTGATGCAAAGCGTCCAAGCGTGTGGTCAGGAAATCTACACTATCACGTAGTGGGTAGTACACACTATCAAACCGATAGGTGAATGATTGTAGCCTATCTTCGAATGGTGCAAGTCGAGCGTCGATCAATGCTTGGATGCAAGCGTCGATCGATGGGTGAGCGTGAGCGGTGCTCGATGTTGATCGTCTTACGCCGACTACATGTAGTTTCTGAAGCATGGCCATGTCTTGCTTCATCCCATCCATGTGTGCGGTTAACAAGCTGATATTGTTGTCGAACAGGTAGTAGATGTCATCGAGCCTCTTCGAATGATAATCATCTGTAGATCTCGCTAATAACTCATCAATTTCTGCTTTGTTGTAGGTGTTCTACTCTGGCGCGGTCGGTATAGATACCTTTATGTTCTCCCAACGAGGTTTCCTCTTCCTGTTTGGATGAAGTGTGCTTCATCTTGGTTCGATATCTCTCTCGATCGATATTGATGTTGCGTCGTCGATCGATGGTGGATCCTCTGATCTGTTCTTCGAATTGAAGAAGTTACTGGATCCATTCATGGCAATGATTTCAACTATCTCCTCCTTGGATATGTTGAGAATGCGTCCATCCATTTCTCTTGCTTGGCCTTCTGGATCCCTGAAAATACCAAATTCATTCGGAGTTAGATAACCATAATCTGTATTATCTGTAACATGTAATTTGGAATCTATTATGTGATGAGCATCGATCGATGGCTGGATGTCGCTGTCGATCGATGTGGATGTCGTATGTGCATATGATGTGTGGAGAATTCTTCTATCATCCATGGCAAGACTATGGTACGCAATGTTCTTCTCTTTGTGGTAGTCCTCGTCATACTCATCAGATTGCATTCCAGGTAATGCAGTGTCTACTGCAAATCTCTCATGATGGCTCTCGTCTGCCCAAATTCCGATTGAATAGTCACCCTGTCCGCTGATCGTATCACCGTAGTTGTAATCAGTCGACGTCTCAGGCTGGGTAGCAACTTCAAAGTTCAGATAGTAGTGTGCTGGCAAAGCGAAAGTCTGATTCGCAGGACTGCTGTCGATCGATTCTATGGACTTGTCGTCGATCAGTGGAAGAATTGTAATGTTGATCGATGGTGGAGTCCCGCTGCAATGAATCTTGTGTTACAGTGGCATGCTGCAATGAATCCTGTGTTAACTCCAATGTTGGACATCTGTGGCCTCACAACTCTGACTGGATCATAGTGGACATTATAATTTATCTGTGTTAGAGACAACTGATTGGTTTGCATGCTGCAAACTGCTCCTAGAGTAGCCATGAAAGCTCTCCTAAGTAGTAAAGAATGATTTTTGTTCTGCTTGTTTTCCAGGACATGGAAGTCAACTGGAACTAGTGCATTGCCAATCTGCACCTCAAGATCTCTGATGATTCCTCCTGAGTTCCTCGTAGAATGATCCACAAAAGTGAATGAATCCTCCGAAGGCTCTATCTTCAGACCCAGATGGTCTACCATTACCTTGGGTAGTATGTTGACTGATGAACATGTGTCACACAGCGCACATGGAAACTCAATGCCCTTAACAAAACATGGCACTTCAAATTTCCCAGGATCACTCTTCTTCTTCAGTGTAATCCTCTGCGTCATCTTCTCTCTGATCTGATTGAAGATGCTATGTATGTCCTGCTCAGTTTCCTTGGTCTCTCTGAAGAACATCCACAACCTGTGGGTAAAGTAAGCCTCCTCAAATGGCTTCTCCAAGGGTATCCTGAGAACTCTTTTGGTTAAGCTATCTATCTCCTTCTCATTAACTCCTCTCTTGAGATGCTTAGGAACATTTTCCTTCATTGTCCTCAAGGTTCTCCTCTCAGAAGTCTGATCAACTTGAAAGTTGCTTGAAGTTATCTGCAATGTGGTTTGAAGGTTGAGATGGGTTTCTGATAGCATTCAGGCGTGCTACATCTATCTTTGGTAACTGCACTCGGTAGGTCAGAGGTGGTCGTCGATAGACGCTGGGCGAGTTATGTAGATCATCGGTTGAGTCTGGATGTCGATCGGCATCTGGTTCTTGGTGTCGATCGATTTCCGACTTCCTGATGCGTAAGGGTTTGGGTGGATGAGGGTGTGTTTAGCTGCGAACTCCTCATGAGTCAGAATTCTCACGGTCGCGCATGATGTAACTTCCTCAGTTGATCGATGTGGAGAAACTGATGTCGATCGATCTTTGTCCTTCTCCGTCGGTCGATATTAGTGACTTGGCGTCGATCGACACCAATGTGAACCACCGAAACTCATGGAGCTTTCGACTTGGAAGTCGCCCTCCCCCTACAAGAAAATACGAACATTGAGACGAAAGTTTTTGTCACAATAGAAAAGAATTTGTAACAATATAATCATTGTTAAGTTTTTGTTACCAATTTTTAATGGTTGCAATACATGTGTCAGAAATGTTATAGAGTAACAGAAATGTCACAATTTTTTGCTACTAATATTTTTGTAACAAATTCGTCACACATTGTTATGTTGTATGTCGGTAATAAAACTGTTACAATTTCTTACTTATCAAATTGTCTCAAACCGTCTTAATTTGTGACAGTTTTATTGTGGCAACTATGTCAATCGCAGTGACTGATTTATCGTCACAAAATGTTACTAATATTGACGACAATATAGTCTTTTTATTGTCACCAATTCTAACTTTATATATTGTCTCAAAACGTCATTATTCATAACTAATTTAAAGTCTCAATTTTGTGGTCTATTGTGACAACTAAAATGTCTCAATTATGTAGCTCATTGCAACAAAACTTTAGTCACAAATCATCACAATTATTGACTACAAAGTCGTCGCCAATTCGTTACACTTACATAGTCATAAATTAAATAGGTGAATTCGTTGTTACTAAGACTCATGTCAGAATTCGTCCTAAATAGATACTAATTCTCCGTCTATAAACTGTCAATATTTTGTACTAACAAATGGTCACAACTTTAGATGTTCAAGTTATTTATTTTTATTTTTATTACTTTTATTAAGATTTAGAAAACTATATAATTGTTACCAATAAAAAAACACACACAAACACATACATAGATATATCTAAGAACACAGTACATCAAATTAAACGAAGAAGAAAATCCCCAAAAAAAAGAACAAATGTACAAGATTCATCAAAGCTTGTCGTGTTATTTTCCATAGTTTCCTTGTCAATAGAAATCGTCGTACAGGTAGAAATGGAATCACGATCTCATAATCTGGCCATTGTGGGAAGTTTGTGGCCTTGTCGAATGATTTAAAATGGTTGTGATATTATTTTGATCCACTACGTCGAATATATTATCACCACTTAACAAATTCTGCATTGTAAAGTTCTTGATAGTATCCAACATAAAAAAATTCTTCCATAACTAACAGACTGGGAAGCGTAGAACCCATGAATAGATAATGTATGCATCTATAATTGGCAAAAAAAGATGAATCACCAAAGAGAGTTAGTAAATGAGAAAATCAAAATTAGCATATGAGCAGGATAAAAATCCATCAAATATAAAAGAAATCGTTTAGTGTTACAAAAAAAAGAAAATCGTTTGAGATGCAGAACCATAAAGGAGTTTAAATAGTTGACTGAAAATAAATACCTAAATAATAGTATTGGGCACACGTACAGCAAACTCTGAAATTTAAGGCTAAGAAAAAAGTTAAAAACCAAATGAGAGACAGCTTCGGTTTTTTTTTGTGAGAAGTCTTTAGGTTTATAGGGATAAACGTGTGAGAGAAAGTCATTCCTTTATTATTTATATATGTCTAACTGGTGACCAATAGAGGAACATTAGGAATGAGTAGGGAAAAATGAAAATGAATAAAATTATAGGAATGAAAAAGAAAATAATTTCTTATCAATGTTGGGGAGGAACAAATTTGTTCTATATTTCTCTAGAATAAAAATAATAAAAATGAATGAAAAGGCAAAATTATTCCTTATAAATAGTAGAATAAAAAAGGAATAATAAAGAATGCATTATTTCTTTTCATTCTTTGGTCACCGGTTAGACCATAAATCTTAAGATATTAATAAGGTTTAAGTTGGTAACAACTCAAATATAATTCCTTTTTACCGAGACTTTATGCCCATTTTGATTCTCTAATGAATTTTTTTATATTAAATTAGTTTTTTTTTTATTGTTTTCCTTTGTAGTCACTCTTAATTTGATATAGGAAATTGGGCTGTATAACCATCAAACAAATTATAATTCAATGACTAACCAAAAACCCTACATCACCTATACACTCTGCCTCTTATACATAATATTGTTATATTGCCCTCACATACAACCGGTTGAAACCTGCAAGAAAAAAATAAAGAAAAGTTAATAATAATAATAATACTCAAAAGTAACATGTGGCCCTTGAAAATCACACATTCTCTCACATGTGCTTTATTTTGGTAACTTTACAGAAGGTGAAATTCTTCTTCCCAAATTTTTTCTTGAATTGATTTCTTCTCACGAGAAGAACAATCAACTATAGTAAAAAAGAGGCAACGATGAAGGTGTAGACGGTGAGAACACACACCAACTCTTTCATTTTTATCCTCATTCTCTTAACTCACTGATTCCCACAATCATGCTTTTGTTTTCATATTATTTTCGTTTTTAAATCTTGCAAATGAGATTGAGATTATCGCATCAGAGTTAGATCAATGATAGATATCCACTGGTGAAGAATAACGACGGCGGATCTGGAAATTGTCGTTGTGTCAGAAAGAAGAGAGGAGATGGAGACGATCTCTATATGGTGGTAAAGAATAATGAGAGTGAGCCAAATGAATGTGTATCCGCATGTCTAAGAAAGAAGAATTGAAGAAGATGAACTCTCCGTCTATACTATATTCGGTGAAATGAATAGTATACTATATATTCTTTAGAATAACATGCCAAGTTTTCAAATTCGATAGTTATTTTCACTGTCATTTTGTGTGATTGATTGTAATATGAAATTCTATTTTTTAATGTTGAACAAATTTGATTATTTGGAATATTCATTATTACCAATTCTAGTTTAAAAATCTAAATTATATTATTTAGAGGAATGGTGGGGAAGTTGAGGTTTGCATTAGATTTTGAGATTTGGGTTTATAGTTTAGGGTTTTGGGGTTATATTTGGGTTTAGGATTTAGGGATTAGTGTTTAGGGTTTAGCAATTTCGTTCTCAAACTTGGTCATTTGGAAAATGTAAATGGAGTGGACCCGTACTTCTAAACTATTTATAGAGGTTTCATACTATGTCGTGTACATTGAGAAAATTGAGAATGTATTATATAGATTTTGTTTGGGTTTATATTTTAGTTATTTGGGTTTAGATTTAGTAACTAGGGGTTTGTCTAGGGTTTTAGTATTTAAGTGGGTGAGTAGAGTTTAGTGTTTAGGGTTTAGTGGTTAGGGTTTAGGGTTTAGTAATTTCCTTCTCAAACTAGAGTTTAGGGTTTAGAGTTTATATGTCATGTCTTCAAATTTGATATTTTTCTTCTATGCCCTTTTGTATGATTGTTCGTTCAAATGTTTGACAATGTTAGGGTCAAGTCTAGTTCAAGAACGTCTTTTTCATCAACAAGTAATTTTATTTCTTCTCGTACTATTTTACATATGATACTCAACTAATATAAATAGAATAAACATTTGTAAACTATTTTACACAATGTCCATACTATGTATGTATGGTACTCGAAAATATTATAAAATATTATATATTTTAGATTTTGATTTTCTCTTAAATATATATTTTAGCTTACATTTAGATTTAGGATTTAGTGGCTAGGGTTTCGAGTTTAGTAATTAGGGGTTGGGTTTAGAGTTTAGTATGATATTTTTCATCTTTATATAGTATAGTTTAATATCAAAAAATATTATATATATTTTTCAGATTTTAATTTTATTTTAAAATTATAAATATATAATATAGTTTACATTTGAGTTTGGGTTTAGTGATCCATTGAGGGTTTAGTATTTAAATGTTGGAGTTGATTTAGGTTTATATTTGAGTTTATGGTTTATATTTGGATTTAGGGTTTAGTGATTAGGGTTTAAGGTTTATTATTTGGAGATTAGTTTCAGATTGACATAAGTTTTAGTATCTAGATTTAAGGGTTGATGTATAATTATTATTCTATATTATTTTGGTGATATGAAGTAGAATTAATGAAATGTTTGCAGGGCCGGTCCTGAAATTCTGGGGGCTTGAAACAAAATTAAAAACGGGGGCCTATGTATTACATAAAAAAAACTCTTAAACACAGTTTTCAGATATAAAGTGCAAAGCCATTCATAAACAAAAAGAAGTGCAAGAGCCAAAGAGTCTAGGAAAAAAAAAAGACACACGTTGCTACAAAAAAAGGTTTTTAATTTTCTGCATATGTTATTGGGCTATTGCATTAATATGTTGCTTGAGCCATACAAAAAGAAATCGGTTGTTAAAAGACCAACGTGATATTGTCAGCTTATGTGATCTCATTTTTAAAACTTTTATATTATATATATCTTTGGATTTTTTCTAAATGGAGGCCTATGAAAAATGGGGGCCTATGAAAAATGGGGGTCTAAGTCAAATGTTTCAATAGGTTTGGCCCAGGACCGGCCCTGAATATTTGTGGTTATTATGTATCTGATGTGGATGTTTTATCTTCCTATTGTTGGTGACAGTTTGCATTAATTATTGGCCACACTTGGATTTTGTCAACGTCATCTCTACATCTTTAAGCCACCGGCAACTTGTATGAATCAAGGGTAAAACCGGTGGAAATGAAACACAATTGTTAGATAATACATTATGTCAAAATCAGTGCTATGCACTTAATTTCTTTCTCAAACTTGGTCATTTCACAAATTCAACTATTTGATATTCTCTCGTAAAATAAAAATTGTTTCCCTAATTAAACTATGGAAATATCTCCTTATTACTTTTCAAAATCTTGCGATGTAAGTCAACATTAATTCAATATGCAAGCGAATATAAAAAATAAAATCTAGATTTGTATCACGTAATATTAGAGATGTCAAACAAGTTTTCCCATCCCGTTCCATTCCGTACCGCAGCGGGTTAGTCGTCGACCGGGTTACAGCGGACCTGTCCCGCGCGGGCTGCGGTCTTCAAAATGCCGGCCCAAACCCGTACCGCAGAATATATAAGCCTTCGCGGGACGTTCCGCGGGACGCCTCCTTATCAAACCTTATCAAACCGCCTACTACAGTTTCTTTCATGAATGTTCAAGTAGAAGAGTTGTGTAAGAGAGTTGAAGAGAGCTCATTAAGCTTCACTAAAGCATTATCAAAATCAATGTCACAAAGCTCCGTTTGTGCTTGCGTTCTTAAGTTAAAGGCCTTCTTTTTGTTATCAGCATAAGCTTTTGTTGAGTTTGAATCTGATTGAATTGTTGTCTTTATAATAATTTGGCTCAAGTGTTGTATGTCTTCATCAAACCATCTCTCTTTTTAATTATTTGGATTGCAAAAAAAATCGTGAATCACTTTGCCAAATTATATAAGTGACGTGATATACAACTTACTTTTCTCCTAAACAACACCATTGCAACCAAATTTAATTTAAGAAAACCACCACTTCAGAGTACTGAAAACAAAACCAATCAACTTAAATAAGAAATATCACATTGTAATAAAGCAATTCATAGTTGTGTGTAATAAAAAGAGAAAACCAAATCAAAACACCACCAGAGCTCGAATCGTCATCGCTGGAGCTGGAGTCGTCATCGCCGGAGCTCAAACCATCATCATCGGAGCTCGAATCATGCATCATCGCCGGAACTCCTTATGTTTTCTAGGGGAAAAGTCACAAGAATCGCTTTCTTCTCACTTTTTTTTTCTCATTTTTTTAGGTAAAATAAGAAATGCAGAAAAAAAATGCGGGTCCATGTAATCCCGCATGACCCGTTTCGATCTATCCCGCAAAAGACCCAGTCCCGCAAAAACCCGTCCCGCGAAGCCCGTAAATTTACGGGCCTAAAAAATCTCGTCCCAATACCGTACCGCGACAGTCCTTTACGGACCAGGTCCGCGGTCTAGATCTATGGTTGCCATCTCTACCTAATATACCACGTTAATGAAGTCCCACTTTTGCAAGTATGAATATAATAATATTATTTGTATTAAATTTATATATAATTCCATGATATTTAGTCAATTTTATTTGGGAAATTTCAATGTTTGGATCCAATGAATAATTCGTATCTGTATCATATGATAACCAGACGATCCACTTGTTCAAGTAATAACCAATGACCCAATAAATAACTCGAGCTTAATAAATATAGGAAGTAACAAAAAAACATTATATTGCATTTCTAACAAAACATTTTTCTACAAATGATGGTGAAACCTACATGTACGTTTGGTATCATTCTGATTGTACCACAATCCTCCGTGTATTAATAGAGAAACATTTAAAAAGTTATAACTTTTAGTTTGTGCTAATTAAAAAAGTGCTCTGCTGAGTTGTCATGTAATTATAATGATAATTTTGTTTTCGTGTCGGCTTGAGAATCAATTGAAAATTTTGTTAGTCCAAAATTAAATTGCTAGGGAATATTATATTATATAGTATGTCTATTATGAATCATTCATTTATCAAATTATAATTTTTATATATTATTTCCATAAATAAAACCTACGGAATTATCTAATGTTATTAAGATATTATATGACAATTAATGATTTTAAATAATAAAGATTTGCCAACAATCTGTATACTTTATATCATTTTTGTTAAATTATTTATTATAAAAATAAATTACATAATTAAATTAATCATATAATAAAAATTTAGATTTTTTGTATATGTTGTATTTTGAATTTTTCAAAACGAGTATAAATTACTAAAACTGTTAAAAGTGTCACATAAAATTTTATGATCAAGGTTTAAATTTTTTTCTATAATAAGATATAATGATCATAAATCATATGAATAAATAATTTATTTTAATAGGTGTTTATGTTAATATATATATATTTCATATCGTTTAAATTAAACTATACATCATATGAAAATACATACTTATATTTTGATATATGCGTTGAACATATATTAAAAAGTTAATATTTTAATTTTGAAATCTTCATTGTTTTTTTAAATGATTATAAATTATCGAAACCACTAAACATTCCACATTAAAAAAAAAAATCGTTGGTGTAAAATAACAAATATGAAAATAATCATAAAATCATATGAGTAGAAACATTATTTAATAAATATGCATATTAAAAGTATACTATATATCTATGTTAATATCATTTAAATTTATTTATATATCATATACGATAGAAAATATTGATTGTTTTGATTTATTTACTCTAAAATGATTGCGAATAAACAAGAGCGGTATTTTGATTTATATTCGCACGCCAATTTATTACGTAATAGTAACTGATTTCTTAATAATTTAATATATAATTATTATTTTATTATTTCATAATATGCAGAAAAATATAAAATAAGTAATAAATATAAAATATTTATTCTGCAAAAAGTGCGGATCTTAACTTAATATGCATCTCTTTAATAATTTTAAACCTTAAACATTTTTTAAATCTCAGGCCAAAACAAAATAACGAAATGAGAATAAACTCAAAAATCAATATTAAACCAAAATGAAAAACGACACAAAAATGAGAAAAATATTGAAGATAGATAGGATTGGCACGTAAACGTAAACTTCTCATAACAATAATTAACTTTTAAATTGCTAAATCATGATCTAAAACCGAACTGACATAATTTCATTGCAACCAAATAGTAGGCCTGAGATTCTTCGGCCTAAACGTTAGGTTATTATGCGATAAGTGATTTTTTGACCTTAAATATTTTTAAAAATATGATCAGCTCATTAGTAAATAAATTATGTAATTAACAAAAAAAAAATTTTAAAAATTTTTAAGGGCCAAAAATATTAATTCGATCAAGAGTATAAATTTTATTTTTTCATACGATATTTCTTAAATAATTTTCATCTAAATTCACTGTGCGCAATACGTAGGTCTTATCCTAGTATATACATGATTAACTTACTAGTTACAAGAGTTTTATTGATTATGGATTTGTGATCCATCATTGATCACTTGAAATCAATAAGCAGTTTATGATATTAAAATATTTTCACCAAGTCAGTGGTCAAGACAGGTGACATAATTTCAGAGAAGCCCCACTATCACTTTCATAGTATATGTGATCCACTTTCATATTCATAAAAGGTTTGTTGATTTTTAAAGAGCTAGTTCTGTTTTCATCGGAATTACATTTACTATTTTGACACACAGTAAGTGTCAACTTTGATTAGATTAATAGTTTGTGGTGTTATTTACACACATATACTATACACAACGAATATAGTGAACAACTGTGTCATTACTTCTGTGTTACATTGTTCTATGTTACATTGTTCTGCAAGTTATTCTTGGGTTCACTCTATAGGGTAAACCTCTATGTCCATCAACTAATAGGATTTCGTTATTTCATATTCGATATTTAAAAAAAAAAAAAAACTCAATATTGTCATGTTATATTATATTTTTAAAATAAAAAGGTAAAAAACTAAAAATAAAAAATAATAATAGTTACAAAAATAAGATTTTTTAAAAAAATATTAACGTTGTCAACAAAACACTAAACTCTCAACCCTAAATCTTAAACCCTAAACCCTTGGGTAAATCCTAAACTCTTTGATAAATCTTAAACTCTAAATCAAAAACACTAAACACTAAAACACTCAAGGGTTTAGGATTTAGGGTTTAGGGTTTTGATGTTTAGTGTTTTTGATTCAAAGTTTAAGATTTATCCATGGGTTTAGGGTTACCTAAGGGTTTAGGATTTACCCAAGAGTTTAGGGTTTAGGAATTATGGTTTAAAATTTTGCTGATGACGTTAAAAATATATTTTTTTTAAATTCTCTTTTTTCGTAACTACTACTATTTTTTATTTATTTTTTTACCTTTTTATTTTAAAAATATATTATAACTTGACAATACTTTGTTTTCTGTTTTAAAAGATATTGAATATGAAATAACAAAATCATATTAGTTAGGGAGTGAATCTAAAAGTAAGTATTGTTCTGCCACTGGTTCATATCAAATAGTCACAAACATTTAGTTTTTTTTTTCTTTTCAAAATTGAGGACTCATCATTCTGTCAAAAAATTTGTCCCAAAGCAACCATAAATATAGTTACAATTATGTCACAAATGTTACAAACATCTATTTCGTCATATTTGTGTTACTAATTGTGACAAGAAATTATTACGATTTAGATCGTCACAAAACTGTTACTACAGAATTACTAATTCATGACATAACAATTTAGTCATATTAATGTCTCTAATATTTCACAGATTTGTGACAAAAAAATTTTTTCTCAAATTTCCGTCACAATAGTTCTTTTTTCTTGTAGTGTCCTGAAGCTTCTCCTCCTTAACCACTTGACAGAAATCATCATTCATGATGGCATTCACGTGGTGCTTCAGTGACTCGTCCTTTCTTCTCTGCATGTATGTTTCATGCCTCTGAACAGTGTTTCTAGTCAAGATTTCTTCAACTTCTACTTTCTTCAGTCTTGCATTCATAGCTTCTATCTCCGAGATCAAGTCTGTATAAACATCATTTATCTTGCCATTAAAGTTCACCATCAACTTTTCTTGGCTTTCAAGAACCTGATCAAGCATCACTTCAATTCTGCTTTTCTCAGTCTCTGGAGGTGGTTTCTGATAAGATGAGTTGTTGAATGTTCTGATGAAATCTACATGTCTAAAATCTCCCCTGTAGCCTCTGGTATCTTCTGTTTATTCATTCCTTCTAAGGCTATTATGGTTTTTGAGCAGTTTGTAGACTATCCATCCTAACTTTCACTGCATCCATTTCCTCTCTCCAAAGGGCAGCATCTTATATTCCCTTCGTTTGAAATCAGTGTCCATGCTACTACTACATGCTGCTAGGTTCTCAATAAGCCTCTCTGCCTCCTCTTGAATTCTAGTGTGAAAGTTCCCGTCACTAGCTGCGTTCAGAGGCATCTGATATGATAGCGCAGTGCTTCTGTAGAAAGTGCTGAGCAGCTGCACTTCATTGAATCATGGTGTGGACAGTCTCTCTGATATGATTTGAATCTCCAGGAGCTTCTGAATGATTCTGTAAGCTCATGGTTGAATGTAGCAATCTGACTCCTCAAGTATTCAGTACGTGCTTCATCAAAGAAGTGGCATAGGAATGCATTCTTGATGTCGGCCCGGGATGTCAATCCTAGCACAATCTAAACTAATCAGACAGAGAACCAAACTTCCACTTGCGCCCTATTATCTAAAGGCAAGGTCCTAGTTAGTTACTCTAGAACACATGCATTAAGAACAATCTAGTTGATTCATATTCCTGACACTTAGCAATTCTATATTTTAGGCTAATCTCTCATGAATATCTGAACCCTAAATCTAACAAGATGAACTACTCAACATAGCTAATCAATTCATAACAATAAGAAAAGAAAACTGCATAGAATAGAATAGAGTAGAAAAACTGGAGTTCCAATCACAAATCTCTGAAGGTGTTATTGGATCTTCTCTCCACCCTAAGACTCTAAGTATTTTGCTGTATGAAAGTAAGAAAGTATAGAAAGCGTAGAAATCGTGTGTTACCTAGAACAATGGCAGAACACATAAATATTAGGTTAAAACTCGTCATGGGTAATATGGTAATTCATATGGGACTTGGGCCTAAAGTCGGCTGGAATCCAACCTGGCTTCCCCGCGCTTCGAAGTCGATCGACAACACAGAGTGTGTGTCGATCGATTACTGCCTTCGCCCATCGATTGATAGTCATGGTCGATGGTCAGCTACGGGTCTTTATCATTTTTATCTCTAAAAAGCACAAAAATCACCACTTTTCCCCAAATCACTCCAAAACCTGAAAACATACTAAAAAGATTCCAAAATAACTATAAAGTATTTAAAAACACCTATATACCATGGTTAAAAATGAGTAAAATCCATAATACATCAAAATGTCAAAAACGTTTTTAACATTAGTGAAGATAAATATTGCACTAATTTATGGCAATAAGGCAATAACTGATGGATCTCAAAATCAATAGGGTTTTGATTATGTATATTAGAAGAAATGTTTAAATACTGTATATTGATGATTTCATTTGAAAAAGTGTATTTTATTTATAATAAGAAGAGAAAACTAATATGAATACATAAGGTGAGAACAAAGATGTATGAAAGTATTGAAAACGCGGTATTGCTCTAGATGAATTTGGATCTTTTTCTTCTTGCCCTTGTTCTTGCTTTTATAGATCTTCAAAAGTGGATCGTAACGGCGACGTGATCTCAAGCAAGTATCAGGTGCATTTACAGTCGCCTTCAATTCTTTAACCTTTATTACGTTGTGGTTTCAAAGTGTCAATTTGACGTGGTGAATCTTTTGAGCTCGGCATGGAAATATATTTATGCTAATATCTTTATACGAATCAGAAAGCTGCTGGACTGGGTTCTCAGACCAGATATTGAACAGGTTGAAATCCACCTCCAAAAATAGCTGATACGCCTTAAAATAGGGAAGGATCACTCAATCGGACTAAAGGGATATGAACTCGCCAAAAGGGAGAACTGATGGATTGAACGGTGACACAATGGGTTGCGGATGGCCCAATGATACAACCAGACTTCAGTTAGTGTTTGATTTGACTCACAAGTCCCCCAAAAGGAGGATTTCTAAACGTTGCCTGATATGACGCACAGGTCCAACGAAATAGAGATTTGTTTACTCGGAGATAACCTAACCAAGAAACGAAAGTGTTCTACAAAGAACAAAGAGATAAACTCAAATAAAAGGGGAAAAA
>NC_027755.1:11738263-11742063 GCF_000695525.1 Brassica oleracea var. oleracea
AGCTTCTCGGGTGGTCTGAATTCGCGAGAACTGAAGATCACCTGATTTGTAAATGGCATAACTATCACATATGAACTCTGTTTGATCTGATTCTTCTTTGAGTAGATCCGTAATTGAGTTGAGAACATTCTACAAGTGATTTTATGCGTAGAAGCCTCGTGGTCTGGAAGATATGAGTCAAACAATGAACATATATCTTTACTGCTTCCCATGATCAAGCCATGTATGTCTGTTTTGCCTGGTACACTACCCAAGGGCACATCATTCCCTCCCTCTTGAAAAGGATTTGACGTCAAATCCATTTTACCTGTATCAAAAGAAAATTAATCATGAAAAAATATTCTGAAGAACATGTAAATATAGTGAAGGAAAATTTTGGAAAGAAACTTCCATGGAGTTTTAAAGTTGTTTTCCTATTGGCTGATAAGCATGGTCTATGCTTTTGTTCCTTACACTTCTTTGAGACTGAACCTGTTTGTCCTGGGCACTCAAAACAGAAAATAGAATACCAGGATCATATGTGCAAGACATGTACTTGTTCAAATAAGAAATCAAAGTTTCTTTCCCTAGAACATGTAGCACATATTTCAGCCTTTCAAAATTCACATCAAAGTAAGCATTACAGAACAGAATGGTATCAAGGCACAACATAATATTGAACATTTTCAAAACGTGCCTATCCTTCTCAAAATCAGAGCGCAAAAGAGTAAGTTCAGATTGAGAATCACTTATCAAAGGATCATTATGTTTTTCAAACAATGTGTTGTAAACCAAAATATCATCAAAGCTCAAAGTGACACAATTCTTAAGCAATGATTTCAACACAAGCCAATGTCTATCAGTTTCAACACACAAGATATCATACTTCAAAACATAATCACAAAAATCGGTTTCAACTCTAGGTGATTTCTGTTCAAGCAAGGTCTTAACCATGAATTCGTTCAAGGCACAAGTGGATGCAAACAATTGACCAGTGATCAGTGCATGTCTATAAAAACTCAGATTAAAGCTATTTTCTGTGAAGACAAATGAATAAAACGAATTTCTAGCACAAAAATCCGGCTATTGCAAATCAAGCTCAAGAGACTCTTCAAAATGATCAAAACCTTTGCTATGTTTCAAGAACTGATCAAAACTCAAAACAAATCCACAATTGATGCCATTGTCATGTTGAAAACGTTTTTGATTAAGAAGTTCATCAGGTTCAAACACTTTAAAAGAATTAAACATGTTTTCAAAAACATAATCTGAAACACGAAATTCTTTAACCTTGTCAAAACCAAAACGTTTCACATCTTGAGAACTGATCTTAACACACATTTCAGAAAGAAAAATAATCAAATCAAGTTTCTCACAATGCTCTTGAATGTTTGTGGTCAAAGGCATATGAGTTGTGCCTGGATCAAAGCAAAGATGATTTTCCATGTTGATGGATATCATGCTTGGTGCTTTCTGATCAAAGCAATGATGTGCCCTTGGGTAGCGTACCGGGCAAACCAGGCATGCATGGCTTGATCATGGGAATCAGTAAAGATATATGTTCATTGTTTGACTCATATCTTCCAAACCACGAGGCTTCTACGCATGAAATCACTTGGAGAATGTTCTTAACTCAATTACGGAGCTCCTAAAAGAAGAATCAGATCAAACGGAGTTCATATGTGTCAGTTATACCATTTACAAATCAGGTGATCTTCAGTTCTCGCGAATTCAGACCACCCGAGAAGCTGGAAATGGCTAATCTTCTTTCTGATGAACCAATGACCAATTCAATCATTCCAAAGGTTATTATTCATGTTCTAAATGTCCAAGAAAGTCTTGGGCTTGATGATTTACAAAAAAGAATCAAAAACAGACTTGTTTGGGTCAAATGGAGAAACCGATAAAAATTGGCTAAGGAAAAAAGATGGATTTCGACCAAGCCTTAAAGAGACATTTCTTGGCCCATATCAGGAGCATATTCTTCACTTTTCAAAGTCCTGTGTGCATGGGAAAAATAATTCAACAAAAATCATTAATTTCGGTCTTTAGTCAAAGTCTTCATTTCTAGTTTCCATGTCTTGTTTTTAGCACATTCTTCTTTGGATTTCTACAACTTGTAATCCTATATATAGGGCCTAAGAGCCACGAAATAAGATAAGCTTTTTTCCCCTTTTATTTGAGTCTATCTATTTGTTTCTTTGTAGAACACTTTTCGTTTCTTGGTGAGGTTATCTCCGAGTAAGCAAATCTCTATTTCGTTGGACCTGTACGTCATATCAGGCAACATTTAGAAATCCTTCTTTTGGTGGAGTTGTGAGTCATATCAAGCACCAACTGAAGTCTGGTAGTATCATTGGGCCATCCGCAACCCATTGTGTCACCGTTCAATCCATCAGTTCTCCCTTTGGCGAGTTCATATCCCTTTAGTCCGATTGAGTGATCCTTCCCTATTTTAGGGCGTATCAAGTGGTATCAGAGCCACTCTTCCGGTATCTCTTTTCATTCCATCATTCTCATCTACCATTTTCTTCATAAAAATTCTTCTTCAATCTTTCTTGAATCCGGGCCCCTCTTTACCATCAATATATATATATAAAAAAAAAAGAACGATCCATATATATAAAAAAAAAAAGAAAAATCAAAATATTTCGATTATGGATTGGTGGAGGAAGAGTAAGCATGCTGGCTGAGGAGAAATTCAGCCTTAGAGGTGGTTAAAGCGGATTCCAAAAGCTAAATCTCTTATCTTTCTATCTTGAGAAAATTTCCTTGTTTGCTTGGATCTACCCATTTGGATTCCTTTTTTTTTTTTTTTGAACGAACACCCATTTGGATTCCTTGATCTGTTCTCTTAGAACATTGAGAAGAAGCTTGTGTGATTACCATAAAATCTGAGAGAAACACTTGAGTGGGTGAGATTAAAAACTTGAGAGTGTGAGGTTTTATTTTCTAACTTTTGTGTAGAGATTTTCAGGTTATGATGTTTGGTCTTCAAAGGAAAAGTAGCAAGGAGAAATCCCCACGACAAACTATCTCTCAACCTCCATTTAAATATTCTTCAAATAATTTTGATGAGTTTGTTAGTGTGTGGGAACCAAAATTCGCACTGTCGATTTCCGTTTAAATAAGGAAACTAGGAAAACCCTAATTTCCCAGAGGTCCCAGATATCTGCTAATACCACACGCCAAGCAATCAGAACACAAGAATAACAACAATAAAGTATAAGAAATCGAAAAGAGAGCAAAGTAGATCTTATTCTGAATACGCGTTTGAGAGTTACAACAAGGTAAGAGCCTGGGCTACGAGAGCTGTCGGCGAGATTCCTAGTTCAAAAACTCTAAGACGGCAATAACCTAGTTGAGTTGCAGCTCGAATAACAAAAACGGAAATATGCCTAATTGCTCTAAGTGCTAAGTTTGCTCTGAGAAAAGTCCTCCTCCATGCCTCTCGCCTAGGACTCCTTATATACTGGCTCCTAGGTCGGTTTACGCTTTTCCTCTTCTGCCCTTAAGCCGCCATAGCATAAAAATGGAGATATTCCATTTTTTCCGATCTTCGTAATTATCTTCAAAATTTCGTATTTATCCGCGGAAACTTGACTTTTATCTTTCCTTGCGAACCAAGCGTAAACCGTCATTCGGCTTACGGGCTGTTGGTTAAGAAATCGTAAGTTGGGCCTCGAGTCATGTCTTACGTCCCTTTGGGCCGTCTTCTGACTCGAAGCGTTTATTACGGCTTCTTTCGATAAAGAGTGAACTTTCCGTGGTTTCTACCGTAAAGTTTGATCGATGACTTAGAATGGCGGGAAACATGAAAT
>NC_027755.1:11742828-11743726 GCF_000695525.1 Brassica oleracea var. oleracea
AGGTTTCTTGAAAAATTCTTTCTTCTTTCTCTTTCTCTCTATCATTTCCTTCTTGTTAAGAAAAAAAAGAAAAACACGAGATGACGAGTAAGAAGAGGAGTTCGAAGAAAGGGTCCTTGCCCGCGAACGTTTCTTAAGAGCTCCGTGTGCCAAAGATGGAATTCGTTCCTCATTCAGTAGACCCAACCGAGAACGAGGCATTGTGGGTGGCGTGTTATGGTTCGATCACGCCTCCCAAAGAGAAATCGTTCCCGGTCATGACCCGTCGCCCGGTGGAGGAAGGTGCACCAAGTAGGAGTACTAGCGAATTCCTCGAGGTCATGCAGTCGTTCTACCATATTTCGGATGCGGTGGAGTTCAGGGTTCCTTGTCAAGGAGAGTGCGCTAGTAGTCCCCCGAAGGGTTACTTGACTTGTTACGAAGCATTCGTAGTGCGCTGTCGTTTGTGGTTCCCGATTCCCGAAATTATCGTCCGTGTGTTGGATCGTTTCGGGGTGGCGATAAGCCAGCTGAATCCAGTTCTTCATATCCAGCACCTCATTGGAGTCCTAATCCTGAGCTACGAGCATGGTCTCTCCCTTACCGTCGATCACTTCGAAGCGCTTCTTCGGTTACAGATCATCAAGGATACGGACACGTACAGGCTGGTTCCTCGGAACTTCATTTCAGTGGTTAAGGGGTTTACTTCTAACTTCAACTCGTGGAAGAAGTTTTTCTTCTTCGTTCGTGTAGACGCCGCGTCCGTTGAGGAGAGTTGTATCCCATTGTTCCGGAGGTTTCCGAACGATCGTCCCTTCATCAATCCTCTTGCTCCGTTTCCTGAGGACATTATTCCGGTGAGGGATCTGCTAAGGAACGGTCCTTTTTTCTGGACTTCCTTTACGCCGAAGAGAGTTCG
>NC_027755.1:11743826-11743986 GCF_000695525.1 Brassica oleracea var. oleracea
TCTGTTAGTTTGTTCGTGAGTTTTTTCGTAAAAATTATTTATTCTTATGGACTTTCGGATACGTCAAGATATGAACGGAGAGACATGTTTTAGGATCTCGTATCATTTAGATATCATGTCTTGAGATGTCTGAGACCAATGCGATGGGTTTAGGGCAAGA
>NC_027755.1:11744112-11744444 GCF_000695525.1 Brassica oleracea var. oleracea
AATCGAGCATCTTTCCAGAGACAATTTTTAAGCCAACTGGAAGTGCTAGACCAAAATTTTGGATTTTTTTTGTAGCGCGCTCTCGTCCTTGTGTTGCACGTTCGAAGATCAAAAGAGTGATCAAGTTGCATTTGTTAAAGACGGCTGATGTGTTCGTCGGGGCCAATCGACGAACGGAGTGTAAGGTTTTTGTGGTCTCGTTTGGCCAATTTGTTCGTATCGTCTCGACTTTTAACTTGGCGACGTCTCGCAGTTATTTCGAAGACTATACGTATATTTTCAGTGCTGAAAAGAGGCTGCTGACAAGAGTATTAACGTTTGTAGATTTTCTA
>NC_027755.1:11744583-11744844 GCF_000695525.1 Brassica oleracea var. oleracea
CCCCCCCCTTTTTAGAGAGGGGGATAGCTGAACTCGTCTTTCGAGGAGCTGGCTACGTACCTCTTTCGAGGATCAAGCCATTTCGTAGTTCTATTTTATGCTGCGAGTGTTTTCACTCGGCGATTGTCGCCGTGCTGACCGCCTTGATCGTGATGACCGTGGCCGGGTCAGCGTTCTCTTCCAGATGTTCCAGTTGAGTTGTAGCGTCGGCTTCGGACTCGTGTTGAGTTTCGACGTCCGAAGCGTTTGCGTCAGCAGACG
>NC_027755.1:11745830-11747198 GCF_000695525.1 Brassica oleracea var. oleracea
TCCGGCTTCGAGGGGCGATCGGTTTCCAGGATGAGATCTTTCACGCTGGTCACTTCCGAGAGCACTCCAGCTAGTAGCTTCGCGGCCAGCCTTGCCCCCAAGACTGGTGGAACTCGCAGAAGGTGTTTTCATCATATCCTTGATTGCGAGTCCACGTATTACCCGTGGTTTGGCCCTGGTCCGAGCCGATCGCGTAATTTACGCTCCTTGGAGATCTTCCCCCTCGCGATGGACATACTTGTCGTTACGAGGGTTCTCCTTCTTCGTTTTTGGATCTACATCTTTCGAGGATGGTCTCGCCGACTTATGTTTTTGCGATAAGACTTTTGTTTCTTCCTCGATCATGATGTAGTCCGGTGCCTTGTGGAGGGTGGATCGGATACCCTCATATCTGAGATGCGAGTGGTGAAGGGGGTCTTCCGAGCCCCTTCCAGCAGCCTGTCGATCTTGGGGGTCGCGCTGGTAGCGTGATGGATTTGGGATTTCGCGGCTCTTTCTTCTGCCGCAGTCTTGGTGATATAGTCGCGAAGATCGCGGATATCCGACGTCTCGCCAGCAGATTTCCGTGCTTGTCGTCGTTTACTGCGAGTGAGCTCGGTTTGCTTTTCAGCCAGCTCTTCTTGTTCGTTCCAATAGAGAATTTCCACCTCTTCTGTCATTTGTTTGTCGAACGGAGAGCTTTCCCGAGCGAATCGGCTTCTGGTCCTCCTTGGATGTCTGTCGACGTCCTCATCAGTATCGTTGGAGACATCGCTAGGATCCAGGTCGACTTGCTCAATTTCGTTATCCTTCGAATCCTTCGCGGGAGGCGGAGGACTTTCAGGGTTTCCCTTTTCGATGGGAGATTTCTCGCTAGGGTTTTGACCCGAAGGTCGTTCCTGCACGCCTCCAGGCCTGTCGAGTCGGGTTGCGAAGTCGAGCCTTTTCCCGCGGATTTTAGTGGTTCCGCGGGGGTGGATTGCTTGAGTTCTTGCCGTTAAAATTTCAACTTGTTTGGTCAGGGTGCTCACGAGCTTATCCTGTTCTTCCGACCCTTTTTCGTAGGTGGCGAACAGCTTTTTAAACTCCTCGAGCGCCGCGGCGTTGGCTGGTGCGTTGGCCGCAGATACGTCCGCTGTGGGAGTGTGGAGATCAGTGCCACTGCTTCCGTTAAGAGGAGTCTGCACGTTATCCGCGTCATCAGTTGACATGTCTGGTTGAGCGTGATGTGGTTGAGAGTTAGATTGATCCGTACCCCCCCTCCTTCTAGCGCCAAACTGTGGGAACCAAAATTCGCACTGTCGATTTCCGTTTAAATAAGGAAACTAGGAAAACCCTAATTTCCCAGAGGTCCCGGATATCTGTTAAACCACACGCCAAGCAATCAGA
>NC_027755.1:11747913-11776171 GCF_000695525.1 Brassica oleracea var. oleracea
CGGTCTTCGGGAGATAGCATCGAAGGGTAGACGAGAATGCATGGACTAATGTCGTATCGACGTTTCGAACGAGCTCGGTCGCTACGTAGCGACCAAGCTTCGGCTTGACCTCGGTCGCTACAGCTTTGGCTCGAGCTCGGTCGCTACGTAGCGACCGAGCGGAACACGCGTTCGGTCGCTGCGTAGCGACCCTTTTCGAGCTCTTGTCCGATGTCTCGTATTTCCTCCGCAAAGCTTTTCGTAAGGAAGAATCAATTTTGAAAAAGTATTTGTCGAAGAAAGTTTTTCGTTTTCTTCTTCGGACGTTTTGATCGTTAACTTCGTCGTATCCATAATCGGTCTGGGCATGTTTCCGATGGCTTATGCTTGATCTAAATAAAATTCGAACGAAGCTTTATCTCGGGAACATACGTTGTGACGTTCTCTTGACCGAGCATGATTTTTTGCGAAAAGACATACTTGTATTTTGCGGGGATTTGGACGTTAACTTTGTCGCAACCGTTTTCGACCCCAACATAGTGTGCAGGAACGGCTAGACATAAGGTGCAAGGATCATATCAAAACGACCAGAGATGTGGCTGATCCAAAAAGGCGATTACTTCAGTTTGATGTCAAAGAAATCTATGACAACTTTGAGAAGAGAATGATGAAAGCCCTCAAAGACATCAGAAAGAGCCATAAGCAGAGCACATCCACACGTGCACCTGTACCTGAACCATCATTGTTCATCAGTGAAAAACCTAAAGGTAAATCTGAAACTCATGTTGAAGAGTATAAAGATTTTTCAGATTCTTTACCCATCTTTGATGAATATGATGAAGAGCAAATTGAAAGCTTGTTTTCTTGTGAGAAAACTTGTGATATTCCTTCTCTTAAATCTGAGTTTATGGATGATAATGAACAGACTATTGTAGAACTAACCGTTTTGCAACCGGAGCATCAGAGTAGTCTTGTTTTTGAGGAAGAGCCACTAGATTTACCACATCAAGGACCACGACTTGACACTAGGATATCTTTTGATGAAGATCTAGATCCTATCTCTGATGAGGAGGACGAACCTGGTCTAGTCTTTGATGAAGAAGCAACAAACATCACATCCATCGCTATGGAGAGCCATCTTTGCTTTGATCCTGGCACAACTCCTGCCCGTTTGTCTTCTAAACTTCAAGAGCACTTGTTTGTTTTGATTATCCAAGAAAGACAGGTTCAGCCTCTGAGAAATGAAAGCATTGACTGTGCCCAACAGCCTGAGATTTGGAGAAGCTTTGTTGTCCAAACCGGCTACCTTGGAGATGCCAGCGACAGGGTTTCAGTCCAAAACGGATATCTCACCATTCCTAAGGTATTTTGTCATTAATCTAATTTTCCTGAAAAGCCAACTCACCAAGGATTAACTGAGGCTTGGAATCACTTGAAAAGCTTCACGGAGGAAGGAGTTATGAATTTTAAAAACTGGAGGTTCTCCAGCCCGTCTATCCGCGAGTACCAGACTTCTAAAGGAGATTCAGGCCCAAGAAAGAAGCGGCCTGAGCCAAAACCGATCATCCATGAACCAATGGTGTTTCCTCAGTTAACTTCCTGTTCAAACCAAAAACACTGTAAGGATCATGGGGTTATTGTTTCTGCTGAGAATTTCCAAAAGAAAACACATCTTTACTTGGTTGAAAAACGTTTTGCTTAAACCTTTTCATGAATTGTTTTACTTAAGCTGTGCTTTGAAAGAGATTTGGTGTAGAAAAATGCATGAACCAAAATTACTTAGGCCAAAGAATCAATTTGATTTCGTTCATAACGAGAATTTTTCAGATTTGACATTGTCTCTTTCTTTACCTAACCGTTTCACAGCTTGGCCTAATTTTAAAATTGGTAAACCAATTTTTGGTGATCAGTTTACTTTCTTGATGCTTGCCCACGTGCTTGATGATTATCCTAAGAGTTTGGATCCTGTTTTTGATGTCTTAAGGATAGAGAAACCCTTTGATTATTTCTTTATCAGATTTGATGTGATTTCTCTAGTTGTTTTGAATGAACAGGATAAGCATGATCATTTCCCAAGGAGAGCAAGCAATGATGGACGCCAAAGGACTTGGAATTACTTGATGAAAACGACTTCAAAACTCCAAGGAATTTTATGTCCAATCTTTTCATTCACTGAATTTCCCTTGAATTTTAAGTCTTGTGTATCTGATTTCTTTTCTTTTGATATAGGTACAATGGATTTGAGAACAAATCCTTTTGAAGAGGGAGAGTATGATGTGCCCCAGTCCACGGACCAGTCCGAGGAATCAGACCAGCATGATGTTCAGGACGATCTGAACATTTTATCCAAGGTTCATATTTTTCAACATACTGGCCAGACTGACCGGACAGTGTACTAGACCGTCCCACATGCATCCAAAATTGAGCTTTGGCTGGAACCATGGCCAGATGACCGATTTTACCGTACTGGACTTTGTCTTCCCCGTCCTGTTTTCCATTTTAAGAAGAACAGTCGAGACAGAATCACATTCGGACGCACCAATCCTGATTCAGTTCATCGTTTCTCTTTTCTAGTTACCGCACGTACCGCACGGACGTCCGGATTGGAGCTTCAGCAATACCCACGACCAGACGACCGAATCTTCCGAACTGGAGCTTGTCTTTCCCGTACTATTTTGCATTTTAAGATCAACGGTCAAGACAGTTTGGACTGTATAGGCCGCGTACTGACCCTGTCCGCAGGACATGCTGAAGATTCATTGAACCTGGACAGTGGAATTTGAAGGGTTCAACTGCAGTCAATGTTATTTTTCGTGCTTTGACCAGATCTGGTCAAGTTTGTATTTTCTATGTCTCTATTTCCCACATTTTCATTAAGTCTTTTGACTAGAAAACTCTATATAATGTAATCCCATTTCTGAATAATGATATCTCATTTTTCCTTTCGCTTTTGAGTGTATTCTCTATGTTCTTTGTGAAGAACATTTCTTAGTTTCTTTGGTGTGGTTAGCTCCAAACAAACGTCTCTTTCTTGTGGGACCGGTGCGTCATATCCGGCAAAAGATTGAGTTTGCTTCCTTGTCGGACCTGTGAGTCATATCAGGCGACAATCAAGCACCCTGGTAGTATCATTGGGCCATCCGCAACCCCTTCTGTCACCATTCATTCCATCAGTTCTCCTTCCTCACGGATCGAGTCCATATCTTTCCTTACCGGTCAAGTGTTTGTTCCCTCCGAAGTCAGGCGTGTAACATCACTGAACCAACCTAGGCATAGGTCGACCCATCGGCCAACAATCAAACAAGAACATGACCGACGGACGACCCACACCAAGGGTTGGAGACAAAAGGCTAACCAGCCAGCAAACAATCAAACAAGAACATGACTGACCGTCCAACCCAACCCCATGGTCCGAAAGCGCTACATAACAGGCTTGGGACAATCCGGTCAAAGTCACATAACTTAATCCGCAACTTCGACCAGTTCATCCACTAATACGTCCTGCTAAATCATGGCTTAAGGCCTTGCAACCCGTACCATGAGTTAACGGTTCCGTCAAATCGAGGCCTAAGGCTTTTCAACCCATACCAAGACCTAACGTTGTGTTTAGACCGGACAAGTCTATTTATCAGAGAACCATTGTAACGAATATAAAACATCACTTTTATTGAATATAATAAAGATTCGATACAAGTAAAAGGTAAAGATTACAGATGGATCCAGGCCTAGTGAAGGACCCTAGAAATGGATCACTCTACTGGTTCTGTTTTGGATATGAACTCCAAATGGAGAACTGAATGGATTGAAGGGTCGCACGAAGGTTGCGGAAAGCCTCCGATATTTCCGACTCCAAATGGTGCTTGATATGACTCACAAGACCACCAAGTGCAGGATCTCTCGTCTTTGCTTGATATGACTCACAAGTCCAACGATTTGAGGAAGTGTTTACTTGGATATGACTCACCAAGAAACAAGACAAGTTCTTACAAAGAACAAAGAGTTTTAACTCAGAAAATTCAGACAAAATCGATTGCTTTATTCCTTAGAAGATATTACATACTTATAGAGTTTTGTAGTCAAAGACAATGAATAGAATTTTAGGAAAACAAGACATATAAAATATAAACTTGACTAGATCTGGTCAAGGCACGGAAAATGAAGAAGGCTAGTCAAGATGACCATTCGGCTCCTGTCCAGATTCATCCGAGCTGGCTGTGTCCAAGGCGGAAAGGATCAGCACATGGGAAGGACGATGACCAAGGGCCGCGGGACGTTCTGCAAAGGCCGCGGGACGTTCGGATCGGACAAGTTGCATTCCAGCGTCGCCCAAGTCTTCTGAGAGCTTAAGGATCCTTGCCTTCGAGAAATATCCAAAGGAGAAGTCCATGATCGGATCGAACAAGGAAGCAAGATCATCAGCACGGTCGCCGGTGCATGCGGTACGAGCCAAACGGGCCAAAAGAGAGAAGCCGCGGTCTGAATCAGAATTGGCTCGTCCTAATTTGATTATGGCTTGACCATCAGCCTTAGTTTGTCGAGTTGTTCAGGAAAGACAAGCTTCAGTTCGGTCAGTTCGATCATCTGGTCGTGGATCTGGCCGAAGCTCTAATCCGGACGTTCGCGGGTCGATCCGGTACACGGTTCGATCAGTCTGTCTGGTGCGATTGAAAGAGTGAACCTCGATTGGGACGTCCGGAACGTCCTGATCTTCATGCTGGTCTGATTCCTTGGACTGGTCCATGGACTGGGGCACATCATTCCCTCCTTCTTTAAAAGGATTTGTCGACAAATCTGGATCATCTACAAGAAAAGGAGAAACATCAGACACATTAAAGCTTGAAGAAATGTCATACTTACCTTGTAAGTCAAGCTGATAAGCATTGTCATTGATCTTTCTAAGGATCTGGAATGGACCATCAACCCGAGGCATGAGTTTAGACTTTCTTTCTTCAGGGAATCGTTCTTTCCTTAAGTGAACCCAAACAAGATCACCCTCCTCAATAATCACCTCCTTTCTCTTCTTGTTGGCATATCTTTTGTATCCTTCGGTTTTGGCTTCAATATTGGCACAAACCTGCTCATGTAACTTCTTGATAGTGTATGCTTTCCTCTTGTCATCTGTACTAACTCTTTCACTCAAAGGCAAAGGAAAAAGATCAAGTGGAGATAAGGGATTAAAACCATAAACAACTACAAAAGGTGAGAATTTAGTAGCAGAATGCATAGCATGATTATAAGCAAACTCAACATGAGGCTAACATTCTTCCCAAAGCTTAAGGTTTTTCTTAACCAATGATCTAAGCAATGCGGACAAAGTTCAATTCACAACTTTAGTTTGGCCATCAATCTATGGGTGACAAGTTGTAGAAAACATCAATCTCGTTCCTAACTTAGACCACAAAGTTTTCCAAAAATAGCTAAGGAACTTAGCATCACAATCAGAAACAATTGTCTTAGGCATTCCATGCAATCTAACAATTTCTCTAAAGAATAACTCAGCAACTTGCACAACATCATTAGTTTTATGACATGGAATGAAATGAGCCCATTTTTTAAAAATCTATCAACAACCACAAAGATGGAATCTCGTCCAGCCTTAGATCTAGGCAAACCGAGCACAAAATCCATAGAAATGTCTACCCAAGGATGAGAGGGAATGGGTAGAGCTGAGTACAAACCGTGATTTGATGCTTTGGTCTTAGATTTCTTGCAAGTCACACATCGGCCACAGATCCTTTCTACGTCTTTCATCAAACTCGGCCAGTAGAAGTGATCATAATCCGCCTTGTATGTTTTCTTAACTCCAAAGTGTCGCATAAGACCTCCTCCATGAGCTTCCCTGAGAAACAACTCCCTCAAAGAACATTGGGGTACACACAAACAGTTATCAAAGAACAAAAATCCAGACATTTGATAGTACTTCCCATAAGCCGTTTTGGAACACTTTCTGAAAAATTCTTTAAAATCCTGATCAGTTGCATACAAATCCTTGAATAACTCAAAACCGAGCAACTTGGTTTCAAGTGCTGAAGGAAGAACATACCTTCGAGACAAGGCATCAGCCACCACATTTTCCTTACCTTGTTTGTATTTGATCAGGTCAGAAAATGTCTCAATGAACTCGACCCAATGCGCATGTCTCTTGTTCAACTTCTGTTGGCCCTTAAGGTGTTTCAAAGACTGATGATCCGTGTGGATCACAAACTCCTTAGGCCAAAGATAATGCTGCCACGTTTGGAGAGCTCTCACCAAAGCATACAACACTTGGTCATAAGTGGGGTAATTGAGCGCGGCTCCGCCAAGCTTCTCACTGAAGTAAGCAATGGGCTTCTTATCCTGCATCAACACAGCACCAATACCAACTCCGGAGGCAACACATTCAATTTCAAAAGCTTTAGAGAAATCAAGAAGTACAAGTAAAGGAGCTTGAGTTAACTTCCCTTTGAGAATCTGAAATGCCTCTTCTTGAACTTGTTCCCACTTGAACCCAACGTTCTTCTTGATTACCTCAGTGAGTGGGGCTGCTAGGGTACTGAAGTTCGGAACAAACCGTCTATAGAAACCGGCCAGGACATGAAAGCTCCTTACCTCCCCCACGGTCGTTGGACTCGGCAAGTCTCGGATGGCTTTGATTTTCTCCTCGTCCACTCTAAGTCCATCAGCACCTACAACAAAACCAAAGAACACCACGTGATCTATTCCAAAAGAGCATTTACCAAGATTGGCAAAGAGTTTTTCTTTCCTAAGAACTTCAAGAACAGATTTTAAATGCATCTTATGATCTTCAACGTTTTTGCTATAGATAAAGATGTCATCAAAGTAGACAACAACAAAATGACCAATGAATGATCTCAAGACATGATTCATCAAACGCATGAAAGTGCTAGGTGCATTAGTAAGACCACATGGCATGACAAGCCACTCATATAATCCTAGCTTTGTTTTAAATGCAGTTTTCCATTCATCACCTTCTTTCATCCTAATCTGGTGATAGCCACTTTTCAAATCAATTTTAGAGAAAACACATGATCCATGCAACTCATCAAGAATGTTGTCTAGCTTAGGAATGGGATGCCTATACTTTACTGTGATGTTGTTGATGGCACGGTAGTCCACACAGATGCACCAAGAGCCATCCTTTTTGGGCACAAGAAGGACAGGGACGGCACAAGGACTGAGGCTCTCCCGGATGTAGCCTTTCTCAAGAAGGTCACCAATCTGTTTCTGAAGTTCCTTCGTCTCCACTGGATTGGTACGATAGGCTGGTCGGTTTGGTAGAGAAGCACCTGGAATAAAGTCTATCAGATGTTCAATGCCTCGTACTGGTGGCAATCGCTTAGGATTCTCATCTGGAAAAACATCAGAGAACTCCTGCAAAACATCTAGAAGTTCTCTCGGAATCTCCGGTGCAAGGTCAGAAGAAGAAGCCATAAGAGATTCTTTGTACACAAGAAAAAGAAATGGCTTTTGAGAGTAAAGAGATTTCTTGACCTGACTTGGCTTGATATAGAATTAGAGTTTCGGTGGGATGATTCAGGCTTGTCCGGTTTAGGCTCTTTGTCTCGGTTCTTCTTAAGTTGGATCTGATCTTGATGGACCTCCAAAGATGTCAAAGGTACCAGCGTGATCTTCTTTCCTTTATGATCAAAGGAGTGTCGGTTTGTAAAACCATCATGCACGGCCCTTTTATCAAACTGCCATGGTAAGGGGGACGGTAACCTGTTCCTTCACATATTGTTCACCAGCCTCGTTTAGCCATTCCAACCTGAAAGGACGAGAGAGAGGCCGAGTAGCAATTCCTAGTTTCCTTACAAGAGTGTCACTAGCAACATTAGTACAACTCCCACCATCAATAATCAAAGAACAGACCTTTTCAGAAACTAAGCAACGAGAATGAAAGGATTCTCCCTTTGTTCGTTTTCATTGGTTTTGTGTTGAACACTTAGAGATTCTCCCTATGTTCCTGCAACCATAGGTGAGTTTAATGAGTAACCTAATGTCTCTCAGTGAGCCAGGGCCCAAACTAACAAATACAACCCCTCGCCATCCCAACCCCAGCAATCTAAGACGAGGAGTTCACCTAACAATAACATAACAACAATACTAATCATCACTCGAGACATCCCCCATGGAAACCCGAGTGACTCAACAAGAACATGAACATAAATAAGATAAGAAGCGGAATATAATCCACCATTTGCATAATAATAGATATACGCTTAGACTATACACTTGTACACTACATAACCCACTCGAGCTTTCTCCTCACATTCTCGACCCGGAACACCTAACTTGCAGCCATAGAGGCACACAGGCTAGAACATCCAATATAACTGACATGTAACCCCGATAAGGTATCACATGACATATCATGCTTTCTAGAAACCTCTCTGTACAGAGAATGCTTTCTAGAAACCTCTCTGTACAGAGCATGCTTTATGCAACCTCTCTGCCAAGCCACGTAGGGACATGCTTACGTAACTTTCCTTGTCGCGTATCATCCTAGCATTGTTATCAGGAAAGCTATCGGCACAGATCGACAGTAACCACTGGTACCAGGAATCCGGCCTATATAGACTAGGACCCTTAGAACGCCACTAACTAGGAATTCGGCCTATATGGCCTAGATCCTCTACTAACTCAACCATAATAATACGTACTTGAAATTCGTTCTATATGACCTAAATTTCATAGTACTAACATCTAATCCACTAAACAATAACATCATCACAATCCTTGCATGCAAACAGATAATAACGCAATATCACTAATCATCTAAGCATGCAATCTATCAACCTAGCAATCAACCAAGCATCCAAGTTATCTAAGCATTCACCAAGCAATAACTAAGCATGCAATCTAACAACCTAGCAATCAACCAAGGATAAGTTCCATAAGACCTATCTATCCGCAACCTAGCTATATTATCTAAACATTCTATATTTGCTAACTAACTAAGCAACCTAGGAATACTAACCATCAACATGCTATAACTAAGCATGTTTCTAATCAATCATGATTCAGTAACCTCAATTACTATCTAATCAAACCATTACTAATTTAGACCCAACCTCCTGCCAAGATCTAACTTCAAGTAACGGGAACCTACATCAAAAAAAGTTAACAAGCAATTGTCGTGACTCACCGTGTTTGGTTCATTGTGGCTTTGACCCCTTGCCCGAATCCTGGACCAAAACCCTTTCTTGAACTTCTCAAGTAGCCTCCTGTCCCAACTGATCTCAAAGGCATCTCTAACCGTGAATGGGCTCCCTTGAACAACTCTCAACTTAAACAGAAACTCCTCTAGGCGTCGACCCAAAACTGGTAGAGAAACTGACCTTGGAAACTCTCTAAAACTCTAGAAATATCTCGAAAACTCTTGCTTTCTTTTTCTACTTTTCTCTGATGTTTTTAAATGGCTTTGAAGTGGTCTGCATGTGGAGAAATGAGAGAGAGGTCGTGGGTATTTATAGAAGACAACAGCCAATCAGATTCAGGTTGGTGGCCGCCTGTGTGTCGTTCTGCATGGCTCCGGTCGCATGCGCAGTGGCACCTCGTGCTCCACATGGCTTTCAGCATGGCCAGGACTCATGCAGGGCGCCACCACTCCTCCCAGATTTCAGGCTGCATGACTAGAACTCATGCAAGGCGCCACAGCAGCTCACACATGGCTGGCCGCATGCTTCGGTTGCATGTGAGGCGGCACCTCGTGCTTCTACATGTCAGTCCGTATGCTCATGTTGCTTGTGCGGCAACACCTCATGATTCCCTTGCCTTATAACCTGCCAGAATGTTGCCACCACGTTCTGATCCCATGCCTGAAGCCACCTCGTGCTTCTCAGTCTATTTATCTGATTTCAACTCTTCCGATAAACTATCGGCCCGTGATCAATTCCGAATATATTTCCGCTCCCGTTCTGATGAGCTGAATGTTTTTTTATAAATTATAAACTGACGGAAAATATTTCCCGAGCCTCCGGCTTCCCCGAGAAATTCCATAATACTGAAATTAGGGTTTTCCTCCAATTCTGGGTTTTCCCATCGTGCTTCGACCCCGTCTTGCTTAAGTCACATCCTGCTTGATTCCCGTCCTGCTTCCAACTTACTATGTCTCCGGAGTAATATTTTACTGATACGAAGGTTTGTAGAAAACTTCGTACTTAAGAAAAGTCGTGCTTCTAAAACGTCGAGCTTCTAAACCGTTGTGCTCCAAAAATGTTATGCTCCCATACCGTTCTTCTGATCAATCAATCACATTTTCTAACCATGGTCGAGTGTCATGTTCGACTCATGGTTCATCCACGATCAATTCTTCGACTACCTTGTACTTCAAAACTTCTTGATCGATCCTTATCGCCTGCGATTTGACCACCAAGTTGAAGTTTGACTAATCTTCTGTTTTCTTCGAATCATGTCAAGTTTTATATGATCAAAACTCAACATTCCTCGAGATGCTTTGATTCCCAAAAGCTCAGCTCCAAATTCTGACTTTGTCGATCTCGACCATTTTACCCCTTCGGGAGGGTTACTACAAGGCGTGTCTCAGGTCGTCAGACAGGTCGGGTGTTGATTCTTAGATGGGTGGTGTATTTGAGACCAGTAGTCTATGTATTTGAAGATCCGGTTGCAGTGAAAACATGAAAATGACAGAGCTTTTATCCTGCAGCCCGAAATAGGAGGTGCTGAGGTTTTTAAAAGTGATTATGCTCTTAGTTAGCTTCCTTCTCCTTCCTCTAGGTAGTGGAATACTTCTTCATTTTCCACTGAGCAGCATTCGGTTCTTCCGAGGATGAGAATGAGAAGTGTACTTCACCAGTCCTTCGAGAGTGGTCCGTATAATGCGAAAACAGAAGGCTGACGGGAACACTGATCGATCGTTAAAGATTTCAGATCAATCGATCCACTCCTGGACGAGAAAAATAAAAATTATGCAATTTCTGATTTTCCCCGAAACTATCCTAAATTACCTAATTAGTCTTTGTCATGTCTTAACATATATTTACTATTTTCAGCCACTGTTTAGGCTAGGCTTTATTTTGCAGCAGATTATTAGGTTTTTGAGTTGAGGGGAGGCGAGAGATTATTGTCTGAACTCTGATTGCTTATCTAATGTTGTTTTCCATATTGAATTGTGTTTCTGGTTCCATGTCTGAGTGGTTTCACTATTAGGTTGAATGTATTCAATATAATTGAAGAGATTGAATGTTTAGGGTTAATAGATTTGGGCATTTACATTAGAGTTCTTCACCTGGATTGTTCTTCATGCACGAACTTAATTGATCACTTAATTCATTGCTCTTAGGCTTATTAGAGGTAGTGAAAGTTGGTCTAGTTGGCTGAAACAAATCCTTCTGAGAAAAGTGTCCTTAGCCTGCAAAATTTGATGTTAAAGCGTTTTGTGAACATATCATAACTTTTTCTTTATTCGTGTTATTTTCCTAAGTATTTGAAGATCCGGTTGCGGAGAAAACATGAAAATGACAAAGCTCCAATCCTGCAGCCCGAAATAGGAGGTACATAGGCTTTTAAAAGTGATTAAGCTTTTAGTCGGCTTCCTTCTCCTTCCTCTAGGTCGTGGAATACTTCCTCATTTTCCGCTGAGCAGCATTCGGTTCTTCCGATGATGAACCTGAGGAGTGTACTTCACCCGACCTCCGAGAGTGGTCCATATAACGTGAAAAGAGAAGGCTGATGGGAACACTGATCGATCGATCAAGATTTCTGATCGATCGATCCACTCATGGACAAGAAAAATGAAAATTATGCACTTTTTGTTTTAACATATATTTACTATTTTCGGCCATTGTTTAAGCTAAGTTTTATTTTGCAGCAGGTTATTAGGTTTTTGAGTTGAGGGAGGCGAGAGATTATTTTCTTAACTCCGGTTGCTTATCCATATTGTGTTTCTGGTTCCATGTCTGAGTAGTTTCACAGTTAGGTTGAAGGTTTTCAATATAATTCAAGAGATTGAATGTTTAGGGTTAATAGATTTGGGATTTTACATTAGAGTTCTTCACCTGGATTGTTCTTCATGCACGAAATTCATTGATCACTTAGTTCATTGGTTTTAGGTTGATTAGAGGTAATGAAAGTTGGTCTAGTTGGCTGAAACAAATCCTTGTGCGTAAAGTGTCCTTAGCCTGCAAAATTTAATGTTAAAGTGCTTTGTGAACATATCATAACTTGTTCTTTATCTGTGTTATCTTCCTAAGTTCAACGACAACTACTTCTTTAGGTTGTTTAGACATAGTAATTAGAGCCACGACGGTGGAAAGGTTATAAACCGTGTTGTGAGTTCAAGAAAGGTTTTTCATTAATTCTTTGCCAAATCTATGCATTCATGATTTGATTTCCTGCGAATTACCTGATGGCTAGCGCTTTTTTCTTATAGTTTCCATCGCTCTTTACTTACTGCATTATTTAGTTTCTCTACAAACAAATCTATTTGTATTCTAGCTTGACTCGAACTGAGAATTGAAGTGTGTATCTGGTCTTTGTGGATTCGATCTCGCATTACTAATGTGTATTTTATTATGCACTTGCAGTTAGTTTATCGGGTTAAAACCTGAGTTATCACGTTTTTGGCGTCGTTTCCGGGGACGCATAACGCCTTATATTTCTCATCTAGAATTTAGTCTAGATTTTTTAAGTACTCAAAAGCTATTTTCTTCTTATCTTTGGTGTCTCAGGTTCAAGAAGTGGATAACAGTCTACATATTTCATTTCATTGGAAACAAAGACCTAGTAAGAGTACAGCAAAAAAACAGTAAAACTATAAAATGAAACAATCTGAGACGGGTGACAACAGGCAAAACAAGCAAGTTCAACTACTTGGACTGCAGGAGAACGTTGAGGATCCACTGATACAACCTCAAGTGCAACCACATGGTCCAATGAGGAGACCTATGATTAGGATTTTGATTCACTAGAGGCCTTCTTTGTAAATCGAAGTCCCATCTCACTTCTTCCCATTGAGAGGCAGGTTTATGAGATCAAGCCACATATCATTCAGTAGGTGACGCATAATCAGTTTCATGGCTTGGCTAAAGAACATCCTATGGAACATCTTGGGATGATTGAGAAGTTTGGTAGTACTCCAATTGTGTTTCTCTTGCCTATTTGAGGTATAGACTTTTTACCTTCTCTCTAGACGACAAAAACCTAAGGTGGTACAAGTCTCTTCCAGTAGCATATATGACATCATGTAGTGAGGTCAAAGAAACCTTCATTGGCCACTTCTACACTAAGTCTACATATAACCAGCTGACGAGATCTATGGATTTCAGCAAGGACCACTTAGGTCATTCTTTGACACTTGGGAACGCTTTAAGGAGTATTTTAGAGACTGCTGACACCATGGATTTTCTAGAATATCTGCTAAACATTTTCTTTAAAAGCATTGAAGCCAAATTTCAGCTATATCTGGAAACTGCTACAATGGATATTTCATGACTAAGTCTATGGAAGATGCATTTCTACTAATTGAGGACTTAGCAGCCAGCAACAACTGTTCAGATTATGAAAGCTCAATGAAGGATGCTACTTCTGAAAAGTTTCCAAAACTCTGAGCTGAAAATAATGGTTACTTAGCTTCTGAAGAGTCAACAAGGGCAGCTAAGAAATGTCAACTTATGTGAAGACTTTATTCTATTATGCCCCAGTATCTCTTCGAAAAAATTAAATTATCCGAGCAATAAAAATTTTTTTTTTTTATTTTTTAAAATGCAAACCCAGATTAAAGACATATGTACCCTCAATGAAATTAGCATTTTACCATGAGCCAACTTATTCTACCCGACCAACCCATATCCAACCGGGTCAAACCCAGATTTTTAACCTAACCTCTGACAACACTGTATTATGTTTTGATTCTCATTTCTCTAAGTCATAAGTATCGACTCTCTCTCTCTCTCTCTCTCGGTGATTGAAACGGCGACGGTGAAACCAAAGTTTCTTCTTCTTTTTCCATCGAACTCGAGCCTCCGTGGACATTCTTCATCTTTCTCATAACTTTTGTACATTTCGGTAAATGATTTTCCTCTTGTTTTGGTTGGATTATGTAATTAGGTCAAAAAATTAGGGAAAAATTATAAGTTGTAGGAGAATCTTGAGTGGGGTCTATGGAAAGCGTAGTGTGGGTAGTAAATTGGGAATAAGGTTGGTGAAATCTTAGATGTGAAGCTATCAATGTAGAATGCTAATTGAGACCATAATGGGTTGCGAATTTATGGGTTTTTTTTACTGGAGAAGTTGTCTAAGAATGGTTAAGATGCTTTCTTAAAACAATAACTTTGAATTAGAGAGAAAATTTATGTGTGATCGGGGTGCATAATTGTTATGTCGTTTGAGTTGGTTTGCATTTTGGACTTTGTGATAAAACTTAATTAATTTGATGTAGTTTTTATGTGAGTTTTTTTGAATCTGGTGTGTTCGTAATTGAGTTATTGCGTTTGAATCTGTTTGTACAAGATTGTAATGAAGAAGTACAAGGACAAGGAAAGGGCAAGGGCAACGGCAAAGGCAAGACCAAAAACAAAATGCGTCAATCTGTGAGAGCTATAAAACTGAGTATAGAAGAGCTCTCAGATGAAAACCCAGTGAGAGAACCGACATTAAAATTGCTCTCAAATGGGTCAGAAAGTGATGGAATGTCTGCGTTTTGTATTCAAGTAAGAAATGTGGGAATGTTTGATTACTAATAAAAATGTATGTGATTTCAGGAAAGAAAACCAATGCAACCTCTTGAGATGTACCTCAACAATAATCAGTTCATGAAAATTTGCAAGATACAAACCAAATGTTATGTGACGAAAACTGTAAATGTCATCAAGAAGCTTAAAACGGAGGTGAAGTGGTTCATATAACACCCTCAGTTTCATCATTTTCACATGGCAGAAGAACCAAACCTGCAACTGAGATGGGGATGTGGATGTTACTCTTGTGGACCATTCGTATTAAAGATATAGCTTGGTTCGCGGTTAATGGAGTGCCAACCCGCTATTCCAGGAGAAAGCATGTCCTAATCTCTTGCTTAGTCGGCCATGAATATTTAAAGAGACATTTGAAGCTGGAAAGTTACAAGTTTGTTGATGAATACCTCAGCGATAGATAGAAAATCACCATAATATATGTGGAGCAGAAGTTGTTGTCTATGACGCCGTGTAATGATAAATTGAAGATGGCTATCTTGTTCTTTCGTGGTCGGGTTATCAGAGGAAATCCAAAGGATAGTGGACCTTTAGACCAGTTCATCTTAAGGATTGCGGATAATTTGGATGCTTGCATAACATTTTTTGGGTCGTCTAACATTAGAGGATGCTATTAAGGGGATTAAGCACATGATGAACCTTCTAAAAAGAGAATCTCATGAGACAACATGATTTGCTGGATTCATTATTCCTTTAGAGATAAAGGTTATTGTAACTTTACTTTTTTTTTATACAAGTTAATGTGTGACACTTTCTGTGTGTAGGTATTGGCGTTTAAGTGCATTTCAAGTTTGATGAAAGAATTTCGAGTTGCAGTAGATGATTGTCTTGAAGACTGTCTTAAGATGTGCTAGAGTCAGTTTAAAAAAACTAGCATGAAGGGTTATCTTTTGGAAGATATTTATGCTGCTCTTGGAGAAACAAAGGTAGATGCTTGTATTAGTATGGGTTGTAAGGTAAGAAAATTGATTATTATACAACTGATTTGTAATTTATGCATTATTTCAGGTTATTGACAGTATATTGATGCATGTAGTGGACGAAGAAATTTTGTAGCTCGTATAATTGATGTGGAAGAAGAATATGAAAGAGATGGTAGTCAAAGTGACACTTGGAACTACTGGTTAAATGTGAAAGGGAGAACTATATTGTGGAAAGAACTGTATGAGTTGGACATCGCAGCACGAGTGTTTCAAGGAAGAAAAACAAAGCCAGGGGGAAGAATGTTCATGCATCACCCTCTAATACTGATTTGGAGTCCAGTTTAAAAGGATTGGAAGAGGGGATTGTGAAGTCTATGGGAAAGGGATTTTCTTGATTGAACGTAAAAGTGAAGACAAAGCTTGAGGCCATGGACGTGCGGTTGAGTGGAATCGAAAAGACTCATAGATTTTTGAAAAAAAGTGTAAAGAAGATGGAAATGCGATTAACTTCTCTTGAATCTAAGGGGAATGAAAATATGAATCGTGGTGACTACATGGACTTTGAGCCATGGGAGCGAATGAATTGTGATAGAGAAGAAGAGAAAGCAAGAGAGGAAGAAAAGGAAGTTGTGGAAGAAAAAGAAGCAGAAAAATCAGTGGTTGAAGAGGAACAAGCTGATAAAGATGTTGTTGAAGATGAGGAGCATGCTCAAGGAGCTGTGGGAGAAGAGGAACAAGTGAGAATTCTGAGAAAGTAGCTGAAGATTCTGAGGAAGAAGCTGAAAAAAAATGAAGAGATTGTTGTGGAAGCAAAGGACAAAACTGATGAAGAAGCTGACAAAACAGAGCAAGAAGTTGTGTTAGAAGACGAAAAAACTGGGAAAGAAGGTAAGAAAACAGAGGCAGAAGCTGTAGAAGAAGGGGAAAACTCTGAAGAAGCTGAGAAAACCAAGCATAAAAATGTGAAGATAGAGGAAGACACTGTGAAAGAGGATGAAAAAGAGGATGAAAAAGCTAAGCAAATTAAGCAAGAAGTTGTGGAGCCAAAGGAATATATTGCGGTAGATGAGAAAAAAAGCTGAGGAAACTGAGCAAGAACCTGTAAAGACAAAGGAAAAAAATTTAGAGAGGAGGAAAAAGTTGAAAAATAGAGCAAGATGTTGTGGGAAAAACTAAGGAAGAAGAGGAAAAAGTTGAGGAAGAAGAAGTTAAGAAAGTTGTTGAAAATGTGAGTAAGAGGCTGTGAAAGCAGATGAAATAACAGATGAACAAAATCAAAGCTGGACCATGGTCTTTTACAAGGCCAGTGAGGAGAAGACAGTTGGAATCAATGAGGAGAAGACAGATGGGATAAATGAGGAGAAGAGGGATATGACCAAGGAAGAAGCGAGGCTTGGGATCTACCTTAGGTGCAAGAAGAAAATGATGATTTTTGACAAACCGAGAAAGGTTACAACTAAGAAGAGGACCAAACTGAGTAAGACATATACTGATGGTACACCTAAGAAGTGGGACATACAAAGGAAGAGTAATGCTACTATGAGTGCTTGTACACCAAGGGAGAAGAGGAAATGTGAAAAATCACAGTGGCTGCAGAGTTCTCTCACGGAGGAGAAGACCGATGACATTGACGGGCAGAAGAAGAAGCGTAAAACAAATGCTTAGTAAGCTTATGATATTATTTATGTATTTAGGATGTTATTTTAGTATTTTGATGTTTAAAACTTTGTTGGTTTTCCTTTTGAATGTTTAAAACTTGGTATATCTTGCATCAGACAGGTTTGGATAATTGGATATACTAGGTTTACTATATCCGGAAATAAGTAAGTTAGATAACTAGATTTACTAGGTTTTACTAAGAGAAAAAACACATGTAAAACATCTTTGGATAAACTAATAATAAAAAATTACACATGTAAAACGTGCAGCCATCATACATAGATTTAATATTATATTTAACGCTTAGTAATATATGATAGTCTTAAAGGTAATAGTAATACTGCCTTACACATAATAATACTTTGGCAAATTTGACATTTATTTAGCTATACCATGATTAAAGGAAATCTTTTGTAGTAGAACCGGGGATTTTACCCAATGATTATCATTAAAGAAGCATTTACATAAAAAAATGCCAAGAAAAATGTATTTTGTTAGATTCTCCTTACTATACTCTAATCATCCACACACTAACAATGAAATTTAAGAAAGTCTTTTGGGAAATTGATAAGTTTTTCTTAAACTATTGAAAATAATCTTCAAAATAGTCTAAATCTACATATTTATTATATACATAGGCTATGAAGAGAAAAACTATGGGTTCTCTTTACTAAATATACATACTCCTAGTAATATATTGTCTTTATCAAATTACACATAATAAAACCAATAGTCTTAGTAGTCTGAGTTACACATAATAATATCAGTAAACCTAGTACTCCAAATTACACATAATAAATCCAGTAATCCTAGTTGTCTGAATCACACATAATAAATCCACTAATCCTACTAGTATGATTACACATAATGAAAACATAATAAAATTGCACATTCAAACACCTGAACCATTTCCACATTCAAACCACCCTCCCATACCTCTCCATGGCTCTCCCTCTTCCTGTTTATCTTTTTTCCATGAGATTCTCCAACTCATGAAAACCTTGTTTGTTTCCGTTTTCCTTTCTTGATTTCAAAATCTAGAAGAAATAATTTCGGTGTTCTAACTTCTTCTAGTAGAACCCAATAATCCATACATTGTCTTGTGATACGCCAAAGCCCATCCCTACCCGTTGTCGCAGTCATGAATGTGGCAGCAGCTACTATATTCACACAAGGGTATTTAACTTTATCAGATTTCTCATAGCTGCAAGTCTTCATAGCCATATCAACAATATAAAACTTTACTTCACTACCATTCACATTGTATTCAAGAAAGAATCTGTTTAACTTGGTAACCTTAAGAAACTCTGATTTAACACATCTTTTAGACATTTTCGCTTCCACAATAGGCACAAGATTTTTGTGTATGGTATTTCAGCTGCTTCCTTCCTATATTTGTTAAACCATTCAGCCTTTTTTGCAATGATCGCAATAATATTTCTCGCTTCCCAAATAACACCATTAAAAGATTCTACTGAATTAGTGATGTCAACATTGTACATTTCTCCTTCAAAGCAACACCTAGCCCATTTCCTCTCTTCAACACTTTTTTCAAGTTATGCCGCTGCACCAGGATACTTACTGCGAAATGCATGATAACAGTCTAGGAACTCAGTCTCTGTATAAGGGTGTGCGCACTCCGTATACTTAAACGCACAAGTATCGCTATTTTTATTAACGGCTCCATTAACATTTGGAGATACATTCCATATAGAATACCCATGTGCGGCCTCAGGGAACACTAGACATACTAACTTGAACAAGCATCCATTTCAATCTGAAAGAAACACTAATCCCTGAACATCGGACATCACTGATTTTAATTGTTCCACAAACCATGTACATCTATCATCTTTCTCACCATCTACTACAGCAAACGCAATTGGGTAATGGTGATGATCAGGATCCTGAGCAGCCGCAACAAGTAAAACTCCACCATAAACATTCTTGAGGTGTGTTCCATCCACAATGATGACTTTCCTCATCACGCAGAACCCTTCTATGTTAGCTTTTAAGGCTAAAAAAAACAGATACTTGAATTTTTTTGCCTCATCTACAACCACACGAGTTACATTGCCATGATTCGCCTTCTCCAACATGTGCATATAACTGTATAATAAAGAAAAATTCTCTTCTGGACTTTCTTCAAAGTCCTCTTGGAACTCCTATGGTTTTGGTTTTGATTAATTATATTATATCTATTATTTCTATGATTAAGTTTTCATCTATCATGTCTGAGTAGATCTCTGCTAGATTTAGGAATTTTCTAGGGTTTTGGTGAACTTTTGAAATATAGAATTTATAGGGTGATTTATTGTACCCTTCAAAGGATTGTTCTTACTGCTGGTTTCTAGAGTAAATAACTAGAAACCTGATCATAGGATAGTTAGACGCATGCCAGAGCTGGTCAATTACCTGAACTAAATCATGTAGAGCTAAGTTGTTAGACACAAGAGATAGCTAGTTTAATTGACCTAGTGAACTTATTGATCTAAACGTTAATGCATGTTTAAAAGACGTATCGATCGACACTCTATAAGTGTACCTATCGATACTCATTATGTATTGAATACAAAATTATGAATACAGATTTAAGCATGTAGACTCACAGTGAGAGCTGGATATCTTACAATTGCATTCGAGTTCTAGGATCTACACTTAATATCTATAGATTTGAATTCTGATAACCTAAATGAAACCCTAAGTCTAGTATCCCTTTTCCATCGTTAACTCTTCTATTTTTTTATTGCTTTCATATTCACTGCTTTATATTATTTACTACCTAGTTTGATCTGATAGCCATAAGTCTATTGTGTGAAATATCGAGTCTTTGTGGATACGATCTTTTAAGTACTACAATCAATCTCTTATTTGAGAGAGTGGTTTGAGGTTAATTTCAGCACATCACAAAACCGATGCAACGACTTGTGGTGTTCCTTTCCTTCTATTACTGAGTGTTCTTGTAGTAACAACTCAACATGTATGCTTCTTGATGTAACTTCTAACCGTCCAAAGAAATGAATTCATTAACGTTGTAACTCGCATAAACCACTTGTAAACTTCTTCGGCTCCTCGGCATTATATCACATATCTCACAGTATTCGAATTAATTGTACCATACTCAAAACATTTCTGATGTGAAGCTATCGGAATATGAACTTTTGCTGCCTCGTTGGTTATAAATTCTTGACATAAAACCAAATCCATGACATCATCCCGTCCTTGATAGGCAACTGGTGTGACCTCAAGAGATTGTCTTACTTATGTATCTTCAAACACATGCTCATCTCTTTTGGTGACATTCTCATGCATCTCAGTGTCTTCGTAAAACGTGAGCATACCATCAGTACCTTCAGTTGCATCTTTCTCAGTAACATATTCATCACCACCTTCTATATCAGTAGCCTCTCTAATGGATAGACTGACATCGACATCAGTTTCATCATCCCCTTCTGAAATTTTCACTTCTACATTATTGAACTCCACATGTAGAACACTTATATACTTCTCATGATTTACTTGCAGTAGATAACCAAAAACGTCTTCATCATTTCAGATATATGATGGCTTGTTCGAATACAATACCATTGGAAAGTAACTAATCCTCGCTTCCATCTTAGATTCATCTACCTTTAACTTTCTGCAAATACGCTCAACCAAACAGAGTATGTGACTTCATCACAATCGTGTGAAATTCATCTTCTCCTTCACCATCTCCAGAGATCCATTTTCTTTCAGCCTCATCCTTCATATAATATCCCTCGTAATAAAAAATAATAATTGTGCAAGGCGGATTTTGCATTTTCCTGAAATAAATTGGAGTTAATCATTAAATTTATCATTAATAAGAAAAAAATAATCCTCGCATCGAGACTCTTCTCTTACTAATTCATTTCAATACCACTATAAAACATAGTAATACTAATCAAACTTGTAAATTAGTATTACTAGTAATACCAGTAAAACCATTTTCGCCTTAGTAAAATTAGTTCTCTAAGTAGTATCCAGAAATTCTCCTTGCACTAACTAATCAACTTTTGAGGACGATATTGTTTGGATTTTACATTATCCATGAGATATAGTTCATCTTAATGCAATTACACAAAAAATCATCAAAACAGACATACAATATACCCAAAACCCCATAAACATACTTTTCAAAATCATTTTTTATCTCCCAAAATCTTCATTGAATCTTACTTTTTTTACACTACCCGAGATATACGCTTCTTTTTACTAATATTCAAGCAAAAATTTCATCAATAACGGACATCACTAAATCTTGAATTTATACATTACCCATGATATACACTATATTTAAATGATATTTCAAAAAATATTTCTTCCAAAACAGACACGAATTACATGTTCTTCAAGCTTCAAAATCACCAATGGGAGGTGAAGAGGATGAGCTCTACGGGGAAGAAGAAAGACCTGTGGGCCAGCTAAGATTTCATTGGTTAAGGTTGTCTTGTGGGTCATGGTGGTAGATGAATTATGGTTAGTTAATTTAATTGAAGAAATGAAAGTATTTATGTGGTAGAAAGTGAGTTGGAAGAAATATAATAAACTAATGGAATGCTAATATAGGAAGTGCAAACACAAAGGGACAGTGAGAATAGAGAGGGGATAGTGAGAATAGTCTTTTTCCAATAAGGGCAATTTAGGTTACTCTCCCTTTTGTGATGTTGTAGCTGAAATTTGTGTTGTGAAGGATTCAGATAATCAAGATGATGTGAAATAAATGGGATAACACTCAATAATAATTTTATCTTCTGCAATAGTTTCATGGAAATCAATTCCTGCAAAATCAGGGGCAAAACAATTTCACGCAAGGTTTCCAGGGTAAAGGACAGTCATCTTGGAACTTTAGTTCAAGTTTTCAAGAATTCATGCCAGTTGCATCAGCTCCTCAGGGCAACAAACTTGAATCTATGGTACAAAACTTCTGGAAAGACAAAAGTCTAGCAACACAAGAGTGGATTAGATGTACAATGATCTCAATAACAAGTTTGATTCACTAGCCATTCATATGAAGAAAATTGAGTTGCAGCACTCATATGAAGAAAATTGAGTTGCAGAATGCTTAGAATGTGGAGGCTATCAAACGCGAGACTGGCTCATCTTCCAGGAAAATCTGAGGTGAATCCTAGAGCTCACTGCAATGTTGTGTCAGTTATAGAGGGTGAACAGGATAGTGAAAGTGAAAGAAAATATGCTAAAGGGGTTGTCATAAAAGGATCGATCGATCCCAGTTGACCGACCCCGAGCAAAATCAATTGGGCATAAAAAATGGATCAATCGATCAACTAAGACAATCGATCGATAAACCAAGAAATACAAAAGCCATGAAAAAACAGATAGACCGATTTCAAATTTAGATTGATTGATCAGCTCGTAAGAGAAAATGGCCATCTATTGAGCTCGGCATTGTCATCATACTTTCATGGGCCCATTGTCTTTTTTTTTGGTCTGAAAGTTGTTGGACCTTGTATAGATCGTTTACCTTTTTAACCAAGATTAATTCCTGCAATATCTTTTTGTACCAAAATTTATTCTCCAAAGAATTATTTACTTTTCAAATTAACTTTTCATTTATGTAGTGGCAGAACTACATAAAACAAAAAATTAATATGAAAGATAGGTTGTTGGAAAATGATGCATATACCAAACCATCATTAAACTAAAGGAAAATTGATGTTTAAATCCCAAACTTACCAAACTAGGCCAAAACCCAAACTCTTAAACATGCCATTTAAACTCTCAATTATTATGCTAATAAAAAAAAAATTCCTAACTATTGTTGACCAAGCCAAAAAAACACTATTTTAGTCAGACGTTAAATCGTCATTAACAGACGTTTAACCACAAAACAACGTGTTTTAATATATTCTAAAATCCTCAATCTGTCAAGATCCCTGATTTCATTCTTCTTCTTCATCATCTCTCTCAGAACCATTCATCAATCTTCTTCTTACCTCTCACCCAAATTAAAATCAAAACCCCTTACTTCTTACCCATATTCTTCCCCTTTGCTTAGATTCTCTTTATCTTCTCCAAATTCAGAGAAAATGAAAAATGGATTAAAGCATGTTTTCTTTAAGCTTACAAAATAAAGACAGTGAGACAATAACACAATTCATAACAGAAAGAAAGTATATGGGGAAAAAATGAAAAAAAAGTGGAATGCAGACGCAGACGCTTCGTGTGTTCTCTGTAATAATCCCTTCGAAACTAGAAACCATCTCTATTTGAATGCAGTTACTCGGAAAAAGTTTTGGACAGTGTTCTTGGTGCAGACTATACGGCATCCTGGGACAGCGTAAAAATACTGCAGGTTTCTACTCGCGACAAGAATGCTCTGTATCACCTTAGATACGCTTTTCAAATTACAATACACTCTCTATGGAGAGAAATGAATGACATGCGACATGGAGAGGCAGCCACAAATGCAATACAACTTGAAAAGCTTATTGAGAAACAGATTCTCAACAAAATATCGATCCCAACAGATCACAAGACACCAAGCTCGAAGGGATCATGGCTGTCTGGTTATCCGAACGGGTATCTTGAAGCCGAGATAACGGAAAAGAAGACATAGTTGACGAAGTTGTAGGAGAGAGAGAGTCACAGACAGAAGTGGCTTTGGCTACTTTGAACGCCGAGATGCATAAGAACATGTCAAAGATGGCTAAAGCGGTAGCTGATGCTGCAGGGAAGAGCGCAGCAGCAATGACCAAACCTGTGAGCATCAAGGAAACAAAAGAGAAGGAAAATGGAGAGGAAGAGAGGAGGAAAGAGCTGATGACGAAGATGGCGAAGGAGTAATCTACATTGGCTCAGATACTTGCTAGTAACAAAGGAGACAGAAATGAGTATTTTGCAAAGAAGAAGAAGAAGAATCCTATTGTTCCTCTTTTGGGAGATTTCTTCTTCCTCAAGAAAAAAAGGTATTCTACTGAAATCTCTTTGAGAGAAAGAAGAGACCTCTTTACACTACCTCTTCCACTCTGCGCTTTAGCTGAAACACCCTAAGTCTAAATAAAATCATGTACCCTGCAAGTGTATATATATATATATATATATATATATATATGCATGTATGCACTTCAAAATCGGTGATATCTATGTATATTTGTGTGTGTGATCTTTATTTGTTTCTCTTTGATTCTTTGTTTGGATTTTGTATGCAAAGCAGCAACGTGTGTTCCCTCTTTCATCATATAACAGTTTTAATCTAATGGCATCAAATATTTAAGAAAAGTAAACATAGAACAAGGTCATCAAAGAACAACTCCTACAGTTACCAACATTGCAGAGAAACTGAAAAAAGAAAAAAACCATCAAGTTGTTATGCATATAGCATTCATTATATATTCTACCCGAAATAAGAAAAAAAAACACGACCCATCCGAGACAAAACACAATCCAGCATAAACAAAAAGAAAAACATTAGACTGAGGCTTTAAACTCCAAACCCTTCGCGGTAGTTGTGATTGTCCTTGATACATTCATTTAGATTGTCCTTGAAACACCCCTTGTGACGGTTCTCCCTACAAAAAGAACACTTTGTTATTATGTTAAACAAAACAATGTATAACCATCAAAGTTAATTCTTGGTCATGCCTCAAAATTAAGTCTTGGTCGACCTCTTGGCTTCTTTGGAGGCCTCTCAGCAGTTGCATCTGAATATGTGGTTTTGTTGTGACCTTCTTGAAGACAGTTAGAACATGTTATCACACAATTGTCTCGGGATAGCTTAGTTTAATGTGACGAAGAAGACTCATTATGTCCTTTCTTTCTCGCGTAGTTACTTGGTCTGCCCCGATTTCCTAATCTATAGGGTGGTGGTAACATGGGTATCCTGTTAAGCCTAGGCCACAACTTCATCCCTTGTACAAGGTATCAGTCTGATACCTCGAGAATAAGTAATCCGCCACATGCTTCCAGTGTAAAACTTAGATACAAAGTCATCAAACCTTAATTTTTTTCTCCACTATCACACATGACGCATGAATACATGGTATTCCTGTCAACTGCCACTTTATACATCCACAAGTGTGAGAATCCATGTCCACAGTATGAGCAACACTTTGATCGTCAACCTCATGAAGATGTCCACAAGCCATGTACCTTTTACAAACCTTTGACTTTTCTTTGGTTTGTTCAATCTCCGCATGTGCTCGTTTTGTAAATTTGGTCTTCAACCGTGAAGCCACCAAAGCTCTTTTTGCATCATGAACCATGCATTGCCTCCTTATTTCTTCTAACATTTCAAGCAAAGATTTTTTTTCTTGCTTCCTGAATTGTCTTATTGAAAGATTCACTAAGATTGTCACTACAACACGATCCTATCTTGAAGAAACCCTAGACCATGCTAAAAGGTTTGTTCTGAGAAAAGTATCATGTGCACCTGGATTATAAGCCTTGAGAGCTTTTAATTGGTCTTTGTAATCTCCTTCTGTGTAGGCTCGTGCTATTTTCAAAAAAATCCTTTCAAGTTGTGGATCATTACTATCTCTCTTCCAGTTGGCGAGAATGTGTCTTGAACACATCTGATGTTCAGCATATGGAAGCTCCTCTTTTACAGCATTCAACAAGCCCTATACAAGAAGCAAAATAAATTAGTTAAAAACAAACTATATACTTACTTGATAGTAAAATGACTAACCTTTTGCTTGTCTGTAATTATTGTTGTTGTACCCCCATTATTCAATCCCAAATCTGACTTTAAAAGCTTCACAAACCATTCTCAATTGATATTATTCTCAACCTCAACAACAGCCCATGCGATTGGGACTATTCTGTTATCTACATCTCTTCCTATAGCAGCTAATAGATGGCCTTTAATATCCCACTTCAGAAAAGCACCATTCAATCCTATTATTGGTCTACAACTCTGAATCCATGTTTCCCTTTGTGATGTAAAACAAACTTAAAACCGATCAAAACTTTGCTTGCTTGTTGGAGTTACCCCTGGAATAGTTTCAATCACCACTGTCGAATATGGATTACTTCTCCTTAACTTTGCCTCATAATCTTATATGCGAGAGAAATGTATTTCATGGCTAGCTTTCCTTTCCCGATAAAGTTTGCTCTTGGCCGTTGCGCATTGCTCCTCACTGACAATCAAGTTGTATCTTTTTATCTCCTCAGCCATTTCTTGTTTGCTAAGTTTCGGGTTCAACCTTAATCTCTACTTAAAAAGCATTGCAATTGATTACCTCTTCAACGTCTTAGAGTAACCTGATGTTAAACATATATGCTCATTCACATACACTTTGATCTGCATCTTGTGCTGTCTCCTCTCAGATGAGCAATATACTCTCCACGGGCACTCCGATTCCATGTCAGAACATTTTGCACCAAGCTTCTGAATGACGACTTGTATAGTTTAATGTTGTATCTAGTCCTAAGAGAATACCGTAGTAAAGAAACTTTGAAATCTGCAGCACATCCGAACGTCTTTCCTAGAAAGAGAAGCTCTTCACTGTCTACTGTATTTGCACGTGTTTCTTTACGCTCTGCTGGTTTTCATCATCGTCTGATGACAACGGATCAGGAATATTACCGTCATCCCAAATGTCGTCACCACTATCTGCATCACTCGCTTCTTCTTCTTCTCTAGCCACATCTCCAAAGTGGACTTCTAAATTTGAGCAATCTTCTTCTTCGACACTGATTCCATTTACTCCAACATCGCCATCTAACACATCAGCTGCATCATCCACAATAGTCTCACAATCATCTTCAGATACATCTCCAGCTGCCTCGACTTGGATCGTAGTACTTTCTTCTCTAATGTCTTCCATATCAGTTTCTTTGTCTCTAACATCTTCCACCATAGTCTCCCTGATTATAGCCCCTTCGACACTAGTCTCTTCAACCCTAGCCTCTTCCACAATAGCCTCTTCCTCTCAAATTTCTTGGACTGGACTTGTTTCCGTTTCAGAATCAGTTTTTCTCTGTGTAGGTAGTTTAGTCCTCTTCTTTTTCATGGTTTCAGGTGTGATACAAGAAGAAAATAGATGATTGGTTTTGAGCGATGATGGAGAAGAAAAGTGTTTCTAGGGATTTAGAGATAAAACCTACGACAGATTAAAGATTTTAGATTAAGTTAAAACACATCGTTTTGTAATTAAACGTCGTTAATGATGATTTAATGTTTTACTATACTCGTACTTTTTTGGCTTGGTCAATGATAGTTAGGAATTTTTTTCGTGTTAGCAGAGTAATTGAAAGTTTTAATGGTGTATTTAAGAATTTGGGTCTGTTTTAGTTTAGTTTGGTAAGTTCAGGATTTAAATGTTAATTTTCCCGTTAAACTGAATCTAAGTTTGAGTCCATGTTGACTTAACTTGCTTAATTTAGTATAAGTTTATATTTCTCTACATTTGTCTAAAGTAGTTAATCTTGTTAGATTTATTTTAAAATGTCCATTTTGTGCTATTAAAAAGAATAACTAGGATAAGACTTGCGCCTTGCGCGGGTTAGTTTATTTGTATATATTATCGATAGTTTTTTTATATATGCGATCATTTTATTTATATATATAAAATATTTTTTGTTGTTATTATATAATTTCTTTCCGATGGATCGGATCAATTTTTACTAAAAATAATGGAACAAAACTATAATTAATACATCATGGGTTGATCGGATTGGACATTAAACAAATTATGATATAAAAACCTTATTTTTTCCATCGAACACATTCTTGAAAAAAATGAACAGTATTGTTTTCACAGTTGAATTATTTTGACTTTTATCTTCCATATGGTTTTGAAAGCTTTCAAATCAACCATCGAATTGATACATGTCATTTTAATGTTTTTAGTCGTATACTTAAGGAAAACTTACATTTTTGTAATTTAAAGTCGTTTTAAAAAATTCAAAATATAACATCTAAGAAAAAATCTATAATATAATAAAAATCCAATATATAAGGTGTCCTCATTTTTGTATTTTAAAGTCGTTTTAAAAAAAAAA
>NC_027755.1:11776338-11777374 GCF_000695525.1 Brassica oleracea var. oleracea
CATAATCATTAATTGCTATATATATGTAAATCATATTAGGTAATTTCATAGCGTTTATTTAGGGAACGAATACACACTTTTTATATTTTAGGTTAATATAATGTTCTCTAGTTGACATTAAACAAATTATGACATAAAAACCTTATTTTTTTCCTCGAACACAATTTTGAAAAAGTGAATAGTCACAGTTAAATTATTTTGACTTTTAACTTACATATGGTTTTGAAAGCTTTCAAATCAACCATCAAACTCATAAATGTCATTTTAATGTTTTTAGTCGTATATTTAAGGAAAACTTACTTTTTTGTAATTTAAAGTTGTTTTAAAAAATTCAAAATATAACATATAAAAAAAATCTAACATATTAGGTGTCCTCATTTTTGCATTTTAAAGTCGTTTGTTTTAAAAAAAACATATAAAGTTTTCTCATTTTTGTAATTTAAAGTCATTTTAAAAAATTTAAAATATAACATATAAGAAAAAATCTAATTTTTTATTATATGGTTAATGTGATTGTTTATTTTTTTAATTATATAAAATTAAACAAAAATGAAGAATGATGCAAAAATTGTTATCAAATCTTTATTATTCATAATCATTAATTGTCATATATATGTAAATCATATTAGGTAATTCTGCAGCTTTTATTTAAGGAAAGAATACACACTTCTTATATTTTAGGTTAATGTAATGTTCTCTAGTGGATATTAAACAAATTATTACATAAAAACCTTATTTTTTTCCAGCAAACACATTCTTGGAAAACGTGAACAATATTGTTTTCACAGTTGAATTATTTTGACTTTTATCTTCCATATGGTTTTGAAAGCATTCAAATCAACCATCAAATTGATAAATGTCATTTTAATGTTTTTAGTCATATACTTAAGGAAAACTTACATTTTTGTAATTTAAAGCCGTTTTAAAAAAATTCAAAATATAACATATAAGAAAATTCTAACATATAAGAAAAATATAACATATAAGCTGTCATCATTTTTGTATTTTAAAGTCGTTTAAAAAATATATATAACAA
>NC_027755.1:11778020-11779637 GCF_000695525.1 Brassica oleracea var. oleracea
ACTTTAGAACGATAAAAAGATAGATAATCGCTCAGAGGCGTTTTATTGAATAGTATGAATACAAGATTTCTCCGAGAGGAGTAGAGATATGCTAACTATCGGAACAACAGGGCAAGAGGCGGCCAAGACGTCCTGAGCCTTGCCGTGCTAGTCTAACCACCTAAGCCCTAAGTTCTCTAAGGTAGCAGGAGTTCTCTAAGTCTAAATTCTCGGATCCCCTTTTCTTCTGCTCCTGCTCTCCTTATATAGTCGCTTTAGGTCGGTGGTCCATCCTTCGCCTTTGGCCCAAGTCTATCTCTTTTGGGAATATTCCATTTTTTGTCGATCTTGATAGTTATCCTCAAATCTTTACATTTATCTTTGGAAACTTAGCATTTATCGTATTTCTGTGAGTTAGGACAAACCGTCATAACTTTTATGGGCTCGAATCCCTTCTGAGAGCGTGGATGGGCCTCTAGACCAGTTTGGATCATTGCGGACCGTTCTTAGGCCTTTTGGCGTTTATACGATTTATCGATTTTAGTCATAAAACTTCGAGAATAACTTTAATCAAAACGAAACGAGAATTATATGGTCCCGAAGGTCGGATATCACAGCTATACGGAAGATACGGGAGTCGAAGTAAGTCGGACTGGCCGGGATCAGGTCGAGCTCGCCGGGCGAGCTGACTCGCGTGACGGCCGAACTCGCCGGCGAGCACAACCACACGACGGTTCAGCTCGCCGGCGAGCTGACCGGCGCGATGGTTGAGCTCGCCGGGCGAGTGCAACCACACGACGGTTCAGCTCTTCGGCGAGTGGCTTTTGTGCGGGATTTCGCTCGTTCGTTCACTTCCGATCTTTCTTTCAGTGAATGTTTAGCGAGAAATCCGTGAATAAGAAATAATCATAGCCGTTGATTTCGAATAACCATTTTTGACTCCAACAGTTAGCCCCCCAGCCCGTAAGACTCGGAGACGATTTTACGGGCGAATGATGTGAATTAGAAATTAAAATCTTTGGCTAAGAATATTTATTGCGGAAATCGACGTCACCCTCATATCCTTATAAGTAGCAACTCACCACTCCTCATTCTTCACACATCTCTTTCTCTCACATTCTCTTTTCTTCAAACTACCTATCAAGAATGTCTTCATCCCCAAGTGAAAAGAAAAGCTCCGACGTCGAGATGGGTGAGGCCAACTCGGCACTTCCGACTCCGGCCGCGCATGAAGCTACTCCAACCTTCGTCGTCGGATTCAGCCTGAGGTGCCAGCTATCCTTTCTTCGCCTGCGATGTCGACCTCGGCTGGAGGAAACAAGTCCCCTGGTGATGCCGCGCCCCTCGCAGAATCGGCCATGGTTTCTGTTCAAGTTCCGGAGGTCTCGGCTCAACCCTCGGGCTCTTCGACCACACCAGTCCCAGCGACGGAGTTGATGCCTCCGCCTTTGGATTGGAAGGAGATCGTCCTAGGGCTTCCCGCATCCAGTGCTGCTCCTTTGCCGCTGCGACCGAGAACGTCAAGAAGAGGAGATGTACCGCTGGCGCGGAAGGGGAACCCTCGGGACCTTTGTCGCAACATCGTGCCAAGGTTTGTTTTGACTATTTTCAGCATAAGCCACCTTGTTCTACGATTAT
>NC_027755.1:11779741-11780310 GCF_000695525.1 Brassica oleracea var. oleracea
CAAGGGGCCTGGCTGAATCGCGAGAGGCATTGAAACAAGCCGAGGCCCCGTTGAAATTTACTGAAGCTGAGCTCTCTCAGCTGGAGGTTTGGGTCAGCGATCTCAAGCGGGACCTCGGAAAGTCGGCGAGTGCATTGTTCAAGCTGAAGAAAGAGAAGAAGAGCAAGGCTTCCAAAGTCCGTCGTCTCCAGCGTGAAATTCAGAACCGAGAAGAGTCGAGGACTGGTGTTTCGAGGGATGATTTTCACGCTTGCCTGACGAGGATGGCTGTTCTGTTTGATTCCCTCATGGCAGTCCGTGAGAAGGACCTGGCTCTGGCGAGCGTCGAGGGAAGCCTGAACAAGACCCACCTGCTTAAAGGCTACATGGTTGAGGATGAAGGTAGTGCTCCGAGGAGTGCTTAGGGTAATGATCCTTCCGGTGATTTTTTTATTTTCTGTTTTGGCCTGTTTGTGAGGCCACAGTTTGCATGTTTCAGGACTGGCCGTTGGTGGCTTTGAATCCCTGCCCTTGTTAGGGCTTTTTGTATAATGTTTGGCTCAATCTATAAAACCTTTTCGGCTTATTAT
>NC_027755.1:11780449-11780985 GCF_000695525.1 Brassica oleracea var. oleracea
TAAATCGAGAGAACTCCGGGTTTTTCGAAGTTAGAGGGCGAAGGAGTGAGTTGTCGTCTCGTTCCTTGCCCCCGGACGATCACCGTATCCATAGTCTGTTGAGCGCGCAGCTTTTTCTTTGTGCGAGGACTCGTGAAAACGCATAGACTTAAGGAAGAGACAAGTTTTGGGATCTCATATCGGGATGTCGATATTATGCCTTTGAGATGTGAGGATCCAGTAAGACTGGGTTTAGGGCAAGACCTAGGTTTACTTTCGGACTAAGGCTATGTGATGACAAGACAGCTTTCGTTTTGCATGTTTGCGATTTCTACCTGATTTGTACCGATATAAAGTCCGCGAAGTGCTATCGGCTTATATGACTTGTCTTGGCATGAATCGAGCTACTTCCAAAGGCCGTTTGGAGGTGCTGGCCAAAATTTTGGATTTTTTTGTATAGCGCGCTATGGTATCCTTGTCGGATGTAAGAGAGCCTATCCTTTGAGGGCGGCTAGTGTCTATTTAGGATGTTAGGGTTCGTTTGTTGTGATCAGCAT
>NC_027755.1:11781079-11782045 GCF_000695525.1 Brassica oleracea var. oleracea
CAGTGCCAGAAGTTAATCTTTTTTGTTTTGAGCCGCATTTTTCTTGCAGGCTTTTTACCAAGGATGCTGTTTTTTTTTATGAGCATTTGTGGGTTTGTTGGTTTTAGCGTGATAGCTGATTTAGGCGTTCTGGGCGAGTTCTGGACCGCCGTTCTAGCCGTTTGTCGGATAGTGGGTTTAGCGATTGTAACGTCGCGTTTTTTTTTTTTTGTAAAAAGTTTCGAAAAGATTGACTTTTTGAAAGTTGTGGGAATATACGAGTATGCATACCCATTCCCCCCCCCCCTTTTTTAAGATGGGGGGATAGCTGAACTCACTGGGCGTGCCTACGTACCCTTTTTCGGGGATCAAACCATCTCGTAGTTCTTTGGATCCACTTTACGATTAGTGGTAGTATTTCTTAAGATGCATCGCGTTCCAGGTTCTTTGGATCTTGACGTCCTGCACGTTTGCGATTTGGTATGATCCTGATCGGACTACCTTTATGACCTTGTATGGACCTTCCCAGTTTGCTCCCAGTTTTCCTGCATTACGTTCGACAGTGTTTTGGAAGACTTTGCGAAGGACCAGGTCGCCTTCTTCGAACCTGCGATGGCGAACGTTTGAGTTGTAGTATTTTGCGGTGGCGTGCTGGTAATTTTGGATTCTTATGAGAGCTTGATCTCGCCGCTCGTTAATAAGATCGAGTTCGTCCAGCAGCATCGCGCTGTTAAGATCTTCTCGTTCTGGGAGGAATCTTCTCCGTCCTCCGGGAAATTCTACTTCCGCGGGGATCATACATTCCGTTCCGTAAACGAGGGCGAATAGGGTTTCACCCGTAGCCTGTCTCGGGGTCATACGATGCGACCAAAGAACTCCTTCGAGCTCTTCTGCCCATCGCCCCTTTCTGGCTTCTAAGCGCTTTTTTAACCCGTCGAGGAAGGTTTTGTTGATGGTCTCTGCCTGGCCATTGCACTGCGAATATCT
>NC_027755.1:11782259-11782612 GCF_000695525.1 Brassica oleracea var. oleracea
TGTAATGGCCCGACGATATCCATGGACCATCGCATGAAGGGATACGGAGACGAGATGGACGAGAGGACTTCTGCGGGTTGATGGATTGTCGGAGCGTGCCTTTGGCATTTTTTGCACTTCCGTGCGAACTTCTCGCACTCTTTGATCATAGTTGGCCAGTAATAACCATGGCGTTTTATTTTTACGGCGAGAGATCTTCCGCCGGAGTGGTTTCCACATGATCCGGAATGAACCTCCTCCATTACTCTTATTGCTTTTTCGCCTTCGGCGCAGGTCATGAGTGGGCCGGAGAATCTCCATTTGTAGATTTCTCCTTCTACCGTTACATATCGCGCGGCCTGGGTCTTGATTTT
>NC_027755.1:11782688-11783229 GCF_000695525.1 Brassica oleracea var. oleracea
GCAGCCGTATTCCGACTGATCCACGTTTTCTTCTGGTGGGTCTTCGACTTCCTCCGCATTTTTGATTTGTGCTCGAATCAGATTGGCGACCACTGGTGGTCCGATGCTTGGGTATTCGATGAACTAGACGGGGATTACTCGTCTTAGTCCAGAGTCCGAACTTGATGCGAGTGCGGCCAAGGCATCCGCCTGAGTGTTTTCCGAGCGAGGAATCCTAGTGAGGGCGAAGTGGTTGAAGTCTCGGGAGTGGTCTTGGATGAGTTTTAGATATGCGTCCATTCTTTCGTCCCTCGCTTTGTATTCTCCGCTGTTCTGATTTGCGACTAACTGAGAGTCACAGTAACCGTGAATGTTGTGGATCTTAAGCCCACGGGCTAATCGTAATCCTGCGACGAGTGCTTCATATTCGGCCTCGTTGTTCGACGCATGGAATTCCAATCGGAACGACTGTTCCAAGACTTCGCTGGTCGGAGACGTGAGCCGGATTTCGATCCCGGATCCTTGTTTAGACGATGATCCGTCGACGTGAAGGATCCAGGTA
>NC_027755.1:11783466-11783694 GCF_000695525.1 Brassica oleracea var. oleracea
GGGTCTCAGCGTCCAGTAACGTTTTGCTTATGTAGAAGATTGGTTTTTGCTCACCGCGTTCCTCTCTAATCAAAACGCCGCTTACCGCTGTTGTGGAGACTGCGATGTACGGGAACAAGGGTTCTCCCTCCACTAGTTTTGCGAGGATGGTAGGACTGGCCAGGTAACGTTTTAGCTGTTGGAAAGCTTTCTCACATTCCTCCGACCATTCAAACTTCTTATAGATCG
>NC_027755.1:11783841-11786170 GCF_000695525.1 Brassica oleracea var. oleracea
TTGGCGAGACCATCTCTATTAACGCGTTTATCTGCTTTGGATTGGCTTTGATCCCACGACACGTGACTAGGTACTCGAGAAATTCTCCTGATGCCACCGCGAATCTACACTTTGCAGGGTTTAGTTTCATGTTGTGGGTGTTAAGTCTTGCAAAGCACTCCTCCAAATGGGAGACGTGGTCGTGCTCGTCAAGAGACTTTACGAGCATGTCATCGATGTATACCTCCATAGTCTTGCCAAGCTGTTCGGTGAAAATTTGATTGACAAGTCGCTGGTAAGTGGCGCATGCATTCTTGAGACCGGAAGGATTGCCGAGCTGTTCGGCGAAAATTCGATTGACAAGTCGCTGGTAAGTGGCGCCTGCATTCTTGAGACCGAAAGACATTACTTTGTAGCAATATGTTCCCCGATCGGTGATGAACGCAGTTTTCTCACGATCGTCGGGATTCATCATGATCTGATTATACCCGGAGAAGGCATCAATAAATGATAAGAGTTTGTTCCCTGCTGTTGCTTCGACCAGTCGGTCGATGTGCGGGAGTGGGAAGCAATCCTTTGGACAGGCCTTGTTGAGATCGGTGAAATCGACGCATACTCGCCATTTGCCGTTTTTCTTTTGGACTACGACCGGGTTAGCGAGCCAGTCTGGATACCTAACTTCGGTGATTGATCCGACGTTCAGGAGTCTTTCGACTTCCTCATTTACCGCGGAGTCACGCTCCGGTCCTAGCTTCCGCCTTTTTTGTTTGACGGGTCTGTAGGTCGGATCGATGTTAAGCTCATGACACGTTATGCCGATATCGATCCCTGGCATATCTTCTGCGGCCCAAGCGAACACATTGAGGTTCTTTTTAAGACAGGCGATGAGCTCTGTCTTTAATAAGGCACAGATGGAATGTCGAAGGGATCGCTCGCATGGAATTCAGCCTTGGAGTACCGACGATCGCGTTGTACAATGTTGGGCGGTCGATGACTAAGAATTCCGTGACTTTGATGACGCTACCGACTTTAACAACGAGGTCAATTGAGCCGAGAGTCATAGTAGCATCTCCCGAGAGTCCAAATATCGGGCTGGGTCTTTCCGTAACGGCGCACAGATCGATCTCCATTCTTTCGAGGGCGCTTTTGTTAGATAATATTGGCCGAGCATCCGGTCTCGACCAACACTCTCGCTACGTCGATTTCCTGGACCGTCAGCTCGATGACAAGCAGATCGTTGTGGGGTTTGGCCTGATCGGCCGTTGCCCGGTCCTTGAAAGAAACGACATCGTTAGCTGCTGGAGCGGACATCCTGTGTCTTTTATCGTTTAGTGATTTTTAAGTTAGAGAATTCGTCCTTGCCCCTCCTTCTAGTGCCAAACTGTGGGAACCAAAATTCACACCGTCGATTATAATAAATAATAATGGAGGAAAACCGAGTGAACCCGTTTTTCCTTGAAGGTCCGAATTCTCTGCGTAATCACTTTAGAACGATAAAAAGATAGATAATCGCTCAGAGACATTTTATTGAATAGTATGAATACAAGATTTCTCCGAGAGGAGTAGAGATATGCTAACTATCAGAACAACAGGACAAGAGGCGGCCAAGACGTCCTAAGCCTTGCCGTGCTAGTCTAACCACCTAAGCCCTATGTTCTCTAAGCTAGCAGGAGTTCTCTAAGTCTAAATTCTTGGATCACTTTTTCTTCTGCTCTTGCTCTCCTTATATAGTAACTTTAGGTCGGTGGCCCATCCTTCGCCATCGGGCCCAAGTCTATCTCTTTTGGGAATACTCCATTTCTCGTCGATCTTGATTGTTATCCTCGAATCTTTACATTTATCTTTGGAAACTTAGCATTTATCGTATTTCTGTGAGTTAAGACAAACCGTCACAACTTTTATGGGCTCGAATCCCTTCTGAGAGCGTAGATGGGCCTCTAGACCAGTCTGGATCCTTGCGGACCGTTCTTAGGCTTTTTGGCGTTTATACGATTTCTCGGTTTTGGTCATAAAACATCGAGAATAACTTTAATCAAAACGAAACGAGAAGTATAAGGTCCCGAAGGTCGGATATCACATCTATACGGAAGATACGGGAGTCGAAGTAAGTTGGACAGGCCGGGATCAGGTCGAGCTCGCGTGACGGCCGAACTCGCCGGCGAGCACAACCACACGACGGTTCAGCTCGCCGGCGAGCTGACCGGCGCGATGGTTGAGCTCGCCGGGCGAGTGCAACCACACGACGGTTCAGCTCGCCGGCGAGCTGACCGGCATGATAGTTGAGCTCGCCGGGCGAGTATAACCACACGTCGGTTCAGCTCGCCGGCGAGCTGACCGACGGGATGGTTGA